>NC_080552.1:12610854-12910854 GCF_028640845.1 Ahaetulla prasina
AACAGGAGACAAGAAACAATTGTAGCAACATTGCTTTCCTACAAAGAACCCAAGAGCCGTTGCTGCTCTTTTAAGCGTTATGGGAGGGGCCAATCATCTCCTGGCCTTACTCCCGAGTCGTCCTTTTTGCTTTAGCTTCTCTTGCCTTCTGGCAGCTCTTCGCATGCGTACACTAGGAACAGGCTCCTCCTGTTCCTCTGCCTCTCTGCTGTCCGCCTCTGGAGGCACTGGAGTCTGCGCATCGCTCCCAGATGGTCCTGGCCCCGTCTCTGCCTCCGACGAGAGCCCTCGTCCGGGCCTTCCTCAGACTCCAGGACTGGCCCATGTTCCTCCCCAGCCTCCTCACTGTCCGACTCTGCTGCCAGCTCCGCAGGCTCTGGTGGACCACAACACTTGCAGCTCTCCAAGCCTTTTAAGGTCTGTGGTTGTAAAGTCACCCATAAAGACTGTTTGCCAGGGACTTTGCTGGATGTGAATGAGAGGAATTCACATTAGCGTAATAAAAATGGGTTTTGTCGGGACAAGGAGTCTGCTTCATGCTTTTGGGAAGCCTAGGTCAGAACAGTGCCAAACCTAAACACGGGAAGTTTTTCCCCTTGTGCCATCATTCTGCTGAATGCCTAATTCTCACAGTGCTGCGTAATGTCTATGTATACTTACCCATGTAGTGTGGCTGTAGTATTATTATTTCTCCTTCCTATTATCTTTTTCGCTCCCCCCTTTTATGGGCATTACAGCAGGGGTGAAATCCAGCAGGTTCTGACAGGTTCTGGAGAACCAGTAGCGGAAATTTTGAGCAGTTCGGAGAACCAGTAAATATCACCTTTGGCTGGCCCCAGGAGTGGGGAGGGAATGGGGATTTTGCAGTATCCTTCCCCCAGGAGTGGGGAGGGAATGGGGATTTTGCAGTATCCTTCCCCCAGGAGTGGGGAGGGAATGGGGATTTTGTAGTATCCTTCCCCCAGGAGTGGGGAGGGAATGGGGATTTTGCAGTATCCTTCCCCCAGGAGTGGGGAGGGAATGGGAATTTTGTAGTATCCTTCCCCCAGGAGTGGGAAGGGAATGGGGATTTTGCAGTATCCTTCCCCTAGAGTGGGGAGGGAATGGGGATTTTGTAGTATCCTTCCCCCAGGAGTGGGGAGGGAATGGGAATTTTGCAGTATCCTTCCCCTACCACGCCCACCAAGCTGCACCACGCCCACCAAGTAGTGGTAGTAAAAAAAATTGGATTTCACCACTGTATTACAGGTATTACAACAGTTCATTTTGTGAATGTTGGAAGTTACGGCATTGAAAAAAGCAATCGCTTCGATCGCTTTTCACCCTCTCTTATGACCGTTGTAGCATTCCCACGGGTCACGGGATCAAAATTCACACGCCTGGCAACTGAGTTATATTTATGACGGTCGCAATGTCACGGGATCCCCTTTTTGCAACCTTTTTGACAAGTCAATGGCGCAGCCAGATTCACTTAACAACCGTATCACTAACTTCTGTGATTCGCTTAACAACTGTGGCAAGAAAGATGGTAGAATGAGGCTACGGGCAAAATTCATTTTATTTATTTATTATTTATTTATTTCGATTTTTATACCGCCCTTCTCCCGGAGGACTCAGGGCGGTGTACAGCCAAGTAAAAATTCAATATATAAACATTAAAAAGAAGTTAAAAAGAAATATTATAATGTGGCCAAAATTTTAAAACCATATAAAATCTTAAAACATAAATACCCCAATAAAATTTCAATCCAGTCCCGCTTGGATAAATAGGTGCGTTTTCAGCTCACGCCGAAAGGTCCGAAGATCAGGCAATTGACGTAAACCGGGGGGAAGTTCATTCCAGAGCGTAGGAGCTCCAACAGAGAAGGCCCTTCCCCTGGGGGCCGCCAGCCGACATTGCTTGGCGGACGGCACCCTGAGAAGACCCTCTCTGTGTGAGCGTACGGGTCGGTGGGAGGCACAAGGTAACAGCAGGCGGTCCCGTAAGTACCCGGGTCCTAAGCCATGGAGCGCTTTAAAGGTGGTAACCAAAATCTTGAAGCGCACCCGAAAGACCACAGGAAGCCAGTGCAAGCTGCGCAGGATTGGTGTTACATGGGAGCAACGAGTTGCCCCCACTATTACCCGCGCAGCTGCATTCTGGACTAGCTGCAGCCTCCGGGTGCACTTCAAGGGCAGCCCCATGTAGAGAGCATTGCAATAGTCCAAGCGGGAAGTGACAAGGGCATGAGTGACCGTGCATAAGGCATCCCGGTCAAGAAAGGGGCGCAACTGGCGCACCAAGCGCACTTGGTGGAAGGCTCTCTTGGAGACGGCCGCCAAATGATTGTCAAACGACAGTCGCCCATCCAAGAGGACACCCAAGTTGCGCACCCTCTCCGTTGGGGCCAATAACTCGCCCTCCACAGCCAGCTGCGACTGCAGCTGACTGTACCGGGGTGCCGGCATTTAATAGCAAAGGACATTTTGGGCTCATTTCTGGTCGAAAGCCAAGGACTACCTGTATTATTCCGATTATTCGGTTGTTTTGCATGTACACTGGGTACTTCTGCACCGGAGACGAATCCCTTGCGTGTCTAATCACACTTGGCCAAATAACGTATTCAATTCGATTTTATCAGGGTGGAGCTCCTGTGTCTTTCCTTGTTCCCGATCCCGGCTGTAGGATGGAGCGCTGCCTTAACTATGCATTCTGTTTCAGTAAGCCACGACGTTATGGACACCGGGGTGAAGAGTGGATCCAGTTTGTGTCCTGCTGCAGTGAAAATAAATTGTGCCATGCGCAGATGTCTTGTACTGACAGCGTCCTTGCATTTTGGCTCCAAACAGCAGACTGCAGATTTTTTTCAGATTACGGAGTGCTGCAGTGTTCGGAGGGAAGGGGGGGGGGGAACAGCCCAGCTGGGTTTTGACCCAGTTTTAAATCGACTATCCCAGCCCAGCCACTCTTCTTGGCTCATCTGAGGGATGGACCTTGGCTTTTTTCACCAACCCTCTGCGTGCATCCCACACGCAGAGAATATATTTAAAAATTGCCTACATACTTTACGCAAAAGTCTGACCCTTACTTCATATCAGGGGTGAAATCTACTTACCTTCCTTACTGGTTCGGAAGTGCACACCCTCTCTGCGCATGCGCAAAACCTTTCTGCGCATGCGCAAAGGGTACACAGCACATTACTTCCTGATTAAAACCAGGAAGCAACGACAGCCGGGTGGGTGGGCGGAGCCTCGCACCACAATTGCTATTGGTTCTCGGAACTACCAGCAAAGATAGCTACCGGATCGCGCAATCTGATCCGAACCAGGAGCATTTCACCCCTGCTTCATATCAGAGCCAGGGGTGGGCTTAAATTTTTTTAGCAAGGGGTTCTCTGGCTGGTTGCTGAGTGGGCATGGCCATGGTGAGTGTGGCTAGTTAACCTGCACCATGGAAGGGGAGGGGTTGCCCACCCGGCAACCAGCCAGAGAACCCCTTGCTAAAAAATTTACCATGGCAGGGGAGGGGTTGCCCACCCGGAGGCTCTAGGAAAGCTTCTGGGCTCCAGAAGCTTTTCTAGAGCCTCCGGGTGGGCAAAAACAGGCTCCCCAGGCTTCGGAGGCCCTCTGGAGGCAGGATACAGGCCTATTTCTGGCCTTCCCAAATTTCTGGTATGCCTGTTTTTACCTTTCCTGAGCCTCCACGTATGTCCTGCATTTATCTGCATCCAAAACAGGCCATGTGGGGATTTCGAGGAGGGGAAGGGGGGGAGGCAGCCAGGAGTGGGATTTGGAGGGGCGGTTTCTCCAAACTGCACAGAATCTTAGCTAGAGGTTCTCCCGAACCCTCAGCAGCCCACCCCTGATCAGAGCAATTTTGGAGATTAGCTGCATTTCTGAACGAATCGCCTGCATCAAATTTGAGACTGCTTGTGAGCCTTCCTTGATAGCTAACGGTTCCTCGGTTACACAAAAAGTTGACTCAAATAATTGAGATCAGAGATGGGTTTCAGCAGGTTCTGACCAGTTCTGGAGAACCGGTAACAGGAATTTTGAGTACTTCGGAGAAGTGGTAGAAAAAATTCTGATTGGCCCCATCTGTTCTCTGCCTCCCAAGTCCCAGCTGATCGGGGGGGGGGGGGTATTAACAGGCAGCTTTGTCCAACACAAATCCATGATTTGTTTAAATCGCAAGTCATGTCTTTTTAAGACTATTTCAATTTATTGCAATGCCTTATCTTGTGAGTTGTCCTGGGGAGAAGCGATAGGTAGGTAGGTAGGTAGGTAGGTAGGTAGGTAGGTAGGTAGGTAGGTAGGTAGATAGATAGATAGATAGATAGATAGATAGATAGATAGATAGATAGATAGATAGATAGATAGATATAGAAGTAGGTGGATGGGTTGATGGATGGATGATAGAGATAGATAGATAGATAGATAGATAGATAGATAGATAGATAGATAGATAGATAGATAGATAGATAGATAGATAGATAGAAATGGATAAATAGATAGATAGATAGATTGACAGATAGATAGATTGATAGATAGATAGACAGATGATGGATGGATGGATGGATGGATGGATGGATGGATGGATGGATGGATGGATAGGGATAGGAGGGAGGGAGGGTTAAACTACGGCAGCCCCAAATCAAAAGTAACTTACAAAACCTTGTGCTTTTAATAAAATGTGTCACTCTGAAGAAATGCCACCCAACTGGCTGTTTCTTGTAAGTCACACCAGACAACTCCGTATTGTCAACATTGACTTACAGCTGTTGTCCCAAATTTCCGTCTGGCATATCTTCAGCTCTTTTTGGAGACTTCCCATGCCAAGCCACTGGTGTTTGCTTTGAAAACAAAACGACAAAGAAAACATCTATTCAGTCTGGTCTACCACCGTTCCTATTGGGCCGTACAGACAATAACCAACGCAGGCTAGGAGTCATGGGGCTTGTCATCTTGCCCGCCTAAAGATTGTCGGGCTGGGGGGAAAGCTGCAGTAGGCCTTGAAAGACCTGTAGATGAGGACGAAGGACAGCAGTGAAATGCTACCAGTTCGCCCTGGTTTGGGCGAATCGGTAGTGATGAAAGCTGCCGGTTCGGGCGAATCGGTATTTCCAACGATCAGCTGTACCACACGATTTAAATTCACTAGAAAGCAGGAAATCGCGCAAAACAGTTGTCCCCCCCACTGTTCTACTTACCTTCCTGAGCCTCCTTTTTCTGCGCGAAGCACGTGTTTGGTGTGTACTGTGCAAGCGTGCGCACAGTGTGCATTTAGTGGACACTGCGCATGTGCAGGCAGTGTGCATTTGGCGCGCACTGTGCATGCCCACGCAGCGTGCATTTTGTGTGCTCTGCACATGCGCATGCAGTATGTGTTTGATGCACTCTGCACATGCGTGCGCAGGCAGCGTGCATTTGGTGCGCACTGTGCATTTGATGTGCACCACGCATGCGCAGGCAGCAAACCAGGGAGGCTTTCGACACTGAGCAAGGACCTTCCGTTGAACAACCACCAAAACAGGGAGCACAGCTTGGTGTTTCATCGCTTCAATCCGGAGGGTGACGGTCTCTGTAAACTGCTGTGTGGTCTCCGTCTCCGAACATCCGGACAACCCTCTATGGATTTCTGGGCAGCTTCAGGTTACAGCCGATCACGACCTGAATTCTAGCCGGGCTTTGCCAAGCTGAGACAATGCAGGCCTTCTCAGCATTCAACAGATGGAGAGACCTTCCCACCGCCAGGGAAACAACAGCCTTCCTGTGAGATTCTTGGATGGCGAAACAACTGCCTGAATATTGAGATGGAAATGAAGGCCAAGACCCAGAAAGCAACTGAGCTGCTTCAGTGCTGGGAACAGGAAGTTTTGTCTGCCCTGGCTGGCGTTTCTCCGGAGGATGGAGGTTTAAGCCATTCGTGGCAGTCCCATCAAGCAAGCCAAATCATCCCATCCCAGAGACCGGCTTGGCTGTTGAATTTCATTTGGTTTCTTCTGGGGTAAAACTTTGGGGGCTCCCAGATGATTTGAGTCACTATTCTGCTTGCTGGCACCCGGCGGTGCTCTTAGATAATATTTGGATCTGAACCAAAAAGGCAACTGGACTTTCTTGGGGTTTTTTTTGCCTCCTTGGAAAACGTTTTGCTTTTCATCCAAGAAGCTTCTTCAGTTCTGAAGTGAACTGAACAGAACTGAAGAAGCAGGTTGGAGGAGAAGTGAAACCAGAGGTGGGTTTCAGCAGGTTCTGACCAGGTCTGGAGAACCGGTAGCGGAAATTTTGAGTTGTTCAGGGAACTAGTAGTAAAAATTCTGACTGGCCCCGCCCCCATCTATTCTCTGCCTCCTGAGTCCCAGTTGATCGGGAGGAAATGGGGATTTTACAGCATCCTTTCCCTGGAGTGGGGAGGGAATGGGGATTTTGCAGTATCCTTCCCCTGCCAGGCCCACCAAGCCATACCCACAGAACCGGTAGTAAAAAAATTTGAATCTTGCCACTGGATGGCTCAGTTCACACAATATGCAAAGCTAACCCAATGCTCTGAGAACACATTCAATCTAATATTTACATATTGCATCTAATATCTAATCTGAGCATTATATTGAATATATTTTCCAAAGTGTTTTGTAGCATAGCAGGTCACAGATGGCGATGTTAATAGAGATATTTCTTTTTTTTTTCTTTCTTTTTTCCCCAAAAACCTGTATTTATCTAGTCACAAATGATAAAGAGTCAAGCCTCATTATAACATCGTGTACTCGGTGAGTGAGTGGGTGGCAGGATAGGCTCATATAAATGAATTATCTAAGCTGGCACAAATAGAAGAGAATTATCTCTCTGATACCCTTAATGCTCTTAATATAATTTTAATCTACAGTACACAATTCTATCTATGTATGGTAGATGCAATATATTTTGTATATTCTGTCTATCTGTGCATGGTAGATATTTATAAAAATGTATAACCAGTTATTGTATATATAGGTGAAATACCTCTATTTATGTATGTATTATGCTTTAATATATAACCTAATCTATTACGTGTTGGTTGTTTTCCTTCTATCTTGAGGTTCTTTTAAATTTGGTCTTTGTTGTTATTTATGTTTGATTCTTTTTATATTGTGGTATGGTTTTAATTATTATACTGCTTGTAAGAGTCACTTGATGAGAGACGGCTACATAAACGAAATAAATAAATAAAATGTTTACATATTTTGTACATCTATAGATGTATGCATGTTTGTTTAGGCAGAAATCCACATGTTGAGCAAAGCTCCCCTTTGGCAATTTTAAGCAATGTGTGGACTTGAATTCCCAGAATTCCCCAGCAAGCATGGAATTCTGGGAGTTGAAGTTCACCAAAGTTGGCTGGGCTGGGGAATTCAGAGGATGTTGAATTTGGTGCGTGATGTGCACTGTGCACGCACACACAGAGCGCGCATTTGGCGCAAAACGCAAAACGCAAAACCGGTAGTAAACCGGTTCAGATTTCGCCACTGCTCAGAACTAATTGATGTAGAGAAAAGTATGTAACCTCCGTATGTAAGCCTAGGTAGAATTTTTCTACCCATACAAAACTTTAATCAAGCTTCACAGCACATGGAACACGGTTCCTGTCCTTAGATTGTCCTCAATTGGGAGATGCCATAATAAATGGTTTCCTCATTCTTTTGACTTTCTTTTGACACCAGGACCATCTGGTCCCCTATGTCTGGCAATCTTCCGTGGTGGTCCTAATAGCACTCAGACTTATATCCTGCTTCACAGTGCTTTCCAGCCCTCTTTAAGCGGTTTACAGACCCACCCAAAAATCTGGGTCCTCATTTTACCGACCTCGGAAGGATGGAAAGTTTCAGTCAACCTTGAGCCAGTCGGGATCGAACATCTGGCAGTCGGCAGAGTTAGCCTGCAATACTGCATTCTAACCACTGTGCACCTTTCCAGGGAGGGAGAGAGGGAGGGAGGGAGGAAGGAAGGAAGGAAGGAAGGGCAATAGCACTTAGACTTATATACCACTTCACAGTGCTTTCCAGCCCTCTCTAAGAGGTTTACAGACCCACCCAACAATCTGGGTCCTCATTTTATCGACCTCAGAAGGATGGAAAGCTGGGTTAAACTTGAGCCAGTAAGAATCGAACTGCCGAACTGCTGGCACTCATATGAATCTGGAAACTGGAAACCAGTGGTGAAATCCAAATTTTTTAACTACCGGTTCTGTGGGTGGGCATGGTGTGGCTTGGTGGGCGTGGCAGGGGAAGGATACTGCAAAATCCCCATTCCCTCCCCACTCCTGGGGGAAGGATACTGCAAAATCCCCATTCCCACCCCACTCTGGGGCCAGCCAGAGGTGGCATTTGCCAATTCTCCGAACTATTTTTTTTTTTTAATTTGCATTTATATCCCACCCTTTTCCGAAGACTCAGGGCGGCTTACACTATGTTAGCAATAGTCTTCATCCTATTTGTATATTTATATACAAAGTCAACTTTTATTGCCCCCAACAATCTGGGTCCTCATTTTACCTACCTTATAAAGGATGGAAGGCTGAGTCAACCTTGGGCCTGGTGGGACTAGAACCTGCAGTAATTGCAAGCAGCTGTGTTAATAACAGACTGTCTTAGCAGTCTGAGCCACAGAGGCTATTCAATATTCAAAATTTCTCCCACTGGTTCTCTGAACTGCTCAAAATTTCCACTACCAGTTCTCCAGAACCTGCTGGATTTCACCCCTGCTGGAAACCGTAACTAAGGGTTCCTCCAAAATCCAAGATTTGCCAGTTGCCTGCCTTGTTAGGTGTGAATCATCTGAGAAGGAAAGGGAGTTGGGGGATGAGAAAGTCAACTATACTGGTGGTCCTTCATTTAGAACAGTTCGCTTATTGACCACTTGAAGGTACAACAGCACTGAAAAAAAGTGACTTATGACCATTTTTCACAACATCCCCATGATCAAATGATCAAAATTCTTGGCCACTGACTCATATTTATGACAGTTGCCATGTCCTGGGGTCAGGGATTCACTTTTTGCAACCTCCTGACTAGCCAAGTCAATGGGGAAGCCAGATTCCCTTGGCAAACTGCAATGATTCACTTAGCAACTATGGCAAGAAAGGTTGTAAAATGGGGCAAGATTCACTTAACAACTGTCTCACTTAGCAACAGAAATTTGAGGCTGAATTGCTGCTTGTAGTTCTTTTATAGACACTGACAGCTCATCTATTATTTGAGGCAGATAGGTCATGATTAGTGTGAGTTCGAACAGTGTAAAATTTGATTTAGTATTTAGATGTATAAATTGATGCCAGGTTGCGTTTAATGCGAGCCACATTAGTGCAAAACTGGGACGTGTGTGGTTGAGATGAAGACACGCACAATTGGGATTTTAGATGCTAATCATTGTTTGTACAAAATGGAGAAAAGGAAGGAAATGTTTTTAAAAAGTAGAGACTCTTTTTAACGCTAGCAAAATACAGGAGATAGCAGATCTGTTTAAGATATGGGTTATATCTGCTACAGGAGATAAAGTGAGCGTCTTTTTCTCTGACAGTATTTCATTAATAAACATATACAAATGTATATTTTAAAAAATTCAGTGCCAATTTTTGGTGAATTGGAACCCATGATCCTGTTTTCTGTAGGAAGATCATTTTGAATAATGCGACTATTATGTTGATTTTCTTATTTGCACTAATCGAGACCTACCTGGGTAACTAAATCTGTAAATGTAACTAAATAATATAAGTAACTAAATTTACAAATATAACCATTTAGTTCTGCAGCCCAACAAGACAGACACAGACTTCAGAGGATAATTAGATCTGCAGAAAAAACAATGGTTACCAAACCTGCCTTCCATTGAGGACCTGTATATTGCATGAGTCAAAAAGAGGGCTGTGAAAATATCTACAGACCCTTCATATGCTGGACATAAACTGTTTCAACTCCTACCCTCAAAACGACGCTATAGAGCACTGCACACCAGAACAACTAGACACAAGGACAGTTTTTTCCCAAATGCCATCACTCTGCTAAACGAATAATTTCCTCAACATGGTCAAACTATTCACTAAGTCTGCATTACTACTACTATTAATCTTCTCATCATTCCTTTCACCCATCTCCTCCCACTTATGACTGCATGACTATAACTTTGTTGCTTCTATCCTTACGATTTATATTGATATTGTTTCCTAGTATGATTTGATTGTTTATTTGTACCCTATGACTGTCATTAAGTGTTGTACCTTGATTCTTAACGAATGTGTCTTTTCTCTTTATGTACACTGAGAGCATATGCACCAAAGACAAATTCCTTGTGTGTCCAATCACACTTGGCCAATAAAGAATTCAATTCAATTCAATTCAATTCAATTCAATTCAATTCAATTCTATTCTATTCTATTCTATTCTATTCTATTCTATTCTATTCTATCCCTTTTTATTTGTTTCTTAGTAAGATTTGATTGCTTATTTGTACCCCATGACTATCATTAAGTGTTGTACCTTAGCATTCTTCATTGGGTCACCCCAATGAAGTTGTCGAAGTGCTGTCCCGGTGCTTGGAAGCCGTACGGGTCTGGATGGGGAGAAACAGGCTCAAGCTCAATCCCTCCAAGACGGAGTGGCTGTGGATGCCGGCATCTCGATTCAGTCAGCTGCAGCTGCAGCTGACTGTTGGAGGCGAGTTATTGGCCCCAAAGGATAGGGTGCGCAACTTAGGTGTCCTCCTGGATGAGCGGCTGTCGTTTGAAGACCATTTGACGGCCGTCTCCAGGGGGCCTTCCACCAGGTCCGCCTGGTTCGGCAGTTGCGCCTTCCTTGATCGGGATGCCTTGTGCACAGTCACTCATGCACTGCTACCTCTCGCTTGGATTATTGTAATGCTCTCTACATGGGGCTCCCCTAAAGGTGCACCTGAAGGCATCAGCGAGTCTAGAATGCAGCTGCGCGGGTGATAGAGGGAGGATCTCGTACCTCCCACGTAACACCTCTCCTGCGCAGACTGCACTGGCTACCTGTCGCTGGTGCACTTTAAGGTTTTGGTTATGACTTTAAAGCGCCCATGGCTTAGGGCCTGGGTACTTACGGGACCGCCTACTGTTACCATATGCCTCCCACCGACCCGCACGCCTCACAGAGAGGGACTTCTCAGGGTGCCGTCCGCCAAGCAATGTCGGCTGGCGGCCCCAGGAAGGTCCTTCTCTGTGGGGCTCCACACTCTGGAACGAACTTCCCGGTTTACGCCAAATACCTGACCTTCGGACCTTTCGCGAACTGAAGACGATCTTTTATTCGCGGGCTGGCTTAAATTTTATGGATTGTATAGTTTTATTATTAATTTTAAACGGGTTTTAATTTCTATATATTTTAAAATTTTAGGCAAATTATAATTTTTTTAATTTTGCATTTTATAGATTATTGTCTTGTCTGTTTTTATTTGCCTGTACACCGCCCTGAGTCCTTTGGGAGAAGGGCGGTATAAAAATCAAATAAATGTAAAAATGTAAAATGTAAAATTCTTGATGAAGGTATCTTTTCTTTTATGTACACTGAGAGCATATGCACCAAGACAAATTCCTTGTGTGTCCAATCACACTTGGCCAATAAAGAATTCAATTCAATTCAATTCAATTCAATTCAATTCAATTCAATTCTATTCTATTCTATTCTATTCTATTCTATTCTATTCTATTCTATCCCTTTTTATTTGTTTCTTAGTAAGATTTGATTGCTTATTTGTACCCCATGACTATCATTAAGTGTTGTACCTTAGCATTCTTCATTGGGTCACCCCAATGAAGTTGTCGAAGTGCTGTCCCGGTGCTTGGAAGCCGTACGGGTCTGGATGGGGAGAAACAGGCTCAAGCTCAATCCCTCCAAGACGGAGTGGCTGTGGATGCCGGCATCTCGATTCAGTCAGCTGCAGCTGCAGCTGACTGTTGGAGGCGAGTTATTGGCCCCAAAGGATAGGGTGCGCAACTTAGGTGTCCTCCTGGATGAGCGGCTGTCGTTTGAAGACCATTTGACGGCCGTCTCCAGGGGGGCCTTCCACCAGGTCCGCCTGGTTCGCAGTTGCGCCTTCCTTGATCGGGATGCCTTGTGCACAGTCACTCATGCACTCGTTACCTCTCGCTTGGATTATTGTAATGCTCTCACATGGGGCTCCTTAAGGTGCACCAAGGCTTCAGCTAGTCCAGAATGCAGCTGCGCTGGTGATAGAGGGAGGATCTCGTACCTCCCACGTAACACCCTCCTGCGCAGACTGCACTGGCTACCTGTCGCTGGTGCACTTTAAGGTTTTGGTTATGACTTTAAAGCGCCCATGGCTTAGGGCCTGGGTACTTACGGGACCGCCTACTGTTACCATATGCCTCCCACCGACCCGCACGCCTCACAGAGAGGGACTTCTCAGGGTGCCGCCCGCCAAGCAATGTCGGCTGGCGGCCCCAGGAAGGTCCTTCTGTGGGGCTCCACACTCTGGAACGAACTTCCCGGTTTACGCCAAATACCTGACCTTCGGACCTTTCGCGAACTGAAGACGATCTTTTATTCGCGGGCTGGCTTAAATATTATGGATTGTATAGTTTTATTATTAATTTTAAACGGGGTTTTAATTTCTATATATTTTAAAATTTTTAGGCAAATTATAAGTTTTTTAATTTTGCATTTTATAGATTATTGTCTTGTCTGTTTTTATTTGCCTGTACACCGCCCTGAGTCCTTTGGGAGAAGGGCGGTATAAAAATCAAATAAATGTAAAAATGTAAAATGTAAAATTCTTGATGAAGGTATCTTTTCTTTTATGTACACTGAAAGCATACGCACCAAGACAAATTCCTTGTGTGTCCAATCACACTTGGCCAATAAAGAATTCTGTTCTAGTGTATTATGCAGGAAAGTGATTTCCCCCCCACACACACAATGCCTAAACGATCAGTCAAGACTACTTGTAATCAAAGCAGAATTTATGTACTTCTCGTTAAGCTTTTTCACGGTGTGCCTTTTTAAAATGTACTTTATTGTTGCTTTTGTTGAAAGATTTATGGTGGGAAAGTGTTATTTTCATCTAATCCTTATTTTTGTTTATAATTTCTCCTAGGGTTCCCTAAGGGGTTAAATTCTATAGTGTCCCAAGCCTCTTTCTGCCTCTTTACAGATCTCCGACCGCCCCTTATAACGCTTTCTCTCTCCAATTAACCTAGCTTTAAATGCAAAACAAACCAGCAGCATCTCTACCAGTGCCACGCCCACACGCCTTTACTACCACTCCCAGCCTCCCTGGCGATCACTCGACCGTAGCCACGGGCGAAGGCAGCCGGCGCAAGGCACGCCGGGACCTGTGGTCCCCTCCCTTTCTTTTTATGTCAAGGTCTGGGAAAAGAGAGAAGGAAGCGTCCCGGGAGCTTTTTTTTCCACCGCCCCTCTCCGTCCTGATAGGCCGCGTCTCCTGGACGAGGCGGGCGAAACGGGAGGACGGAGACCAATGGGAGAGGCGGCGGGAGGATTGACGCGGCGGGGAGCCAGTGGCGGCGCGGCGGCGCTGTCGCTGGGCGAGCGGGAGGCCTGGGTGGCTGGCAGCCCAGCTCAGTTTCCCGAGGAGCCGCGGCGCTGATGGGGCAGCCGAGCCCGGGACGGGCGGCCTCAGCGGCCTGAGAGAGAGACAGAAAGGTGAGTCTGGGCTGCCCGGGACCAGAAGTGGGTGTGCGCCGCGGCTAGCCCCGAAGTCAGTCCTCGGGCGGGGGTCCCTGCGACCCCCCCCTCCTTTCAAACCCGCCTGTCCCCCTTGACACGTGTCGGGGCGACTTCACACGTGCGGGGCTTTATGTGATTGAGCTTCTCTCGCCTCCCTGGAAGGGGCTGGACAGTGGGACCCGTCTCTTACTCGTGTTTAGGCTTGCTCTGCCTCCCCAAGTTGTCGTCTCCTTATATTATTATTATTATTATTATTATTATTATTATTATTATTATTATTATTATTATTATTATTATTATTATTATTATTATCATCATCATCATCATCATCATTATCATTATTATCATCATCATCATCTTATTGATTAAACGTGAAACTCAGTCAACTGGACGTTTAAAAATATGTTTAATGGTTAATATGGGTTGCTGCCAGCATCCTAGGTATCAACCAAGTATCTTATTTTATGATTATTATTATTAATTATCATCATCATCATTATTATTCTGTCTCATACCCATGTTTAGGCTTGTCCTGTCTCCCCAAGTCTCCTCCTCCTTATATTATTAGTATTATTAGTATTAATATTATTATCTCTATTCATTAAAGATGAAACTCAGTCAACTGGACATTTAAAACTGTGTCACAAATATTGACTGGTGCTAATGGTTTATACGGGTTGCTGCCAGCGTCCTAGATATCAACCAAGTATCTTCTTATTTTATTATCGTGATCATCATCATCATCATTATTATTATTATTCTGTCTCATACCCGTGTTTAGGCTTGTCCTGCCTCCCTATCTCCTCCTTATATAGTATCTTTTATTATTATTATTCTTGTTGTTGTTATTAGTGGGAACTGCCTCATACCTGTGTTTAGGCTTGCTCTGCCTCTCCAAGTCTCCTCCTCCTCCTTATATATTAATCTCTTTTATTCATTAAACATGAAACTCAGTCAACTGGACATTTAAAAATGTATCACAAATATCATTGACTTGTGCTGATGGTTGATATGAGTTGCAATTATTATTATTATTACTATCATTATCATCATTATCATTATTATTATCATTATCATTTCTATCCCATCCTTACTCTGTAAGCTGAAGACAGTATCTGGGAAGGGGAGGTCTCCCACTACAACATCCCTGTAAGGTAGGCTCATCTGAAGGAGAGATACCTACAATTCACCCACTGCGGAGCCCAGGTCTGAAAGGGGACCTCAGTCTGGGTCTTTCATGCCTTGCCCGCCCTGCTAACCCCCTCTTCTCCTCCTGGTTCCCTCCATCCACCCAGATCCAAGCCATCAATTGGATTGGCTGCTTTTATGGTGCAATTAAAACTTGTATAAGGAAAGAATTGGGAGGGGGTGTGTGTTGATAGGCAGATGACAGAGACCAGAAATTTAGAGAAGTCTGAAAAAAGCAAGAATTGCCTATGGTTTATAGGGAGTTGTGGGTATTGTTCAGATGTGCACATCCCAGCCTGTTTGCATCTCAAGTGCTTTTTCCAAAAGGCAACTGGACTTTCTTTGTTTTTGTTTTTCCTCTCGAAAACCTTTTGCTTCTCATCCAAGAAGCTTCTTCAGTTCAAGGGGGGGGAAAAAAACAAGAAAATCCAGTTGCCTTTTGGAAAAAAGTACCTTTGGGACAAACATGACTGGATGTTTGAGAATCTCTGAGGATATCTCAACAGAGTCCATTCGAAGAGTCCAAAACTAACCTGGGTATTTGGGGGAGGGGGAGATTTGATCTAGCATTGTCTCATATCTGAATCAGAGCTGATCTGGCTGGGAAACTGCTTCCTGCAGCTTTGTTCCAGCCTTTGCCCCCCCTCCTCCCCTCCCCAGAAATAAAATTGAACAAACTGATGGGTTTGACAGTACCTGCAATCTGTGTATTGGTCAAACGGCAGTGTTTTTGTTGTCCTCCAGCCCCCAAGCTCAAGGGGGCATCTAAAACTTCTGGCTTGTCTTGGAAAATGATGCCACCAGATGATCAAAGAATGTCAAATAATAGAAGGGCTGTAGATAACCCATCTTCTAGTTTTGATTTTTCTTTTCCGGTAGGTTTGTTTGCATCTAGACTTCTTTAAATGCAAAGGAATGTGATTTTTTTAAATTATTTTTTTTCTGGAAGAATTTCGTTTCCGCAGACCCTAAATCAGACTGGGTTGTCTTTCTTAGAGCTGCTGGTACTGCACACAACTGAATCGTTTGTCAGCTGTCACTGTTAACACGAGGTTTAATTTCTGTTCTTTAATCTTGACCCTTTTTTGTGTGGGGAAAAAAAACACCTAATGGAATTGAAGAAAGAAGCCACATATTTCTTCTCCGTAGGTGGATAACGTGAATAAATAGTTAACTAACTTAAAGATACTATCTCTTCTATGACTCCCTTAGGTTCTCTTTCTTCATTGCCACATTTATCCATTCTTGTCTAATGTCTAATATCCTGGCTATCTTCGTTGTCACACTCTTCTCCTTATACTCTTTCCAGTCACTATGGTTTTACACCTTTGTGTTCATACCTCATCTTTATTCTTGTCCTTTTCTGGATTTCTCCCACATGGGGGTTCACAACCTTCTGTTCCTTGTTAATTAATCTTCAGCCACCCCCTCTTTCTGTAATTGCAATGGTTGACATGATTTATGAGCTCACAATTCTGGGAGAAGCATACCCTGAACGGAAAACAATTTGCTCCTTTTTTTTTAAATTACAATTTCGCTCTCATTTTCAAATACAAAAGAAAGAGAGAGAGGGTATAGTTTATTATATGGTTCCTTCTTGAATAGCCATTTGTTTTGGAAAACCCTGACCCGACTGCAGTTAGCCTTGGGAAAGATTAGGAAGGGCAGAAAATAATATTATCCCTTACAGAAAAAGTAGGTAGACTAAAGGGAATGGCCGGCAATGTAAAAATATCAATACTGCAGGACACCGTATTAATTGTAATTATACTTTATTGATCTGGAAAGTCAAATGAAACACAAAAACACACACAGATTTCTCTTACAGGGCTGTCAAAAGGTGCTGGGTGTTTGGATGGGAGAAAGGAAGGGCAGGGACAAGAAATCTAAAATCTGTATGTGTGTTTTTGTGTACATAAATTGCGCTGACCCTTCTCTTGCAGAATCCAATGTAGGATACTGGTCTCCTAGATTGATAATACTGATCGACTGATCTAGGAACAGTCTCTTGCTTCACAATAGGGTAGCTGTATGTATATGACATAGTTGTTTTTCTTTTTATTATTATCAGAAGTCCCTTTTTCCTTGCTAGATTAGCTTGTCACTGAAGTGGCAATCAGTGGATCTTCTCCCTTATTTGACATGTAAATCTGGAAGAGTCAACGGATCTGGCTATTGTTAATATCCTTCTCGGTAGCTTAGAGACTTTAAAAAAAAAAAGCCTGCATGTATTTTGCAACTCTTGAACAAAGTAAGTAGGTCATCTTCTTCCCCTTCTCTTCTTTCCCCCTCCCAGAATCCTGACATCTTTTGACAGCAGCCCCTCATTCACAAAAGGAATGATGAGACTCTGGTGAGAAGAACAATTCATTTTGAGCTGGCTCTGCTAAAGCGGAATCGCACGGAATTCTCTCCAGATTTACTCCCTGCAAGCTTGGCATCTCCCGACATCTTTCCAGCCTGGCTGGGTGTTTAGCATGCGAATTGTGGGTCTTGGCTAATGAGAGAGAGAATGGGAACCCAAGGCAGCCCTCTCAAAAGCTACGATTACCTGCTGAAGTTCCTGTTGGTCGGGGACAGCGACGTGGGCAAAGGAGAAATCCTCGAGAGCCTTCAAGACGGGGCGTCGGAATCGCCCTACGCCTACAGCAACGGTAAGCGTGTCGCGCGCGTACGGTTCCGAAGTGCACAAGCCCATCATGGGGGGGTGGAATTAGCTCGATTGTATCACGTTTCAGAGTTGGGGGTACAAAGAGCACCGAGCTAAATCCGGCTTCCTTCTGCCCCAATAAACCCTTTTTTAAAATAATTATCTGGAGAGACGGTTAACCGTCGTGCCAGAAGACTTGTAATTAAGAGCCAAGATTCGGCACCGCACTTTTCCCTTGTGTCCTTTCACGGTAGTTAAAAATGTAACGGTGTCTCGTCGGGCTGTGTCTTTTCAAGCTGTCGTAGCGCTAGCCGTTTAAAATTCTGTGCAATGGCTGTAAAAGACCGACCTTGACAGGAAAATGCCGGTTCTTATACCAGCTTTGGATTGAACGCTTGGCACCTCTGCCTGCGCCCATGGAAAAGTTAGAGAGGCTCCAGAGGCTATGAGAGAAACAGATTGTTTATGACAGTGATGGTGAACCTATGGCATGCGTGCCGGAAGTGGCAAACAGAGCCATCTCTCTGGGAACACGAGCTGTCACCCGTTGCTTTTGCGGGTTCCGGCGCGCAAGCCAGATGGTTTTCACACGCACGGGAGCACCGGAAACTGGAAGAGCAACCCCCCGGTGCGCATGCGCCCGCTGTGAAAATGATCTTCCTGGAGCACATGTGCGCGCGAAGACCATCCGAACAGCATGCGCACCAGCCGGCTGCTCTTCCAGTTTCCAGCACGTGGGCATGCACACGGTCCCATTTCAGCACATGGTGCCGAAAAGGTTTGCCAACACTGGTTTATGACTTCTTGAAATACAGGTTGTCCTCGACTTACAACAGTTCATTTAGTGACCGTTCAAAGTTACGACGGCACTGGGAAAAAGTGGCCACCGTTGCAGCATCCCCATGGTCACATGATCAGAATTCAGCTGCTTGGCAACTAGTCCACGTTTACAACGGTCGCAGGGGCCTGGTATCATGTGATCAGCTTTTTGTGAACGGCATTGAAAAAAGCGACTTAGGAACCTTTTTCACTCTTACGACCATGGCGGCCTCCCCATGGTCACATGATCAAAATTCAGACGCTTGGCAACCGACTCGTATTTACGACGGTTGCAGTGTCTCAAAATCATGCAGTGCGACCTTCTGACAAGCAAAGCCGAGGAGGAAGCCCGATTCACTTAACAACCACATTACTTAACAACTGCAGTGATCTGCTTAACAACGGCGGCAAGGAAGGTTCACGAAATGGGGCAAAATTCACTTAACGAATGTCTCACTTACATTTTGAGCTCCGTAAGTTGAGGACCACTTGTATCAAGAGCTGATTCTCCTGTTCTTCACTTAGCATACCAAAAAGTTTTCTTTTCTTTTCTTCACTCCCAGCTAGACAGCAAAAACGCCTCATCCTTGACATCAGTTTGGACTCTGCGCTCTTAAAATTTGCATTCCGTCCTATGAGTCATGTCGGGATGAAGCAGGAACACTTAAATAGGTTTTGGATGCAAAAGTGTTTTACCGCGTTTATATATATTTGGTTAGCATGCTGCAGATAAGCGGTTAGATTTGGCTGAGCCTCAGGCAGTCAGAATTTCCATGGAATTTAAGACTCTCTAGGAAAAAAAAAAAAGCACAAAAAAACCCCGGCTTCAAAAATTGAAAATGCAGAGATGGCGTGACTTTTCATACTTTTTATTTATTTATTTATTTATTTATTTATTATTTGCATTTATATCCCGCCCTTCTCCGAAGACTCAGGGCGGCTTACACTATGTCAAGCAATAGTCTTCATCCATTTGTATATTATATACAAAGTCAATTTATTGCCCCCAACAATCTGGGTCCTCATTTTACCTACCTTATAAAGGATGGAAGGCTGAGTCAACCTTGGGCCTGGTGGGGCTTGAACCTGCAGTAATTGCAAGCAGCTGCTGTTAATAACAGACTGTCTTACCAGTCTGAGCCACAAAGGCCCCTATACTTGTTACTCTTAGTGGCAAAAAAAAATAAAAATATCAAGAGGAGCACGGATCGATTTTAAAGGCGCAAGATTTTCTTGGTGCAGCTCATCTCACTAGCATAGAATATCTGTCAGTAGCTTCAATCACATAACATGCATTTTGCCACTAGGTTTGGCAAAGATATGCCTCTGCATGGTCGTAATTGAGAAGAAAGTTTTGTCTTTGCCTGCATTGGAGTTTCTAAGGCCAGGTTGTTAATCACTATCGGAAATTCAGTAGCCTGGTTTGGGGTATTTGTTAAATTAATATGATAGCGTGTGGGTGAGATGGGTGGCAAACAAATGTAATAAATAATAATATTTACAGTTAAGCCTTTACAGCACTGTTTCTCAACCCTGGTAACGTTAAAATGGGTGGACTTCAGGGGTGAAATCCAGCAGGTTCTGACAGATTCTGGAGAACCGGTAGCGGAAATTTTGAGTCGTTCGGAGAACTGGCAAATACCACCTGTGGCTGGTCCCAGAGTAGGGTGGGAATGGAGATTTTGCAATAGCCTTCCCCTAGGAGTGGGGTGGGAATTGGGATTTTGCAGTATCCTTCCCCTGGAGTGGGGTGGGAATGGAGATTTTGCAGTATCCTTCCCCTGCCATGCCCACCAAGCCACGCCCACAGAACTGGTAGTAAAAAAAATTGGATTTCACCACTGCAGGACTTCAACTCCCAGAATTCCCCATGCTGGCTGGGAAATTCTGGAAATTGAAGTCCACCCAATCTTAAAATCTTAAAATCGCAGAGAATGAGAAACCCTGCTTTGCAGCATATGTAATCACGGATGACGTAGTTTGAACAAGTAACCCGGAAGTGAAATGTTCAATTTTTCTTCTGACCTGATCTTAACAAGCTGTAAAACTGTTACCAGACCACAAAATTGAAACCTTGTGCTGAGGTTCTTTTTTTCGAAACCTGGAAACCACTACGCTTCACACATTGTAGTTCCCGTTGTAAACAGATGCTCCAGCGTGCCATCTATTTGTCCTCTTGAAGTATGAAATTGCTATAATCCCAAGGATAATCACAAATTTCGTTTCAGAAGTATGAGCTGGAGCAATCTATGCCTTGATGCCATTCTTTTTTTGAGAAACAGACAAACCTTAGTTTTCCCAGGTATCCAATCTCTCTTGCCATGACTGTTATCTGGTCATTGTGCAAAAATTGCTAAGTATAGCAATAACTCATGAAGTTTCTAACCTTTTTCTCAATTTTTAAGAATGAAACAAACCTTGTTTTTCTTGATGGGAAAGGGGGAAAAAAAACTTAAACGCTTCAGTTATTTTTTTCAGGCATGATCAGGAGATTTATTTGCAAGGAGAGTGAAGAATAAATCCTGATAATCACCTTTGATTTTTTTTTTTTCTGCATGAGTTTGGCGGGTTAGAGCTGAAGTAAAAAGCATTTCGGGATTAATCCAGAGAAGTCCATCAAGGAAGATAGAAGCTCTTAGGAAATGGGAAGATTATGCTTTGCGCAGAACTGATCTTTGATTTCTATTGATCTGGCCATGGGATGTAACTGACCTAGCATATTAAAACAGTTCCTGAGCTAGCTTTGTGTGATCTTTCTTCTCTACTTAGGATTCACGTTGCAGAGTTTCCCCCCCCCCCGCCCTTCCTTTGGCTTTAAGCCATTTTTCTCTGTCGCAAGCATCAGGAAGGATGCTTGCAATACTTGACTTGCATCACTTTGTTCTAGAACATGTCCATCAATGATTGTATTTCACAGCGTGGACTGAAAAATTGCAGTTCGGTTAAACTGCTTGATCCGTGGTAGCTTACCTGGAGGAAATATTCACCGGTATTGGAAAGTTTATCGGTAGGCATTTCAAAAAAGCTAGCCCATCCTCAAAATACAGGTAGCCCTTGACTTACGACAGTTCGTTTAGTGGCTGTTCGAAGTTACAGCAGCACTTCTGCTGACTGCCAGCTGCCGGCAGTTTGGCAGTTCGATTCTGACCGGCTAAAGGTTGACTCAGCTTTCCATCCTTCCGAGGTCATGAAAATGAGGACCCAGATTGTTGGAGGCAAGAGGCTGACTCTGTGAACCGCTTAATGAGGGCTGTAAAGCACTGTGAAGCGGTATATAAATCTAAGTGCTAGGCAATAAAAGTTGGCTTTGTATATAATATACAAATGGATGAAGACTATTGCTTAACATAGTGTAAGCCGCCCTGAGTCTTCGGAGAAGGGCGGGATATAAATTCAAATTAAATAAATAAATAAATAAAATAAATATTGCGCTTTCAAACTTGCAAGATTCTGTAAATATAGATTTGCAATAAAATAAGAGTTAGTTTACCTATCTCGTCTAACATCAATCTTGCAAGTCTCAATGTATAATTTTCTTCAACTTTATCGCTGAAGGGTAATCTTAAGAGAGGGCTATGAAGCACTGTGAAGCGGTATATACGTCTAAATGCTTTGGCTGTTTTTCACGTGATCAAAATTCAGAAGCTTGGCAACTGACTCATATTTATGACGGCTGCCGTGTTCCAGCCTCACGTGATCCCCTTTTGTGACCTTCTGACAAGCAAAAGTCAGTTAGGGAAGCCAGATAGCATTTAGCAGTAGCCCTTAGACTTATATACCGCTTCACAGCGCTTTTACAGCCCTCTCTAAATGGTTTACCGAGTCAGCCTATTTGCCCCCAACAATCCGGGTGGTCCTCATTTTGCCGACCTCAGAAGGACGGAAGGCTGAGTCCGCCTCGAGCCTGGTGAGATTCAATCTGCCAAATTGCAGGCAGCCGGCAATCAGCAGAAGTAGCCTGCAGTACTGCACTCTAACCACTGCGCCTCCGCGGCTCAAGATGGCTCATGATATTTTAAGGGAAGAGGAAAATCATAAATTCTGACTTAAAAATTGTACATTAGGAATAATTTTTTAAAAAATTTGCATTTATATCCCGCCCTTCTCCGAAGACTCAGGGCGGCTTACACTATGTTAAGCAATAGTCTTCATCCATTTGTATATTATATACAAAGTCAACTTATTGCCCCCAACAATCTGGGTGCTCATTTTACCTACCTTATAAAGGATGGAAGGCTGAGTCAACCTTGGGCCTGGTGGGACTTGAACTTGCAGTAATTGCAAGAAGCTGTGTTTATAACAGACTGTCTTAACAGTCTGAGCCACCAGAGGTTCAGACATCATTTTTACATTTTACATTTCTTTTTCCAAAGGTCCTTGGGTGCTATATGTACTTTACACTTTACACTTAAGGGTTATAGCAACTGCAATAGCACTTAGACCTATATACTGCTTCATAGGGCTTTGCAGCCCTCTCTAAGCGGTTTACAGAGTCAGCACATTGCCCCCACTGGGGAAGCCAGATTTCACTTAACAACTAGGTTAGCCACTTAACAACTGCAGTCATTCACTGAACAACTGGGGCAAGAAAGGTCGTAAAACGGAGGGGGCAACGCTCACTTAACAAATGTCTCGCTTAGCAACATAAACTTGGGGCTGAATTGTGGTCGTAAGTCAAGGACCACCTGTATATGGGCTTTGCAGGCCTTCATTGGAACATAATTTGGAACCAGTAAAGGACAGCATAAATGTGTCACGTAATCCAACCCTCTCTTTTAAACACAGGCCACTGCGATAAATCACATCCAGTTGATTTCTGTTGGATTAACACTCTGTTTGGTGTGCATTCACAAGGCATGAGTCATGTGGAACGCCTTGCCCTAGTCTCTGGATTGTTGCACACCAAACAGAAATGACCACACAAAGGGATTTGGAGGGAGCTTGCCCACAGCTGGATCATAATATGTCGTGCTTACCCCCCTCCCCCCGTGCAGACTTCCACATAGTTTTCTTCATTTGTTGGTTGCGGAAAAAATTGCTGCTAGGGTGCCTTGCATTGTTCTCCATAAAACTGCACATACACGGGTCTCTAAAATCACCAGGAATCGAGTCTGGCTTGAGACATCCTTCCTGGACCCACTTCTTTCTTCCCCTCCGCCCCCAGTCTTTTCAGAGCTGCATTCAGATTGGAAAGCCTGCCCCTGAAATATTTATTATTATTTATTTATTTACATTTATATCCTGCCCTTCTCCGAAGACTCAGGGCGGCTTACATTGTGTAAGGCAATAAAATAAATAAAATTCTTCCAAATCAAAACTGGCGAAAAGCATGGCTGCGTGTGACTTCCGTCAGTTGTAGCCTTGGTTCTGGCTGTGCACAGTTTGGGGTGTAATTTTTCACCCCAAAGGTGAAAGAAAGGTGAGTAAATTTCTACTAGAGAAGCTTTTTCCTAAAGTGAATTGAGATGGGAATGCCGGTATAAATAGAAGGCTCTGCAAATATGAAAGAAAAAAAAAGAAAAAGTTCATTTGTATTAAACATCGGCCAAAAGGAGAAATTTTTATGATCGGGCTATCGGTGTGTACCTTACCTGAGTGTTTACAGACACGTTGCACTTTGTAATTGCAAATAAACAGCTTCAGTGGCCAGAGGTTATTAAGTTTATTGCCAGGAGATAAAAGCTGTGATTCTAAGGAACTGCTGCAGAAACAGATATATGAGCTTTCTTAGAGGTGTGATGGCACATGGGCAAACCTGAGGCAGAAAAAACCTGAGGCGGAAAAAAGGGGGTGGTGGGGCTCATATTTTTTCAGAGAAAATAGAAAGGACTGGGAAAATCCCAGTGGAATTGTTACTGCTTATATATGAGTGAAATGCTCTTTGCATTTAGTATGTATAGGTCAGTGATGGCTAAACTTTTCCGGACCGAGTGCCCGAAGCGTGTGCGTACGCACACAAATGCACACGCATGCACCCGAAACCCCAAAATGCAATGTGCATGTGCCCCCACTCACACCCGCCTCCTGCACATGCACATGCGGCCACTGTGCCCTCCCTGGGCATTTGTGCGCGCCCCCTGCACATGCGCGGCAGAGACCCCAAAACCAGCTGGACAGCGGGTGGTACGCGCACGTACATGGCTGAGCTGAACTGGGGCGATGGCTCGCGTGCCCACAGAGCGGGCGCTTTGTGCCACCTCTGGCACATGTGCCATAGTTTCGCCATCACGGGTATAGGCAGTCCTTGATTTATGACTAGTTGCTTAGTGACTGTTCAGTCACGATGAACCTTAGAAAATGGACTTACGGCCCAGATTCAGAGTTCCAATATCTGCCCCCCTCCAAACACCACCACTGTGATCATGCAACCACATTTTGCATTTGGCAAGCGGCTCGCATTTTTGACCATTCGCAGCACCTCACAGCTACGGAACTGTGATTTGCGGTTTTGCAGGAAACTGGCATTTATTTCCAACGGGGAAAAAAAATCGCAACTTAGCAAAGGCCGGGTTCACTTCCCAACTGCCGGGGATCGTTTAACGACCGCTTTGAAAAAAAGGGTTGTAAAATCAGGCACAGCTACAGGAGGAGCCTCCCTCACAACCTACGACCAAAACAGCAGGCCCAATTATGGTCGTAAATCGAGGGACTAACTATAATATATATATCAACAACCTCAGATATGCAGATGATAACCACTCTAATGGCAGAAAGCGAAGAGGAACTAAAGAGCCTCCTGATGCGGGCAAAGGATGGAGAGTGCAAAAGTTGGCTTGAAACTCAACATTAAGAAAACTAAGATCATGGCATCCGGCCTTCTCAATTCCTGGCAGATACATGGGGAAGAAATGGAGGTAGTGACAGACAGAGCATACAAAACATTTGCTAGACCAATTCTCGAATACAGCTCGCCTGTCTGGAACCCACACCTCATTTTGGACATTTATACAATTTAGCGTGTCCAGAAATATTTTACAAGAAGAGTTCTCCACTCCTCTGATCACAACAAAATACCTTATGCCACCAGACTTGAAATCCTGGGTTTAGAAAATTTAGAACTCCGCTGCCTTCGGCATGATCTCATAGAATCATCTGCTACAATGTCCTTCCTGTCGAAGACTACTTCAGCTTCAATCGCAACAATACGCGAGCACACAATAGATTTACGCTTAATGTGACCTGCTCCAATCTTGATTGTAGAAAATATGACTTCAGTAACAGAGTTGTTAATGCCTGGAATGCACTACCAGACTCTGTGGTCTCTTCCCAAAATCCCCAAAGCTTTAACCAAAAACTATCTACTGTTGACCTCACCCCATTCCTAAGAGGTCTTTAAGGGGCATGCATAAGAGCACCAGTGTGCTTAACGTTCCTGTCCTAATGTTCCCTTTGATTGTATGCAATTCGTATAGTTATTTCATGCTTATATTTATATATACTGTTGTGACAAATAAAATAAAATAAATAAAAATAAATAAATTTTATTTTCCTGGGCTCCAAGATCACCACAGATGGGGACTGCAGCCAAGAAATTAAAAGACACTTGCTCCTGGGGAGGAAAGCTGGCAAAGCTAGATAGCATACTAAAAAGCGGAGACATCACCCTGCCAACAAAAGTGCGCATAGTCAAGGCGATGGTTTTCCCAGTTGCAATGTATGGCTGTGAAAGTTGGACCATAAGGAAGGCTGAGCATCAAAGAATGGAGACCTTTGAACTATGGTGCTGGAGAAGACTCCTGCGAGTCCCTTGGACGGCAAGGCGAACAAACAAATCAGTCCTAGAGGAGATCAACCCTGACTGCTCTTTAGAAGGCCAGATCCTGAAGAGGAAACTCAAATACTTTGGCCACCTAATGAGAAGGAAGGACTCCCTGGAGAAGAGCCTAATACTGGGAACGATGGAGGACAAAAGAAGAAGGGGATGGTAGAGAACAAGGGGGCTGGATGGAGTCACCGAAGCAGTAGGTGTGAGCTTAAGTGGACTCCAGAGAATGGTAGAAGACAGGAAGGTCTGGAGGAACGTTGTCCATGGGGTCGCGATGGGTTGGACACAACTTCGCAACTAACAACAACTATAAAAGTCCCATTGTGATTTTGGAAAAACACCGCAAGCCTGCGTGACAGTCATAAGAGAATAAACATTGCTTCCCTTAAGAGGATCCTGCAGATTTAATGAGCAGAAGACGCAGGGCCTCCACTGCTTTTGTTTACAATCACATCTGCAATTTCCATTTCATCTTTCCCTGCTTCATAAGCGACAAGTGCTGGAGCTTATATCATTTGTTCTTGTTTTTCTTTTTTTGCAAAAAGTTTTTTTTGTTTTTTGTGAAGCTTATATTTGTTCTTATTTGGGCTCTCTTCTGTTTTGCTGGTAACATCCTCTTAGGCTAGGATAGTACATCTGAGAAGGGAATTCTATCATTGGAGGAAACGTACGTAGGATTTTAAAATTTATTTATTCAAGTTTTATCCCACCTTTATTACTTTATACGTAACTCAAGGAAGGGAACATGCCTAATACATCCTCCTCCTCCTCCTATTTACCCCACAACAACAACCCTACCTTTGACCCCCCACAACAACAACACCCTACCTTTGAGGTAGGATGGTGGGATTCAAAAAAATTTTTTTACTACCAGTTCTGTGGGCGTATCTTAGTAGGCGTAGTAGGAGAAGGATACTGCAAAATCCCCATTTCCTCCTGATCAGCTGAGACTCAGGAGGCAGAGAATAGATGGGGGCTGGGCCAGCCAGAGGTGGTATTTGCCGGTTCTCCGAACTACTCAAAATTTCCGCAACCAGAACTGATCAGAACCTGCTGAAACCCACCTCTGGTTGGGCTGAGAGTAAGAGACTGGCTCAAAGTCACCCAGCCAGCTCTATATTATTCTAGGAATCTTATAAATGAACGAACCAGTAAAATTCCATCTGTAACAGGTAGCCCTCGACTTATTGCCACAATGGAGCCCAAGTTTTCGGTTGTTATGTGAGATACTTGTTAAGTGAGTTTTGCCCCATTTTACAACCTTCCTTGCCACGGTTGTTAAATGAATGACTGCAGTTCTTAGGTTAGTCACAGTAACTTACTTACAACCCCGCCTCCCCCGGACACTGCAACCGTCATAAGTAGATGCCAGTTGCCAAGTGCCTGGATTTCGATCAGGTGGCCATGGGGATGCTGCAGTGGTTATAAGTGGGGGGAAACGGTCATAAGTCCCTTTTTTTCAGTACCGTTGTAACTTTGAATGGTCGCAAAATGAACAGTTATAAGTTGAGAACCACTGTACCCGGTTGTATACATTCTATGTAAAATGTATGATATATTTTACAATAGGGCGGTTGAATGAGTTTTGGTTTGGTTACATTTTATTGTTTGTTCAATGTTGCATTTCCTCTGAAATGTTATTTCCTCAGCATACTTCGCCTACATGACCTAAGATTAGATTACCTAGGAATCTGCAAAATGTTATATATGTAACCTGTTCTTGTCCTGAGGGTTGATATTAGCAATCTCACAGGCGCCTATCAGATATTTTACATTAGGATGCTTCTTGATCAAAGCAGCATATACTTTTTTAAAAAAAACAAATCAAATTTTAAAAGCCTCAGCAAAAATCCAGTGGAATCACGCTACAGGCTGGAATGCTGGAGTAAATAAAAAGAAAAGCCTTTTGCCAATGCCAAGGGAATAGCAAAGCTTGTACTACGCGAGTTTCTCTGAGAAGGGAGTCACATATCACAACAGAGAGTCTTCCCATTGTTATACCCATGCGCTTAATTTAAGAGTAGAGTAGAGTAAAGTAGAGGAGAACAGAACAGAACAGAACAGAATAGAATGAAATTAGGAAAGAATAGAATAGAATAGAATAGAATAGAATAGAATAGAATAGAATAGAATAGAATAGAATAGAATAGAATAGAATAGAATAGAATAGATTTTTTATTGGCCAAGTGTGATTGGACACACAAGGAATTTGTCTTGGTGCATACGCTCTCAGTGCATAGAGTAGAGTAGAGTAGGGTAGAGTAGAGTAGAGTGGAGGGGAGGGGAATAGAACAGAACAGAACAGAACAGAACAGAACAGAACAGAACAGAACAGAACAGAACAGAACAGAACAGAATAGAATAGAATAGAATAGCAGAGTTGAAAAGGACCTTGGAGGTCTTCTAGTCCAACCCCCTGCTTAGGCAGGAAACCCTACACCACTTCAGACAAATGGTTATCCAACCTCTTCTTAAAGACTACTTGTTGGAAGTCAGCTAGGAAGGTCACAGATGACCCCAGGGATGCTGCAGCCATCATAAATACTTTCTGGTTGCCGGGTACCCAAATTTTGATGCTTCAACAATCATAAAGTGTTGAAAAACACTTTTTTCAGTGCTGTCATAATTTTGAATGATCCCTAAATGAACGGTTGTAAGTTGAGGACTACTTATAATTGACATCTGGCTAGGAGACCACCAGGAGATTACCTGTTTAGGACATGAGCTGATTGGCAAAGCTATCAATCTGATAGGTCCAAGTTTTAGGTTTTTCTAACTTTCAGAAAGCGGCCTCAATGGCTAAGACGCTGAGCTTGTCGATCGAAAGGTCGGCAGTTAGGCAGTTAGAATCCCTAGCGCTACGTAATGGGGTGAGTTCCCCTGACTTGTCCCAGCTTCTGCCAACCTAGCGGTTCGAAAGCAGGTAAAAAATGCAAGTAGAAAAATAGGGAACATCTTTGGTGGGATGTTCCGTGCGCCTTTGGCATTAAGTCATGCCAGCTACGTGACCACAGAGACGTCTTCGGACAGTGCTGGCTCTTCGGCTTTGAAACAGAGATGAGCACCACCCCCTAGAGTCGGGAACGACTAGCACATACGTGCGAGGGGAACCTTTACCTTTTACCTTTAGCTTTCAAAATTTGTAGTTCTCATTTCTTGTGTGTAACAAGCTGTCATTAGTCAAGAGATAAAAGTGCTCCCTTTCCCCTCCCCCTCCCAAATACGCATGTTTTCTTGACATGTTAAGGAGATTGTTTAAAAGCAAGATAACCACGTTAGTTTAATGTACAGTAATTAGAACTGAGGGGACCATGTTCTGTCATTAGAATCAAGGACAGAATTCTACCTTACTTTTTGCGTAATTGAGAGTATAAAATCTATACAATACCTCCCTGTTAGAACCATTCCCCTTACTTACACAGCACTAAGTGTGTTTTTTTGGTTTTTTTTGGTTTTTGCAAGATATATTTTTTCTTCTCTTTGCAAATGAGAATTTCTGGAGAAGTTGGCAGCCCAGCAATTTGCCTCATGTTCGGTTTAGTCTGCCTTGTAACTCTTTCCGTAATCCTTAACCTCTGCGTGTCCCTGATAGTCACCGTTCTGCTGTAAAAAAAAATCAGTTTGGAACCGTATCAACCTGCTGGTTCTCAAAAGGGTTTGGAAATAGATTCAGTCCAATGCTAACATTTGCATTGACTTATTTACCGTTGGTATTTTTGTTATCGAAGAAGGAGTGGTTATCACCCCTGGGTGGAACTGCAACCCAAAGGAATAAAGGAAGCATGATTTGTTTTAATTATGTTTAATGGAGGAATATGAAAGAATCAGGGACGCGGTGGCTCAGAGGCTAAGATGCTGAGCTTGTCAATCGAAAGGTCGGCAGTTCGAACCCCTAGAGCCGCGTAACGGAGTGAACTCCCGTTACTTGTCCCAACCTAGCAGTTCGAAAGCATGTAAAAAATGCAAATAGAAAAATAGGGACCACCTTTGGTGGGAAGGTAACAGCGTTCCGTGCACCTTTGGCATTGAGTCATGCCGGCCACATGACCACGGATACGCCTTCGGACAGCGCTGGCTCTTCAGCTTTGAAACGGAGTTGAGCACCGCCCCCTAGAGTCAGGAACGACTAGCACATATGTGCAAGGGGAACTTTTATGGGAGAATCCTTGCCATTTTAGATGGCGTTTTCAGAAACCAAAGTATGTCATAGTGATAGTTCTTGTGGCAAAGAAGGCATTTCCCCCCCCCCATGCTGCCTGCCTCTCTTTTTTTTTCTGTTAACAAGTAAAAACAGAATTTGTGCAGTCAAGCACATATTATTATTGACACTGTAGAATGCATTTGCTTTTAGGGGAAGCTTGTTTTAGAGGGTTTGTTTGATGCAGAGCTTTAGAGCCCCTAAAATTCTTGGGGACAAATCCAGAAATGAGGGGTCCTTAGTGGCTCTCTGCACTTGGTTGTTTACTTGCAGAGGTTTTGTTACCCAAATTAGTAACAGGATCAGTGCTAGCAGGAAGTGAGGTTTGTTTTTAATTCATATTTTAGTGGCTTGCCCTGAGTGTTGCTTGGGAGCGGAATCGGGAAGCTCGCCACAGCGAACTCGCTGCGAAACAGTTTAACAATTCGATTTAATTATTTAAAGCAAATTTTTAAAAAAATTCATTTTTGACATTCACATTTCATTCTGTCCCTCCTTTTTCATCCTTTCTTTAATGATTCTATTCTACCATTTCTTTGATAATAGTGTAACTCTTATCCTGGGGCGAGTTGGCCGTGGCAAATTGTCATAGACCTTGGTGGGAGTGGTCTTGGATGTTTTGGTTTTCTTTTTGACTTGTTGATTGTCTCTTTTGCACAGTGTGTAGTTGTTGCTTATGGCTATGTGTCTGTGGACGGCTAATCTGTCAGATTACCAGATTTTTAGAAATTCCCTAGAAAGTTTGGATGGGGTGTGGTCTAGGATGGTCATGGTTTCCCAGTTAAAACTATGGTTAAGTCTGTCCGTATGTTGTAAAATTAGAGTGTTTCCTTCATGTCTTCTGACTTTCTAGTTGATGTTCTGCTTTCTGTTTGTCATACATCGTGGCTGTTGCAGTCTTTACACTGTTGTAAATGACCTCTGTTTTGTTTTTCTGAGGCTTCTGGGTCTACTTTTGGTTTATTTAGGTGTTTTTGGAGGGCTTTAAGTTGGCTTGTGTGCTGATGCCCTGTGGGTGCAATAGTCTATTGGTGGTTTCTGAAATGTTTTTGAAATATGGCAGTTGTTTTACAGCTGGTGTTGGTTGTGCTATATTGAGTTGAGTGGGTCGAGCACTTTTTGACAAAGTTGCGTGGATATCCATTTTGTTATGGAAGAAGTTGTATAGATGATCTGTTTCCCTTGTCTGCTGTTCAGGGTTGCTACAGCATGTTGATGGTCATCTAAATTATAAAGTTATAATCTTGTAAGCCGCGCAGAGTCACCTTGTAGCAAAAGCACTTAGACTTATATATTGCTTCACAGTGCTTTTACAGCCCTCTCTAAGTGGTTGACAGAGTCAGCCTGTTGCCCCCAACAATCTGGGTCCTCATTTTACCCACCTCGGAAGGATGGAAGGCTGAGTCAACCTTGAGCCTGGTGAGATTCAAACTGCCAAATTGCAGGCAGCTGGCAGTCAGCAGAAGTAGCCTGCAGTACTGCATTCTAACCGCTGTGCCACCATGCCAAATTTGTAAGCAAGATGGGCAGCATAAAATAGTAACAGCAATAGAGTTATATACTGCTTTACAGCCAGCTCTCTAAGCAGTTTTACAGAGTCAGCCAATTGCCACCAACCATCCTGGTCCTCATTTTACCAACCCCAGAAGAATGGAAGTCTGAGTCATCCTTGAGCTGGTTGGGATCGAACTCCTGGCAGTCGGCAGAATTAGCCTGCAATACTGCATTCTAACCACTGTACCACCATAGCTCTATAAAAAGTTAATGAATAAATGAATTATTACACAGCTTCTCTTATGGGAGGTTGGTTATTATTTCGGTAGTGGAGCACTTGATTGATTCAAAGACCCAGTGCGAATCATACCTTCACAATTTGAGCCCTTGGGCCAGCTTAAATTTATGGCCACTTGCCATATCCTGCAGAGTCCTACGACTGCGATTTATGATGTCTTTGGCTGAAAGTCAACATTTCCTGCCCGATCCTGGCAAGTAACATTCATTGCAAGACACTTAACAACCGACATCTTTGCTGAACGGCCGCAACATTCATTTTAACAGCTCTGGTGATTCACTTAATGACCATCACCAAAAAAAGAGGTTGTAAAATCGGGTGTGGTCACATGGTGACTTGCTTAACCCACCAGCACATGACTGTAATTCCGGCTCAGTTATGGTCATAAGTCGAGGACTACCTGTTGGCATTTGAGACCCTCCTTATCGTAGCTACATAAAATCTGTACACCGTTGAAAATACTGTCTGAAAACTTTTGATGATTTTCAGAATTCTGCTAATGTTTGCAGAACTCTGAAGGAGAGTAAGAGAATGAGGATGACAATTCTATATCCTGCCCTCAAAGGGAACAGATTTTTATCATCAAAGCACGCCCGTATTTGCAGTCATTCTCAATCTTTCCTTTACGTGACATTTGATTTTTATTTCTTCAACCTTCCTTGTGGGTGCTTTGAATTGGAAACTAAAAAAAAAAATGCATTCTTTTGTACGTTATTTCTTTGACCGATTACGAAATCGCTCCGTGTCAAGTCTAAACTAAATCATATCCTTGGAAGACAACCAACAAAAGAGAAAAGAAACGTCTTAAGAGGAAACAAAACAATTTGTGGTCATGTGGCAGATTATAATGGTTATTCATTGACTTTCAACTGCTGCAATTGTGAAGGCTGCAATTTCGAGCTCTTTGATTCCGGATTGTAAATATCTACCACTGAGTTCAGGTTTTCGTAATTTTGCCTCCTCTTGGCTTTTTGGGGGAAAGTAAGTAATTCACGGTGGCTCGGTGGCTAAGACGCTGAGCTTGTCGATCGAAAGCCGGCAGTTCAGCGGTTTGAATCACTAGCGCTGCGTAACCGAGTGAGCTCCTGTTACTTGTCCCAGCTTCTGCCAACCTAGCAATTCGAAAGCAGGTAAAAAATGCAAGTAGAAAAATAGGGACCACCTTGGTGGGAAGGGAACAGCGTTCTGTGGGCCTTTGGCATTGAGTCATGCCAGCCACATGACCACGGAGACGTCTTCGGACAGCGCTGGCTCTTCGGCTTTGAAATGGAGATGAGCACCGCCCCCTAGAGTCGGGAACGACTAGCACATATGTGCAAGGGGAATCTTTACCTTTACCTTTAGGTAATTCTGCTGGCAGAAACAATATAGACTTTTTTGCATTGATGTGCTTTTCTGCTTTCCAAACCTTCATTCAAGCTACTGTACAAAAGAATGATCTGTAGATTTATACAGGCAATTTTTGACCTACAACAGTTCATTTAGTGACCGTTCGAAGTTACAACGGCACTGAAAAAAGTGACTTATGGCCGTTTTTCACAGTTACGACCTTTGCAGCCTCCCCACGATCATGCGATCATAATTCAGATGCTTGGCAACTGGTTCATACTTACGACCGTTGCAGCGTCCCGGGGTCCCGTGATCCCCTTTTACAACCTTCTGACAAGCCAAGCCAGATTTCACTTAACAGCTGGGTTACTGCAGTGATTCACTTAACGACTCTGGCAAGAAAGGTCGTAAAATGAGGCAAAACTCGCTTAACAAATATCTTAACACTTAAGAACAGAAATTTTGGGCTCAATTGTGGTCGTAATTCGAGGACCACCTGTAGTTTGTCATCACAAACTCGGTCCTCTGTATACTTTCTTTTTTCAGAGAAGGAGAGTCAAACCGTCCTGCCTCAAAGGAACAGATTTTTATCATCAAAGCACGCCCGTATTTGCAGTCATTCTCAATCTTTCCTTTACGTGACATTTGATTTTTATTTCTTCAACCTTCCTTGTGGGTGCTTTGAATTGGAAACTAAAAAAAAAATGCATTCTTTTGTACGTTATTTCTCTGACCGATTACGAAATCGCTCCGTGTCAAGTCTAAACTAAATCATATCCTTGGAAGACAACCAACAAAAGAGAAAAGAAACGTCTTAAGAGGAAACAAAACAATTTGTGGTCATGTGGCAGATTATAATGGTTATTCATTGACTTTCAACTGCTGCAATTGTGAAGGCTGCAATTTCGAGCTCTTTGATTCCGGATTGTAAATATCTACCACTGAGTTCAGGTTTTCGTAATTTTGCCTCCTCTTGGCTTTTTGGGGGAAAGTAAGTAATTCACGGTGGCTCAGTAGCTAAGACGCTGAGCTTGTCGATCGAAAGCCGGCAGTTCAGCGGTTTGAATCACTAGCGCTGCGTAACAGAGTGAGCTCCTGTTACTTGTCCCAGCTTCTGCCAACCTAGCAATTCGAAAGCAGGTAAAAAATGCAAGTAGAAAAATAGGGACCACCTTGGTGGGAAGGGAACAGCGTTCTGTGGGCCTTTGGCATTGAGTCATGCCGGCCACATGACCACGGAGACGTCTTTGGACAGCGCTGGCTCTTCGGCTTTGAAATGGAGATGAGCACCGCCCCCTAGAGTCAGGAACGACTAGCACATATGTGCAAGGGGAATCTTTACCTTTACCTTTAGGTAATTCTGCTGGCAGAAACAATATAGACTTTTTTGCATTGATGTGCTTTTCTGCTTTCCAAACCTTCATTCAAGCTACTGTACAAAAGAATGATCTGTAGACTTATACAGGCAATTTTTGACCTACAACAGTTCATTTAGTGACCGTTCGAAGTTACAACGGCACTGAAAAAAGTGACTTATGACCGTTTTTCACAGTTACGACCTTTGCAGCCTCCCCACGATCATGCGATCATAATTCAGATGCTTGGCAACTGGTTCATACTTACGACCGTTGCAGCGTCCCGGGGTCACGTGATCCCCTTTTACAACCTTCTGACAAGCCAAGCCAGATTTCACTTAACAGCTGGGTTACTGCAGTGATTCACTTAACGACTCTGGCAAGAAAGGTCGTAAAACGAGGCAAAACTCGCTTAACAAATATCTCAACACTTAAGAACAGAAATTTTGGGCTCAATTGTGGTCGTAGTTCGAGGACCACCTGTAGTTTGTCATCACAAACTCGGTCCTCTGTATACTTTCTTTTTTCAGAGAAGGAGAGTCAAACCGTCCTGCCTCAACCATATACAGGTAGCCCTCGACTTGCGTCCACAATTGAGCTCAAAATTTCCACTGCTAAGTGAGACGGAGTTTTGACCTGTTTTACGACCTTTCCGACGTCCGTTGTTAAGTGAACCACTGCAGTTGTTTAGTGAATCTGGCTTCCCCGTTGACTTTGGTTGTCGAGAAGGTCGCAAAAGGGGACAAAGCAGCCGTCATAAATGTGAGCCAGTTGACAAGCGTCTGAATTTTGATCGCGTGACCTGAGAATGCTCCGACGGTCGTAACTGTGAAAAATGGTCATATGTCATTTCTTTCAGTGCCATTCACATAATTTGTTCCCCACCCCCACCCACCCCCGTTTTTTCTCGCCATGTACATTTAGATACCTGAACTAGGCCGTGTTGTTTCTCTGTATCATGTAATATATGTGGGTATATGCATAATTACTTATTTATATTTTGGTTGTGTTTATGTAATATATATTGGAGGCAGTGGCCCTTTGAGCAAGCTGCATGCAACATAACATAACATAATAACAGAGTTGGAAGGGACCTTGGAGGTCTTCTAGTCCAACCCCCTGCCCAGGCAGGAAACCCTACACCATTTCAGACAAATGGTTGTCCAATTTCTTCTTAAAAGCATCCGGTGTTGGAGAACTCACTACTTCTGGAGGCAAATTGTTCCACTGATTAATTGTTTCTAACTGTCAGGAAATTTCTCCTTAGTTCTAAGTTGCTTCTCTCCTGGATTAGTTTCCACCCATTTTGTTCTACCCTCAGGTGCTTCCCCGAAATTCCCTGTTATTGTATGCCGATCCATGTACATTTTAAGTGACAATAAAGTTATAATTTGATCCGGATATCCCACCGGATCAAATTACAATAATATATATATATTATTAAATTATATATATATAATTTTTTTTTGTTGTTGTTTACATTTATACCCCGCCCTTCTCCGAAGACTCAGGGCGGCTTACAGTGTATAAGGCAATAGTCTCATTCTATTTGTATATTTTTACAAAGTCAACTTATTGCCCCCCCCAACAATCTGGGTCCTCATTTTACCTACCTTATAAAGGATGGAAGGCTGAGTCAACCTTGGGCCGGGCTCAAACCTTCAGTAATTGCAGGCTTTGTGTTCTTAATAACAGGCCTTACCAGCCTGAGCTAAACCGGCCCCTGAATATATATATGAATGTGCAGAAATGGACAGATTATCGATGGAAATGAAGGAGAGGGAAGATACTGAGTACTATCAAATATGGAATAGATGGTATTCCTGGCTGGAGAGCAAGCATAAAACTTAAGAGAGATTTTTGTCATGAGACTGAATTCTGAATAGAGGTTAAAATAATTTTAATAAGAATGTTGGTTTATAGAGATACTTAGAAGTAGAATCTGTATATAGAGGTTAAATAGGATAAGAGATACCGATGTAGGAAAAGCTGTTATGAGTAATGTAATTTTGGCTTGTGTGTCTTTGTGTGTTTTATATTTTTTTGTTTTTGTGTATTGTACTTTTTTTTTTTTTTGTGGATTTTAACTTTTGGAAATTTAATAAATATTATTTTTAAAAAATAAATAAAGTGACAATAAAGTTAATCTAAGTCTATCGTAATTTCAAATGGTCACTAAACAAACAGTTGTAAGTCCAGGACTGTCTGTGAGGGGATTGTTGGGCAGGTGCTATGAAATGAAGCGCTAATATCGAGGGAAGCCAGATTTGCTGGGCTTCTACATATGAGATGGAATGATTAGGGATGGAAAAATTAAATGGACTTCATCTGTGAAATACGAGTTGTGGGTACCAGGAATATAAATCACTTGTCCATTGCCTGGAGTAGAACTCCTATGGGGTATATAACTGCTGAATGAAGATTTAGAAGCCTCCGGGTTCATTATGTAAAGGGGCTTTCCAGATGGGGCTGTTTAACTCTTTCTTCCCTGCAACCACGCGCTGGGGACCAGTTCAACGCAATGAGAGAAACTTCACAGCCATTCTTGCCTGTACAGCTAGCCTTCGACTTATGGACAGTTCATTCAAGAGCAACAAAGATGATTAGGGGACTGGAGGCTAAAACATATGGAGAACGGTTACAAGAACTCTGGGCATGGTTAGTCTAGGGAAGAGAAGGACCAGGGGAGACATGACAGCAGTCTTCCAGCATTTGAGGGGCTGCCCCATACAGGAGGGGATCAAGCTATTTTCCAAGGCACCCGAAGGCCAGACAAGAAATAATGGAAGGAAACTGAACAAGGAGAGATTCAACCTGGAAATAAGGAGGAATTTCCTGACAGTGAGAGCGATCAACCCATGGAACAGAAGTTGCCTTCAGAAGTTGTGGGAGCTTCATCACTGGAAGCTTTCAAGAAGAGACTGGACTTCCATCTGTCAGAAATGGTGTAGAGTCTCCTGCTTGGGTGGAGTTGAAGTAGATGACCTACAAGGTCCCTTCCAACTCTGTTAATCGACAGGATTTATTACCTGTGCTATTGGGGTGCGAGTTCTTTGCAGGGCACCTTCAGATATTTGGTGGATAGGTATACCTTTTGGCCCACCTGGAAGAAGGGTGGGTCTGTGGCCGTCCCTTTTTGTCGGCCTGGGTTTTATACTTTTGCGCCGCCAACCGTCACTTAACAACTCCTTTTGCTTTGCAACAGAAACTTTGGACTCAATAGGCAGTCCTCGGCTTATGATCACAATTTCTGTGGCTAAGTAAGGAGGTGTAATCCAACGACAATGGGGATGCTGCAATGGCCAGAAGTGTGAAAAACGGTCGTAAGACACTTCTTTTGGTGCCGTTGTAATTTTGAATGGTCACTAAACAAACGGCTGTAAGTCGAGGACTATTTGTGATTTGCAGGAACGCAAGATCATTGAAGCAGTTTCCCTGTTTTGGGAGTGGGGGATAAGCCCTTTAGGCAGTCTCTATCAGCTGTACCTACATCTTAACTGAGATAGTAAACACCATCTAACCACCATTTACAACAGTCTGTTGTTCTGCCAGAGAAATGCTTTAGTAGCTTAATTAATACGATATCTGAGCTTGCAATTGAGAAGTGCTCTTGGCTAATTAAAAGCCCAGCTCATTGTGGTTTCATTCCCCCCCCTTTTTAAAAGTATGATTATGCCCTAGTTACAGAGAGAACTGTGAGCCAATGATTAAATGGGGAGGCTGGGTGGATAGCCAGACGTCGTCATAATCAATGGTTTTGCGTGAATATAGACGCTAGCTGCAAAGATAATTAATCAACTGCCTCTTGGCATATGTAATTAAAATATTTGAAGGCTCCTCTTTAAGCTGCCTCTGGAATGAAGGAGCAGATTTGTCCATGTGCAGATTCCATAGAACCAACTTCCTGTTGTTCTAAGTAAATCCTGTTTCACGTTCCACAGGGATCAGGCATTCTTTAACAGTTCATATGTTGCAAGCATCCATTTCCTTATTTAAAAAACGCAGTCATTATGTGGGAAAATAGGTCCCGGATGGCTGCATGAAATACGGTCGCAAGCAGTTTTGCATGGGAAGATTGAACTAATATTTTGTTCTTTTTTCATTTTAGGTATTTAATATTAAAAGAAGCATATGTACATGTACAATTTAAACCTGTAAGAATGGTCATGTGATGTGCGCAACTGCCTTTTGGATTTTTAGGGTACCATGTTTACGATTTTTTCCCACGGTTGTGCCTGATAAATTTCCTTGACTAACAACGGTGGTGATATGGTTAGCGTTTTCCTTCCCTACAAAAATAAATCCAGTAATGGGCAATAAAAATGTGAATTCATTTTTGTACGGTTTTTGTACTTCTTTCTTCCATCTGCTTTTGAATCAGAAGGGCATCTTGATGCAGCTCTGAAGTGCAATTGATGCCGCATCTTTTCTGCAAAAATTCAAAGCAATGCAGACTACATACCGGTAACTACTGTACCAGTTAAAAAAATCGGGTTTAGTGGGACTTGGAAGCATGTGTTTTGGGGTGTTGACAACTATTCCTTCCCAGGAGTAGCAAGTTTTGGTAGATTTATTGAGTTTCATTGAGTCACAAGCTTGGCAAACCCATGTTGGGCAGGACTGGTCTATTTTAGACTTAATCCCAACATGCTGCAGATTTGTTTAAGATTATGAGTGTAGCTTCAACATACTATACACCAGGGGTGTCCAACTTTGGCCCCTTTTTAAGACCTGCAGACTTCAACTCCCAGAATTCCCTAGCCAGCATGGAATTCTGGGAATTGAAGTCCACAGGTTGCCATGGTTGGACACTCCTGCTATACACTGTTTGATTGGAAGCATTAATCCACAATTCCTTCCATATTGCTTAACCTTCCTTCCCCTTTTCAGCCTTTATTTTTTTATTTTTTTATTTATTTTTGTCACAACATTATATACAAGCACATGCCGTATATGTGGTACCTTGCTCAATAGTAGTACCTGTGAGAGGGATCTTGGAGTCCTAGTGGACAACCATTTAGATCTGAGCCAGCAATGTGCAGCAGCTGCTAAAAAAGCCAACACAGTTCTGGGCTGCATAAACAGAGGGATAAAATCAAGATCACGTGAAGTGTTAGTACCACTTTATAATGCCTTGGTAAGGCCACACTTGGAATATTGCATCCAGTTTTGGTCGCCACGATGTAAAAAAGATGTTGAGACTCTAGAAAGAGTGCAGAGAAGAGCAACAAAGATGATTAGGGGACTGGAGGCTAAAACATATAAAGAACGGTTGCAGGAACTGGGTATGTCTAGTTTAACGAAAAGAAGGACCAGGAGAGACATGATAGCAATCTTCCAATATCTCAGGGGTTGCCACAAAGAAGAGGGAGTCGAGCTGTTCTCCAAAGCACCTGAGGGTAGAACAAGAAGCAATGGGTGGAAACTGATCAAAGAAAGAAGCAACTTAGAACTAAGGAGAAATTTCCTGACAGTTAGAACAATTAATAAGTGGAACGACTTGCCTTCAGAAATTGTGAATGCTCCAACACTGGAAATTTTTAAGAAAATGTTGGATAACCATCTGACTGAGATGGTGTAGGGTTTCCTGCCTGGGCAGGGGGTTGGACTAGAAGGCCTCCAAGGTCCCTTCCAACTCTGTTGTTATGTTATGTTATGTTATATAATGAAAGAAAAACAATAGAACAGGAACGGTAGGCACTTTTGTGCACTTATGCACGCCCCTTATAGTCCTCTTAGGAATGGGGTGAGGTCAATGGTAGACAAGCTTTTGGTTAAAGCTTTTGGGAGTTTGAGAAGAGACCACAGAGTCAGGTAGTGTGTTCCAAGCGTTAACAACTCTATTACAAAAGTCATATTTTCTGCAATCAAGATTGAAGCGGTTAACATTAAGTTTGAATCTATTGTTTGCTCTTGTATTATTGCGATTGAAGCTGAAGTAGTCTTCAACAGGAAGGACATTGCAATAGATGATTCTATGAGTTAAACACAGGTCCTGTCAGAGTCGGCGGAGTTCTAAATTTTCTAATCCCAGGATTTCAAGTCTGGAGGTATAAGGTATTTTGTTGTTTACAGAGGAGTGGAGAACTCTTCTTGTAAAATATTTTTTTTAATTTGAATTTATATCCCACCCTTCTCCGAAGACTCAGGGCGGTTTACATTGTGTAAGGCAATAGTCTCATCCTATTTGTATATTTATATACAAAGTCAACTTATTGCCCCCCCAACAATCTGGGTCCTCATTTTCCCTACCTTATAAAGAATGGAAGGCTGAGTCAACCTTGGGCCTAGTGGGACTCGAGCCTGCAGTAATTGTAATTGCAGGCAGCTGTGTGTTAATAACAGGCTGCATTAGCCTGTTGAGCCACTTCCCAGCCCTATTTCTGGACTCGTTCAATTGTATTAATGTCAGAGATGTGGTATGGGTTCCAGACAGGTGAGCTGTATTCAAGAATGGGTCTTGCAAATGTTTTGTATGCTTCCTCAAGAATGCTGTCCAAATTTCTTGGACAGGCATCTTCCATCACTGCTCGTGTTTTGGGACCATCTGGTTGAAAAAGCTTAGTGATAATATCTCCCCCTCCAGGATCATATTACAATTCCATATTCTTTTCCTTCTCCATCCCATCACTGTTTTAAATGCACCTTCAGCTCCATTGATAATTTGATAGGACTGTACCTGTCCAGTGATAATCAGAACTTCCTTTAAATTACCAAGGTCTTAAATTTTTTTTTATGATCACACCTCAAGAGATTTAGAAATCAAGCCGGAGAAAGCTGCCTCTATATCATTCACAATGGGTTTGTCTTGACCTTAAAAATTAAATTAACTTTTTATATATATCTCTAAAATGCAAATGGGAATCTTTCCTTGGGATCTGTAAAGCTTTTTCACCGTTCCTGGAATTTGCAGCACAATGACTGACAGGGCCTCATAAAAAGCCACTTAATCTGAAATAATTATCGCATGGGTACGACACACCCTGAAACGTATATATTAAAGATAAAGATTTTTAATATATAAACCGTTTCCTATGACTCAGCTGGTCAAACCCAGATTTACAATGTATAAAAAGCGAATTCTTAACACCACAGTTCTGAAACATGTTGTTAGGGCAATGCAGCTTCCAATGGCAAAAAGTGGTGCCCTTTGAGACATGGCGTTGCTCAGAATTACTGACGTTTTCAGACATAACAGTTCTAAATTCTAGTGTGATGCAGCTGCCAAAAGAGCCAACACAGTTCTAGGCTGCATCAACAGAGGGATAGAATCAAGATCACATGAAGTGTTTATACCACTTTATAAGGCCTTGGTAAGGCCACACTTGGAATACTGCATTCAGTTTTGGTCGCCGTGATGTAAAAAAAGATGTTGAGACTCTAGAAAGAGTGCAGAGAAGAGCAACAAAGAGGATTAGGAGACTCAAAACATGTAAAAAACGGTTGCTGGAACTGGATATGTCTAGTTTTATGAAAAGAAGGACTGGGGTGACATGATAGCAGTGTTCCGATATCTAGGGGCTGCCACAAAGAAGAGGGAGTCAAGCTATTCTCCAAAGCACCTGAAGGCAGGACAAGAAGCAATAGGTGGAAATTAATCAAGGAGAGAAGCAACTTAGAACTAAGGAGAAATTTCCTGACAGTGAGAACAATTAATCAGTGGAACAACTTGCCTCCAGAAGTTGTGAATGCTCCAACACTGGAAGTTTTTAAGTAGATGTTGGACAACCATCTGAAGTGGTGTAGAGATTCCTGCCTAAGCAGGGGGTTGGACTAGAAGACCTCCAAGGTCCCTTCCGATTCTGCTATTCTATTCTATTCTATTCTATTCTATTCTATTCTATTCTATTCTATTCTATTCTATTCAAGGAGCAACCATTTGCATCCAGGTTCAGTACACCTCAGCACGAGCTGTGTCACTTCTCTGGTGACTTACGCCAATCCTTACTTTGCTTTCCAGCATTCCTATTCACCTCTACGTCATTCGTGTCATTCATTCTGTTGACATTTCTGCGAGCTGTACTTATGACCATGATGTTTCTATGGGCATTTTTGCCTTCCCTTTCCTCCTTGCTTAGCAATACAAACAAGTGATTATATATTATAAGGGTGAAGCTGCCCTGGATACCTATTAGAGAGAGAGAGAGAGAGAGAGAGAGAGATGGGGATGCCGAAATCCCCATGCATTAAAGTTATTCTCCAAGGCTTTGTAGACGAGCCTCTGATGTTTTATACTCTCTGCCATCTGCAAATCCTGTCTTTGCCTCCAGGCTCTGGGAACAGTGAAAGTTGGACTAATTATCCCTCCTATTTGAATAGCAATCTATCAATTTTTAAAAGCTAACTAGACCAACGCCTCCTCTGTGCACGCACAAATGTGTGTGCATGTCTGTATATTTACATACGGGTACATCTATGCAGCATCCCATCCCATCCACCCATCCACTTCCATCTTCTGAGCCGACTGGTTCTTTTTGTCTCTCTGTTTCAGGCTTGGTATTCCTATATCTCTATACAATGCTTGCTTAATTATGGACTCCAGGAAAGGATGCCCAAAGGGATGGGGGTTGGGGGGCGGCGGCAGGAGTTGACAAATGTGCTGCTTTGTTTTCTTTTAGTCTCTGAGCCAGAATAAATTCTAACACTAGGATAATAGAATGGGGGATTTTATTAGTAAGTTAGATTTCCCACATCATAAACACTTACTTAGGATTGGTTTGGTCACGCAAGCAGGACGAATTTTGATTTGCTTAAAAGAAGTCCAGTCTGGAGAAATAAAAGATTTTATGTGGTTCACCCAGACTTCTGATATTAATTTTCTAACCTGGGATATCCTCTCTTACTGGCCTAATCCTGAATTAGATCCCAGGATACAATCAAAATTCTTGCCTGACCCAATAACAGCAAATATGCAGAAGAGAAGAACTGGTACCATCCAAAGTTCCTTAGAGTCGCTTGAAGTCTTGCATTTCACAGGAGCCCTTGGGGTTTTAAGTAGTCCTCGACTTACAACCATTTCTTAGCGACTGTTCAAAGTTACAACGGTACAGAAAAAAGTGACATAAGACTGGTCCTCACCTTTACAACCATTGCAGGAAACCTACAGTCACGTGACCAAAATTCAGGCACTTGCAACCAGCGTGGATTTACCGGGGTTACAGCATCCTGGAGTCCTTTAATTTCATTCATTCATTCATTCATTCATTCATTCATTCATTTCCCACCTTTATTTATTCTGGTACAAACAACTCAAGGCAGCGAGCATATCCAGTACACCTTCCTCCTCCTCTTTCCTCCCCCCCACAACAACAACCCTGTGAGGTGGGTTGGACTGAGGAAAAATGACAGGCCCAAAGTCACCCAATTGGGCTTGCGATCTTCCCAGCTGGCTTCCAACAAGTAAAGTCAATGGAGGAAGCTGGATTTACTTAACAACCGTGTTATTCATTTAACGGCTGCAGTGTTTCACTTAACAACCGTGGCATCAAAGGTCTAAAACTGGTGTTACCCCACTTAACTTCCTTGCTTAGCAACGGAAATTCTGGCCCCCGTTCTCATTGTAAGTCAAGGACTACCGTACCTGTATTCGGAGTCGCACGCAGTCCTGAAAGCAGTAATTTTTTACAACAGGGGTCTCCAACCTTGACAACTTTAAGGGTTCATCAGTTCATCGCTTTAAGACTTGTGGATTTCAACTCCCAGAGTTCATCACTTTAAGACTTGTGGACTTCAACTCCCAGAGTTCCTCAGCCAGCTTGAAGTTCACAAGTCTTATAGTTGCCAAGGTTGGAGATCCCTGCTTTACAAGCTTACTAATTTACATAGATTTACATAGGCGGAAAGCACCTTCCAAACCTTGGAAATAATATGTAATGTGGTCTGGAGAGATTTTTCTGTGTTAAGCTGTTGTTCAGTTCCTTCCAGCTACAAATTGTTATGCAGGGTGGATAAAAATTGATAAAAAAATTTTAAAAAGGTTTTTTTTAAAATCGGATTTTTTAAAATTTAAAATATTTTTTTAAATTTAAAATCGATTTTTTTTATTTTTATCAAATTCATTTCAATAAAAATGCTTTTGGAGTAAAAACCTATCTGAAGATAGTTCTCTATTTAAGATACATTAATAATTTGGTTTATTCAGCATGAAACGGAGCACGAGGCTGTATATTCTGCAATATTGGGAACTGTCGGTGAGTCAACAGCGGGTCAGAGGAGGAGCTGCTGTGGGATAGAGATGACAGTCGCTCTTTAAAAATTACGATTTAAATCGAGTTGATCAGCGGTGGGATTCACATTACGTTGCTACTGGTTCGCCCCCCGGGCGCACACTCGCTTTGTGCATGTGCCCGATTTGCGCACACGCCTGCCTTCCAAACATGTACTCAGCTTCAAAAATGTGCCTAAATTGGATAGTATAGAGCTGGGGCAGGTGGGCAGGCCCACCTGCGATTTCTACTACCGATTCGGACAAACTGGTCCGAACCGGCTGAATACCAACTCTGGAATTGATTTAAATCAAGCTTTTCTGCTAGTGACTTAAATCGTGATTTAAATCGACTTGATTTTAAATCAGATCCACGGCCTTGTGGCGGCTGAATAACCTCATCTTTTATTGTTGGAAAAACAGAAATCGGCAACAGAATCGCGTTTTCCATCCTACTGCAATCCTTGTCATGAAGCAATCCCGGGGAATGCCTCTTTGAACTCGTTCCTTGGGAAACACAACGGCTGCTTCCTGCGTGGAACGCAGCGCGCGAAACGAAATAAAACAACTGATTATTTGCCGTGGATTTTGATGGACGATTAAAAATGAAATCTCCCATGAAGCGCGACCCAGCAAGGGATCACTTCTCAGGGTCATCTAAACCAGGGATCTCCAACTTTGGCAACTTTAAGCCTGGTGGACTTCAACTCCCAGAATCCCCCAGCCAGCAAAGCTGGCTGGGGAATTCTGGGAGTTGAAGTCCACCAGGCTTAAAGTTGCCAAGGTTGGAGATCCCTGATCTAAACCTACCTGTAACCTTATAAAGAACTGAGGCTGTTAATCGACCCCGGAAATAATCTTTAGAGTTGGCATTTAATGGAATAACAATTTTCACGGCAATACGGCGTTTTGTACGTGCGTTGTTGATCGTCTCACACCTGCATTTCTTTTCTTTTTGTCTAAACTACGTACTGGTAATAACAGTGTTGGCGGGTGGCTTCAGAAGAGAGAAGGGATAGCGAAATAGTTTCTTTTCATAATAAACCGAACTCGTGTAGCGAGTCAGAGCTGGAAATGAACTCTAAATTGAAAACAGATCAAACTGGTTTTTCAGCCTTTGCCAATCTCATATTTCAGGCTGGCTGTGGTCAATATCCTTTGTGTTTTTTGTAATGTTTCACTTCCCTACCTTATAGGTATTATACAGGCCATAACCAGTTTTTTTAGCCAGCAGGCATCTTTTATATTTATTTTGCTGCTTTTCATATATAGGTAAGAAGACAATAGCTGGGAGAGTTTTTGTGGGGTGTTTTGGCTGCTGTTCTTCTCCAAGCTTGTTTTGGGGGTGTTATATATATTCTTGTGTTTTTTTAAGCTGTACAGATTGAGGAAGCCTTTCCCCCCAAAAAAAATGGGATTAAAAAATGAAAAATACAAACCAAAAATAAACCCTAAATAAATAATTATTGAAATGAATATATAAAAAGCAAAAAGCTCTTAGTTTTAAACGAGAGATCAAACACAGCCGTGGTGGCACAATGGTTAACGTGCAGCATTGCAGGCAAACTCTGCCCACAACCAGGAGTTCGATCCTGACCAGCTCAAGGTTGACTCGGCCTTCCACCTTTCTGAAGTGGGTAAAATGAGGACCCAGATTGTTGGGGGCAAGAGGCTGACTCTGTAAACCGCTTAGACAGGGCTGTAAAAACACTGTGAAGTGGCACTTAAATCTAATAGCTGTTGCTATTGCTTAACCTTGACCAGTGGTGGGATTCAGGTTTTTTTTACTACCGGTTCTGTGGGCGTGGCTTGGCTTGGTGGGCGTGGCAAGGGAAGGATACTATAAAATCTCCATTCCCTCCCTAATCCAGGGGAAGGTTACTGCAACATCCCCATTTCCTCCCGATCAGCTGGGACTCGGGAGGTAGAGAATAGATGGGGGCGGGGCCAGCCAGAGGTGGTATTTACCGGTTCTCTGAACTACTCAAAATTCCTGCTACCGGTTCTCCAGAACCTGTCAGAACCTGCTGAATTTCACCCCTGCCTTGACTCATATAGGGCAGTGGCTCACAACCTTTTGGGCACCAGGGACTAGTTCCGTGGAAAGAGTTTTTTCCACGGATCGGAGGGTGTGTGCTTTTATGTGCTGCCTGCAACCCCCTGGATGGGACTTTGCTTTTCATGTGCAGACGCATGAACCGGGGATTCAGCCCCCCTGATATGGAATAATGGTTATCATCAAGACTGATCAGTGTTGAAAGCAAACACATATCCTCCCTCCAAAGATTTAAATCTTCGACTTAAGAGTAAAGTAGTCTTTTTAGTTGTGGTCCCCCACAGCAATTTCTTCAATAGTTGCCAATTTTGGGGGATAAAATTTAATAATACATCCCCATGTTTAACCCTTATTTGTTTCCCCCCCCCAGTGCCCTATTCATAACTTAATGAAGTCCAACAGTGTTGTTGTAGAGCAGGGGTGTCAAACTCAAGGCCCAGGGGCCCGGATCCAGCCCACGGGATACTTAGATCTGGCCCGCAGGGCTGCCATGGAAACAGCGAAGGACCGGTCCGCAGTGCGTCTGCCAGTGAAAGCAGAGTTCGGGAGGGTCACGAGCACTCGGGCCACCACAAGGCCCCGGACATGAGTGGCATCCAGCTGGCCACGCCCATCCCGGCCATGCCCCCCAGACACAACCCTGATGCAGCCCTCAATGAAATTTTGTTTGACACCCCTGTTGTACAGCAAAGCAAAATTGAGTCATTGTGCTTTCTAAAATTTCAAGGTTTTGGTAACCACCTTTAAAGCGCTCCATGGCTTGGGACCTGGGTACTTACGGGACCGCCTTCTGTTACCTCATGCCTCCCACCGACCCGTACGCTCGCACAGAGAGGGCCTTCTCAGGGTGCCGTCCGCCAGACAATGCCGGCTGGCGGCCCCCAGAGGAAGATCCTTCTCTGTGGGGGCCCCCACTCTTTGGGATGAACTCCCCCCTGGTTTACGTCAAATTCCTGACCTTCGGACTTTTCGCCGCGAACTGAAAACATATCTGTTTGTTCGTGCGGGGCTTTCTTAAATTGTTTAGTTTTAAATTCTAAATTTTTCTCTGTTTTTAATTGGGGTTTTTAGATTCTTAATTATTCTAATTTCGGCCATATTGTATAATAAGTTTTTTAATTGTATTTTAACTGTATATTGCTTTTTTTTATCCTGGCTGTACACCGCCCTGAGTCCTTCGGGAGAAGGGCGGTTTATAAATCTAATAAATAATAATAATAATAATAATAATAATAAAATATTACCTTTCCAACATACAGAAATTAAAACACAACCTTTGCCACCCATCTAGTTGTCCAAAAAGCCAGGGTTTGTTTGTTTTTTTTGTATGAATTGTGTCTTAAGACAACAGGATGTTAATTTGACATCCCTTAAAAGACAAGCCTATTTGGTTTGTTAAAACAGGATGTTCCATCTCCTCATTCCAAATTGCTTACGGCATTTTCTTATATTTTGGTACTACTTTTCCGTTGTACATAAAAAAAAAAAATAACTTCAACTCAAAATCTTTTTTCAATAATATTAGTCATTTAGGAGAGCTAATGTGTCATGTCCAAATTGTAAAGCTAGAACAGATTTTAAGAAATCCCAGATCTGTTTGGAAAATATCCAAAACTAATTAACAATTAGTTTTAAAAGACTAATTAACAGTGAGTTGATCCAAAGTTTTTTGTTTTTTTTTACCCATGAACACAGAAGAAAGATTTATCAGCAGTTTTCAGGGTAGGATTATAACGTCCTTAAAGTCTGTTTCTCATGATAATTAGGATCAGAATTAAGCCCCTTCCCATCATTGCTTGCGTTAGGTCTTGTAACCCTTAAAACAGGAACTGAACCGCTGCCAAGATTTTAAGAGGTTCAAATAACTTGTGCTCATACAATAATGATTTTTAAGATGCATCACTTAGACGCTTTTTCTTTGAGGTCAAAATATAAGACTGGTATAGCTGGGAATCAAGACAATTATTCTTTCTGCAAAGATCATGCTGTAATTGAAAACGTTAAAGTCTTGTCTACTCCATAAATCCTCTCAATATTTCAATAATCTGTTTCACTGAATATTTTTCAGGATGCTTGTAATATTAGCCCTACCCCCAAAATAAGCCCCAGTTAAGATTGTCAGCCAGATGGATGCATTTAGTATCGTATTTCCCCCAAAATAAGTGCTAACCAGAAAATAAGCTCTAATGCGTCTTTTGGAGCAAAAATTAATATAAGACCCAATCTTATTTTTGGGGAAACACGATATTAGTGTTGAAACATTCATTTTTTATCACTTCAATATTTATCTGAGAGCCAATTTTCCTTTTCTGGCATCTTTTTAACACCTAATATGAGGAATTAACCAGTGGGAGGAAATTTCTTTATAACGCAGTGTTGATTTTGGTTTGCCAGGTTACAACAAGCGAATAGTACAAAGCCTACTGTTGTTTATTACCTTAATATGGGCCTCTGTGGCTCAGACTGGTAAGACAGTCTGTTATTAACAGTAGCAGCCTGCAATTACTGCAGGTTCAAGTCCCACCAGGCCCAAGGTTGACTCAGCCTTCCATCCTTTATAAGGTAGGTAAAATGAGGACCCAGATTGTTGGGGGCAATAAGTTGACTTTGTATATAATATACAGATGGATGAAGACTATTGCTTGACATAGTGTAAGCCGCCCTGAGTCTTCGGAGAAGGGTGAGATATAAATGCAAATATATATATATATATATATATATATATATATATATATATATGCAAATTATATATATGCAAATATATATATATATTTGTTTTCTGAGGTTTTCACGGGTGTTTGTATATATGTCTTTGGTTGTTTGGGTTTTCTCCCGTGTAAGATTGGAAGTGTCTTGGCGACGTTTCGACGAAGTCTCATTCGTCATCTTCAGGCTTCAGCTTCGTGCTTCTGGGAGCAATGTGTGATCCCAGCTGTTTCTTCCTTTTAACTGCTAGTGGGGGTTTGAACTGATTGGGTGGGAGCTTGGCTGTGCTCTGATTGGCTGGGGTTTTTTCTGTGCTCTGATTGGCTGGGGGTGTGTCCTGTGTTGGTGGGGGCTTGGTTGTGCTCAGTCTAGTCTGTGCTGCAGGGGGATTTGAGCTGGTGAGCTGCATAGCTGTTGTTTGGCTTTGTGGTCATGCTACATCTTCATAGTGGGTGTCAGTCTGCTGCATGAATGGATTGGAGGGGTTTGATATGGCTAATGTTGCAGCTGCGGTCTGGCTTCTGGTCCTTGGTCGTGCTTCATGATCAGTGTGGGTTTGGGTCTGCTTTCTGGGTGGATGTGCGGTGGTGACATCCTGTGTGGACCTTGTGAGTGTGGGTCAGGTGTCATTCCTCGTGTTAGGGACTCGTTTGTCAATAAGGCGGGTTTCCAAATGGCTGGTAGGCGGAGGTGTCATCTCGTTTGTTCATGCTGTGTGGGCGTTTTCTATCTCAATGGCTTCTCTGATTATTCTGTTGTTAAAGTGTTCAGTTTTGGCGATAGTTCTGGTCTTTTAAAGTCAATATCATGTCCTGTGACTTTAAAGTGTTGGACCAGGGAAGAAGTTAGTTCCTCTTTTGAATGAGTTCTTGTGTTCTTCAATCGTGCACTTATTCTTCTGTTGGTTTGTCCAATGTATGTGGTGGGGCAGGCGGTGCATGGGATTTCATATACTCCTTGATTTTCTAACTCAATTTTGTCTTTGGGGTTTCTTAGGATGGTGGATATTTTTCTGTTTGTGCAGAATGCTGTCTTGATGTTGTGTTTGTGGAGGATCTTGCTGATTCTGTCTGTGGTGCCTTTTATATATGGGAGGAGGGCTGTGCCGTTTTCTTGTTCTCTGTCTTGGATTTTAGTGGGGGTTCCTTTTGGATTAGCTTGGTAATCTTATTTGTTTGGAATCCATTGGATGTTAGTACGTTAGTGAGAGTGTCTAGTTCGGGTTTTAGGTGTTGTTCATCAGCTAAGCATTTTGTTCTGGAGATGAGTGTCTTGGCTACGGAGTTGATCTGTGCTGGGTGGTGGTGTGAGTGCGTGCAGATAGCGGTTTGTGTGTGTTTTCTTCTGGTAGATGGTGTGTCCTAGGGAGCCATTGGGTTTTCTGTAGACTAAGACATCCAGGAAGGAAGTTGGTTATTAACTTCTGTTTCCATGGTGAACTGTATTTTGGGGTGTAGGCTATTGAGGTGTGTGAGGAAGTTGTCAAGTTTTTCTTTCCGTGTGGCCAGATTATGAAGGTGTCGTCTACATATCTGAGCCAGAGTTTGGGTTTGTGATCAGATTTTTCTAGTGCTTGGGTTTCAAAGTGTTCCATGTAGAGATTGGCAATGACAGGTGAGAGGGTGATCCCATGGGTGCTCCTTCTACTTGTTTGTATTTTTGTCCATTATAGATGAAGTATGTGTTGGATAGGCAGTGGTTGGTCAGATCTAGGATGTGCTTGGGGGTTATATTTGTTTTGGATAGCTGTCAAGGCTTCTTTGATTGGCACTTGGGTGAAGAGGATATGACATCAAAGCTCACGAGTAGGTCGCTGGGCTGTAAGTTTTGTTTCTTTATGATCTCTATGAACTGGAATGAGTTTTTACGTGTGAGGTGATGGATTCTGCATAGGGCTGTAGTTGTTTGGCGAGAAATTTGGCTAGGTTTTGTAGAGGTGTGCCTATGGAGCTGACTATGGGTCTGAGTGGGGTTCCTTCTTTGTGTATCTTGGGGAGGCCATAGAGCTTAGGGCATCTGGATGATTTCTCTCTGGGAATGATTCTTTGTTGGATTTCTTCACTGATGGGGGAGGCTTTTATTTTGGATCTGGTGGTTTTTTCTAGGTAGGTGGTGGGGTCTGTGTTTAGGGGCTTGTATGCAGGGTCTTGGAGTAGGTTGGTTAATTTGGTTTTGTAGTCAGATGTGTTCATAACCACTGTGGCGTTCATAACCACTGTGGCGTTGCCCTTGTCTGCTGGTAGGATTACAGAAAAAACCCCAGCCAATCAGAGCACAGCCAAGCTCCCACCCAATCAGTTCAAACCCCCACTAGCAGTTAAAAGGAAGAAACAGCTGGGATCACACATTGCTCCCAGAAGCACGAAGCTGAAGCCTGAAGATGACGAATGAGACTTTGTCGAAACGTCGCCAAGACACTTCCAATCTTACACGGGAGAAAACCCGAACAACCAAAGACCTATATATATATATATATATATATATACATACATACATACATACATACATACATACATACATACATACATACATACATATATATATACCGTATATACTCGAGTATAAGCCGAGTTTTTCAGCACGTTTTTTGTGCTGAAAAACGTCCCCTCGGCTTATACTCGAGTATATACGGCTTATACTCGAGTGTTTTTTTTTCTTCTTTTTTTCACATTATACCGGATGGCGCAAACTTGGCGGGCTTTTGCATTAGCGTGGGGAAGCCCTGCCGGTGCAGTGAGAGGGCGGGGCGGGGGAGCCGCCAGCCTTCTCCGCTGAGGGAGGGAGGGTTTCCCCGACCGGTAGCTGCCTCATTTCCCACCCTCGGCTTATACTCGAGTCCCCAGTTTACCCCAGTTTTTTTGGGGTAAAATTGGGGACCTCGGCTTATACTCGGATCGGCTTATATTCGAGTATATACGGTATATATATATATATATATATATATGTAGTCCTCAACCACAATTGAGCCCAATCACTAAACAAGGTAGTTGTTGAGATTTTTCACCTGGTTTTTTCCCCCATAGAAATGGTGTTTTATGATTGGATTTTTTAAAAGAACTTAATACATTTTAATAAATATGAAAATTAGAATAGAATAGAATAGAATAGAATAGAATAGAATAGAATAGAATAGAATAGAATAGAATAGAATAGAATTTTTATTGGCCACACAATATTGGACACACAAGGAATTTGTCTTGGTGCAATGGAAATTAATAAATTTTCTAGTTACGATGCCAAATTACAATATTAAAGGGAAAAACTGGGAGAGAGGGACAATAGGGGAAGTTGAAAAAGTGACATAAATCCCCCACCAAAAAATAACATTTTAAAAAAAGTTACTTCCAATTCTCTTCAATATGGATGCAGTTATAAGATAAAATACAATCTTGTTACAGTTTAACAAAAGGGAAGATACAAAATTAAAAACACGAAAGATAAAACATAGCATGTTTGCCAAGTTTATCTTTCCTGTTTTAAATTTTGTATCAAATTATTGTTTTTAAAATTTGTACAAAATTGTTTTTAATTTTGTATCAAATAACTACCTGCTTCCCTGGAGTTTAGAAGTTTTTATGCTGCAGCGCCCTCTAGTGTTAAACTCAGGTTAAAATCCGCCTTGCTTGCTTTCAAATCTTTTATCAAGCCTATTTGAACAGCCCAGTTCTCTGCTTTGGCAACCTGTCTGAACTGGCCTGATAGGCTTTCAAACACAAACAGCAGCTGTAATGAAAGACTTGGGTGCTGGAAAGGGCTCCCTTATTTGTAATAGGATTAAAATAGGTGCCGTTGCAATCTTAACATTGCAGTGGTGTGCAAATGATCAAGGGAGGGTGAGCTTGAAACGCAGAGCTGTTGCCTGCATGGGGGAAATCATGCCAAAAGTAAAGGATTAAAAAAAAAAAAGGAAAAAGTCCATCAGTCCCTGATATAGAAAAGCTTCTGAAAAAAAAAAAACTACTGTAAAATGAAACGGAATAACAGCTTCCATATTTCCCTGAGATCTGATTTTTGAAAGTGTCGGGTTTTTTTCCTGTTAGCACTGTGCAGACTTGCCAAAGCGACAACGTCTTGAGTTATTTTTCACACCCTCTGCAATGTTTCCTGTAGCTGCCAGCGATTGCAATACGTGAGCTTAACCTAGACAGGGTGTTGATGGCATGGCTGCAGTGAGTGTCTGCAGATATGAAAAATATAAATAGCTGCCTATTGTCTAGTTTAAGGAAAAGAAGGACTGGGGGGACATGATAGCAGTGTTCCAATATTTGAGGAGCTGCCCCAAAGAAGGGGGGGGGTCAACCTATTCAGATATTCAAAGTCATGTGAAGTGTTGCATAAATAGAGGGATAGAATCAAGATCACGTGAAGTGTTAATACTACTTTATAAGGCCTTGGTAAGGCCACACTTGGAATACTGCATTCAGTTTTGGTCGCCACGATGTAAAAAAAGATGTGGAGACTCTAGAAAGAGTGCAGAGAAGAGCAACAAAGAGGATTAGGGGACTGGAGGTTAAAACATACAAGGAATAGGATTGCAGGAATTGGGTATGTCTAGTTTAATGAAAAGAAGGACTAGGGGAGACATGATAGCAGTTTTCCGATATCTCAGGGGCTGCCACAAAGAAGAGGGAGTCGGGCTGTTCTCCAAAGCACCTGAGGGCAGGACAAGAAGCAATGGATGGAAACTCATCAAGGAGAGAAGCAACCTAGAACTAAGGAGAAATTTCCTGACAGTGAGAACAATTTAACTTGCCTCCAGAAGTTGTGAATGCTCCAACGCTGGAAGTTTTTAAGAAGAGATTGGACAACCATTTATCTGAAATGGTACAAGGTTTCCTGTTTGAACAGGGAGTTGGACTAGAAGACCTCTAAGGTCCCTCCCGACTCTTTATTATTTTGTTATTCTGCATTGGCATGATGAAAAAACTTTGAATTTGTTTCCTTTAAATTAAAGGAATTGCTGCACCACTTGGAAGGCAGTTAGTTTTTTTTTTTAAAGGCTATTCAATGTTGCAGTGAATTTTATGAAGGCCTTGCTTCGCACAGGTGAATTGATCAGATAACTCTTAAAATATGCAGGTAATCCTCAACTTACAACCATTCATTTAATGACCATTCAAAGTTACTGAAAAAAGTGACTTATGACCATTTGCACACTTAGGACTGTTGTGGCATCCCCATGGTCACATGATCAAAATTTGACCGCTTGGCAAACTGACTCATATTAATGACGGCTGGAGTGTCCCGGAGTTTTGTGATCCCCTTTTGTGACCTTTTGATGAGCAAAGTCAATAGGGAAGTCCGGTTCACTTAACAACCCCGTTAAATAACTTTAAAAACTGCAGTGGTTCACTTAACAACCGTTGAAAGAAAGGTCGTAAAATGGGGGCAAAACTCACTTAATAATTGCCTTGCTCAGCAACCGAAAGTTTAGCCCGAGTTGGGGTCACAAATTGAGAACTACCTGTAATTGCATGGACTCTTTTCTTGTGTGCAGTTTTGGCAGCATTGATCATTTCATTGAAGTCCAGCACACTGGACTTGAGTGCTTAAATGAAACAACCAACTACGTGGTTAGCTGATTGTGAAGGAAGATCGCCGTGGATTAAATAATGTTGACATCACGGATTTAGTAACACAGCTTGGAATGTCTTAGCTTCCTTCCTCTGAATAGCTGTTGGTTTTTCAGTGACTTCCTGGGTAGGGGAGAAAAAAATATTAAAGGTTGTTTTTAGGGGAAATAGTTATTGGATTTTATTGGTGGGCTTGCTGCCAAAAACTCTCCAGAAATATAAGCTGATTTCTAGAAAGCTGAACAATAGTAACTCCTTAACATGGGATGTCCACAGTAGTCTGTACTAATAGAAGATACTTACGTGCGCCCTGTGAGCAGGTCGTGTCCTGAATTATACTAGCAAGATGCTAAGATGAGATTAGAGTCACCAAGTTGAAAAGTTCAGGTTTGAAACCAAAATCCTGAAAACTGTTTATTTTGCTTAGCCAAAGTTACTTGTCCTTTAATTCCTCAAACCTTATGCAGCCCGTGGCTATCTTGGCACGATGCAAAATGTCAATCAGATCGCCGAGTCTGTAAATGTTATTCGTTTATCCAATTGACATTAATTAATTAAAAGTTTAAATTGTCAAAGGAAATGGTTCTGGCTCTCCTAGAAGGCAGTATGTGGTGTATTAAAGTAGTCTATTAACAAAATATTGAATCTGTCCGATAAAAACCTGCTTCTACTAAGTACTATGCATATTAAATATTCAGAGGGGTTAGAAAGAGGAATAGAATATAGAATAGAATAGAATAGAATAGAATAGAATAGAATAGAATAGAATAGAATAGAATAGAATAGAATAATAAAAATAGAAATAGGAATAGAATAGAACAGAACAGAACAGAACAGAATAGAATAACAGAGTTGGAAGGGACTTTGGAGGTCTTCTAGTCCAACCCCCTACCCAGGTAGGAAACCCTACACCACTTCAGACAAATGTGTGTCCAGTCTCTTTTAAAAAACTTCCAGTGTCGGAGCATTCTCAACTTCTGCAGGCAAGTTGTTCCAATGATTCATTGTTCTCACTGTCAGGAAATTTCTCCTTAGTTCTACGTTGCTTCTCTCCTTGATTAGTTTCCACCCATTGCTTCTTGTCCTGACCTCAGGTGCTTTGGAGAATAGCTTGACTCCCTCTTCTTTGTGGCAGCCCCTAGATATCGGAACACTGCTATCATGTCTCCCCTAGTCCTGCTTTTCATTAAACTAGACATACTGAGTTCCTGCAACCGTTCTTCATATGTTTTAGTCTCCAGTCCCCTTATCGTCTTTGTTGCTCTTCTCTGCACTCTCTCTAGAGTCTCCACATCTTTTAAAATCGTGGCGACCAAAACTGGGTGCAGTATTCCAAGTGTGGCCTTACCAAGACCTTATAAAGTGGTATTACCACTTCACATGATCTTGAGTCGATCCCTCTGTTTATGCAGCCCAGAACTGTGTTGGCTTTTTTGGCAGCTGCAGCACACGGCTGGCTCATATTTAAATGGTTGTCCACTAGGACTCCAAGATCCCTCTCACAGTTACTGCAATTGAGGAAGTGGGAACTATTAGTACAAATGTGCAGGTCTCTAACTTCGCTGAAATGGTTCTGCAGCAGGACACCAAAAGTTTTGGTTTAATGTTGATACTCCATTCTCATTCTGTTAAATGAACCAAAAAAACCCAAAATGCACAGGTACCATATATGTGGTACCGTGCTCAATAGTAGTACCTGTGAGAGGGATCTTGGAGTCCTAGTGGACAACCATTTAAATAGGAGCCAGCAGTGTGCAGCAGCTGCTAAAAAAGCCAACACAGTTCTGGGCTGCATAAACAGAGGGATAGAATCAAGATCACGTAAAGTGTTAATACCATTTTATAATGTCTTGATAAGGCCACACTTGGAGTACTGCATTCAGTTTTGGTCGCCATGATGTAAAAAAGATGCTGAGACTCTAGAAAGAATGCAGAGAAGAGCAACAAAGAGGATTAGGGGACTGGAGGCTAAAACATATGAAGAACGGTTGCAGGAACTGGGCATGGCTAGTTTAATAAAAAGAAGGACTAGGGGAGACATGATAGCAGTCTTCCAATATCTCAGGGGTTGCCACAAAGAAGAGGGAGTCAAGCTATTCTCCAAAGCACCTGAGGGTAGAACAAGAAGCAATGGGTGGAAACTAATCAAGGAGAGAAGCAACTTAGAACTAAGGAGAAATTTCCTGATGGTTAGAACAAATAATATGTGGAACAACTTGCCTGCAGAAGTTGTAAATGCTCCAACACAAGAAATTTTTAAGAAAATGTTGAATAACCATTTGTCTGAGATGGTGTAGGATTTCCTGCCTGGGCAGGGGGTTGGACTAGAAGGCCTCCAAGGTCCTTTCCAACTCTGTTGTTGTTGTTATTATTATTATTATTATTATTATTATTATTATTATTATTATTATTATTATTATTATTATTATTATTTATTATTATTATTATTATCATTATTATTAAATATTTGGGGATACGTGATTAGCTCCTTGACTTAGCTAGTAAGCCTTTCAAAGCAACAACTTTTTCTTTTCTTACGCACTGCAGTACCGTCTCCCTGATAACAGTGTGGTATTAAATATGTCCATATGCCATTATTTATAGAACCCTATTTTATTCTTTTCATTGCAGGAATTGATTACAAAACCACAACAATTCTGTTAGATGGCAGAAGGGTCAAACTGGAGCTCTGGTAAGTCTGCATTATATAAATCTTTCAAGGTAGTGGAAAACCTGAGCACAGAATCCGAATTCGCTAAAGATAATCTGCAACTTTATATAGTTACTAAAATCTGTTTTAGTTTTGCTGTAATCCATATGAAGTAATATCTCTGTAACTTGTGAATTAGCTTATGTTGAATCTCCCCTCCATTATTATTATTACAGTGAATGATACCCTATCAGAAAGCAAGATTTTGTACAATGTCAAATACTAAAAGCTGTGAAATCCAGCCCACAAGTTTACTATTTTTATTTATGTCCTGCCTTTTATTTTTTTATATATCAACAACTCAAGGCAGTGAATATAACTCACACTCCTTCCTCCATCTGTTTTCCGCACAACAACAACAACAACCCTGTGAGGTGAGCTGGATTGAGAAAGAGTGACTAGTCCAAAGTCACCCAGCTGGCTTTCATAGCTAAGGCAGGGCTATCCCAAAGGTGCTTGTTTTCCAAGAGGCAACTGGGCTTTCTGGTTTTTCTCTGAAGACGTTTCGCTTCTCATCCAAGGAAGCTTCTTCAGCTCTGACTGGATGGTGGGAAATGGAAGGGTTTCTACTCCTTGCAGACAGCTGGTCATTTGCATTCTTTTAGAGGGTGGTTAAAGTCACCTGGAGGTTTATCTGTGTCATCAGGGTCACCTGAGTGGTGCAAATGGGTGTGGAGCCTTCTTGAAACTGTTGAAAGGACCGGGTTGTAGACTGGAGATAGATGATATTGTATCCCTCCCCCTCTGTTGAGAGAGGGCTGTTCAGTTTTGACCTAGATGGCCTCTTTGACCCCTCTTTCAAACCAACGATCCTCTCTGTCCAAAATATGGGCTTTGTTGTCTTCAAAAGACCCTCTAAAACAGTGGTTCTCAACCTTTATAGTGCTGCGACTCCTTTAATACAATTCCCCACGATGTGGCGACCCCAACCGATCTCAGCATGCCTCAGCAGCTGCAGAAGGTGGGGGGGAAGCGGCAAACTGTTTTTTTGAATTTATCGCTCCTGAAGCCATATTGGCTAGCGATCTGAACTGCTTGCGATTGCCTTCAGGATGGAGGTATTAAAGCGGAGACTCCTCCCCTATTAAGTTTATCGCGCCTGAAGCCAGATTAGGCTAGCGATTGGGAGTGATTGCAGCTGGCTTGAGAGGGAGACATCAGAGCAAAGATTTCTCTCTTTTTTAATTCATCACGCCTGAAGCCGAATTCAGCTAGCGATTTGAAAAGCCTGCAGCTGGCTTGTGGAGTCAAGCATTGGAGCGCGATTCTTCGACTCGCAAGTATACTTCCCATATTTCCAATGGTTTTAGGCAATCCCTGGTAAATCGTCCGACCCACAGGTTGAGAACCGCTGCTCTAAAAGGATGCAAATGACCAGCTGCCTGCAAGGAATACCAATCCTTCCATTCCCCCACCATCCAATCAGAACTGAAGAAACGTCTTGGATGAGAAGCGAAACTTCTTCAAAGAAAAACCAGAAAGTCCAGTTGCCTCTTGAAAAAAAGCACCTTTGGGACAAACCATGACCTGGATGACGGAGAATCTCCATAGACATAAGGCAGAGCTAGAATTCACAGTCTCCTGGTTTCTAGCCTGGTGCTAGACTAGATGAGACACTAGACCAGACTGGCTCGCTAAACAATATCTAAATATATAATCCAAAGAAAAGGAGGAAAAGTTATCACGAGCAGAAACACTTGAGTCTCTCTAGTTTTTAAACACAAATGTTCAAAATGCTGGCGATAGCTGTGCTATAACTTTGGACGTTCGTTAAACAAATGGTTCTAAGCAGCGATGGGTTTCACATTTTGTTGCTACCGATTGGCCTCACGCTCGTTTTGCGCACGCACCTTACCCACATGCGCCCAGCCTTTCACGCATGCGTTTTGCTCGCATGCGAGTCTTCCGCCTCAAACCCCTGCCTAAATAGGATGACATAGAGCCGCGGCGAGTGGGCAGGCCCACCCACGATCTCCACTACCGGTTCGTTCAAACCGGCTGGATACCACCTCTGGTTCTTAGTCGAGGACTGCCTGCCCAATGTTGCTTATTCAGAGAGACGGCTCTTTCGAGGAAGCGTTTGCCCAAAATGCCTCCTTGCAGGCTCCCCATAACAATGAGCGCCGATTGAATAAGTGGGGCGGTTCCTCTGGTTTTAGCGGTACAGACAATCCGATGATCGGGCAGAGAAAACCCAGACGCAGGAGATTTCAGCTAATGAGGCTTCCAGCGGCTTGTGGTGTGATCCTCCCAAGATCATTAGAAACCCAGCAGGATTCAAAGCGCCCTGACAAGATCCTCAGCCGAACTGAATCTGACCTCCGATTTGCGTTTCAGTTAGGAACTTGCTAAGTTGCGCACACAGCCCTCCCCGTCACATCAGAGATGTGCTGGAGATGCCCCTTGGTGCGTTCTACTGTTTAGGTAAATTCAAAGGCGGGCCGGAGGACAAGGAAACATGGATGCCCGCGTGGAGGCAGCTGGTATCCTTAAGGCACCCCGCATCTGTTTACTACGGAACACGTTGTACTCCTAGTACTCCTAAACAAATACGGTTGTAACCATCGCGTGATGTATCGTTGGCCTCGGCCATCCGACCTTGATGGCTGGGCCCCACTATTTTTGCTTTTTCTGGACAGAAGGGGATCTGTTTTTATAACTTATACAATAAAGTACAGAGCACTTTCTGTACCGCTGGAACCTCTGCTCAGAAAGAGGCCCAGGGGAGAGAGAGAAAAAGCTACTTGCTTGGCCAAAGCACGAGGGCGATTTATGAATAAGCCTTGATTTCTCTTAGTCTTAGCTGCACAGTGAAGAAGAGATCAGAGGTTTCTGAGTATCGTTTCTGACAAAGAGTTGAAAAGAACGGCCAGGAAGAAGGCACGGGGGGGGCGGGGGGGAAACAATGATCTGCGTTAATAAATGACGTGCTAACTGAAACCTGGTTTAATATGGATGGCCAGGCCAAAAGCATTAAAGGCCTCTACTCTGCCAAAGCTGATAGGATATTTTTTATACGCATTCTCCATGCTTGGGTATCTCTCTCATATATATATGTATATATGAATATGTGTTTGTACTATCTATCTATCTATCTATCTATCTATCTATCTATCTATCTATCTATCTATCTATCGTCTATTTATCGTCTATCTATCATCTATCTTATCTCTATTATCCATCTAATCTAATCTATGTAACCTAATCTATCTAATCTATCTTTTATCTATATTATCCATTTTATCTATTTTTCTACCTACCTACCTATCTACCTACCTATCTATCTGTAGAGGCAGACAGACAGACTAGAAAGTATCAATACATATTCATGCATTGTAAAATATTTTCAAAGAAATAACTTGTTAATTCAGTGTACGATCCTTGTATAATGACAGTGTCCAGAACAAAAATACAAGAGAGGCAAGAACAAGGTTTTGCTTTTTTTACAGGCTTGAGTTGTCTTTTCTTATCCCCCACCCCTCCTCCTCCTCCTACCTCAGAAGACGACAAAAGGAGAATATTTGTAATTCAGGGTTGAAATGATGCTCTCTGTGCTTGGTAGTTTTCTTGCAGACATCTCATTACCCAACCTGGAAACATCATCAGCTCTAGAAAGGAGTGGGGGTTTTGCGCTTGGTTTACATTCCAGTGTCTAGCCTGGTCAGTGTTGGTGGGGGTGGTCTGGGAGGTTCTACTGCCCCAGTAGGAGTAGAATCAAACTAACAGCCTAACCAACAGCCATTGGGGCAGTAGAACCTCCCAGGCAGTAGAACCTCCCAACAAGAATATAAACTGAAAAGTAAACCCCACTCCCTTCTAGCATTGATGATGTTACTAGTTTGGCTAATGAGACCTCTGCATAAATACAAGCAAACTCAGAGATCACCAAGGATCCTTCGTACCTAAGAAGCCCCCCACCCCATCTTTGAGCAGAGATTATGGCTTAGCCAGTGGTGGGATCCTGACGGTTTAACAACCGGTTTGGTGATCGCGTGTTTTGTGTATGTGCGGTTCACGCGCATGTGCCGTTTTAACAAAACTAACCTTCCACGTTACATAGAATAGAATAGAATAGAATAGAATAGAATAGAATAGAATAGAATAGAATAGAATAGAATAGAATAGAATTTTTATTGGCCAAGTGTGATTGGACACACAAGGAATTTGTCTTGGTGCATATGCTCTCAGTGTACATAAAAGAAAAGATACGTTCATCAAGGTACAACATTTACAACACAATTGATGGTCAATATATCTGGGGAGTAACACAGCTGAGGCGCGGCAATCTGCTCTGCCTCGCGAATCAGCTGAGAGGATGAAGGTAAGTAAAGCGCAGGGTCGGGTGGGCGGGCCCACCTGATCGTCAGAGCAAACTGGTTCGCTCCCAGCTGATCGTCGGAGCTTTACCGGTTCTCCCGAACCGGCTGAATCCTTAGCAATGTTCAGAAATTAAAAATAATTGCTCAGGTTAATATGTTCCAATGTTATCCAGTGCACAATCAAGTGTACAGCTGTCTCATACCTCCTTCAAAAGCTTCTGTGCTTCTGATTTAAACCCACCCTTCTCTATTCCAGGGACACATCTGGCCAAGGGAGATTCTGTACTATTTTTCGATCTTACTCCAGAGGAGCCCAGGTGAGTCCCGCCAGCAATATTAAATCCTGCTGCTCTTGGTCTTCAGCCACAGACAAGAGCTCCAGTTGGAACGAGAGTCTCGCCATCATCCTTTCTGCTCCCCTTCAAGCAGGGGGTCCCCAACCCCTGAGCTGTGGACTTGATACTGGTCCGCGGCCCATTAGAAACCAGGCTGCGCAAGCAAGCAAAATTTCATCTGCGTATGTGTGGGGTCTAGGCAGGGTGTGAAACCACCCCACCCCTGGTGCCACAGGTCCCTGGTGCCCAAAAAGGTTTTTGGGGGGGTGGGGTCACTGCCTTAAAGGATTCCTTCCCTGTTCAACTTAAATTCTGATAACAGGTCTTTCCTCTCTTCGGGCTGTGTTTATATCCAAAAATTTATACACATTACGTGAACTTTCAGATTACTTTCAGTATCAAATCAGTTGGATTGAGTGGTGCGATGGCCTAGAGGTGGAGCTCTCACCTCACAATCAGGAGGCTGTGGGTTCGATCCTAGGTAGCGGCAGATATTTCTCTCTCTGGGTCCAATGAGTAATTAATTATCTGCTGCGAACTCTCTGTTGGCGACAGGAAGGGCATCCGGCCAGTAAACACTTGGCTCCATTCAGTTGCCCCGACTCCACCCTGATGTAAGGGATTACAGGGTCATTAAAAGACCAAAAAAAATCAAAACTGTCAGATTCATTTTGTTGTGAGTACATGTCAGTGGCTTTCGGAAATATTTTAATTTGTTCTTGTTTTATTAAGTAGTAATGGTTGTTGTTTTTACTCCTAGTAACAAATAAATTTCACACCCATATTTGATAAATTTCAGGAACCCACTTCACAGAATAGTTGTGACTTACAACCAGGAGATGGAGTAGGTCCCACAGGGGCTCCGTGCGTCAGATTTCTCAGCTCAAAATGATCTAATTTTTTTCTCCTTGTGTGCAAAATATATCCAGTATGAAATGCTTATGGAGAATAAGCAAAACGAAAAGTCGGCTTTCTACATTTGGCAGTTTGCTTTCCTGCATAGCACAACTATTCTGCCACTTTAAAGAAACCGCCTCAGGGACACGACATGGAAGGCAAAGGGGTGATAGGTTCCGCGCCAGCCCTTAATGCAAAAACATTTCGACATGGAGATGTCATTTTTATTTATTTATTCACCATTGGCTCAGCGGCTAAGACACTGAGCTTGTTGATCGAAAGGTTGGCAGTTTGGTGGTTCGAATCCCGAGTGCCGCATAACGGGGTGAGCTCCCGTTACTTGTCCCAGCTTCTGCCAACCTAGCAGTTCGAAAGCACGTAAAAAAATGCAAGTAGAAAAATAGGGACCACCTTTGGTGGGAAGGGAACAGCATTCTAGTCATGCTAGCTACATGACCACGGAGATGTCTTCGGACAACGCTGGCTCTTTGGCTTTGAAACAGAGGAGCACTGCCCCCTAGAGTCAGGAACGACTAGCACGTATGTGTGAGCGGAACCTTTACCTTTTGGACAACAAAGTTGTCATCTAGGTTGGAACTTACTTGATTTTTCACTTAGTGCAGAATTCGTCTTCCAATTGATGTCAGGGTAATTGAAGTCCCCCATTACTATTGTAGTGTGTTTCCTACATATATTTGTTAGTTGGTTAGCAAAAAGGACATCTGTTTTTTTCCTGCTCGATTGGGTGGCCTGGAGTAGACACCTATGGCCGGGTCATTCTTTTTTCTTTTATATTGACCCATATGCATTCTAGGAGGTTTTTGTCTTTGGTTTCATGCATTTCTATAGCAATATAATAATAATAATAATTATTATTATTATTATAATTATTATAATTATTATTATTATTTAATTTTTATACCGCCCTTCTCCCGAAGGACTCAGGGCGGTGAACAGGCAGATAAAATAATACAATATATTACAATAAAAACACTATTTAAAAAACTTATTCAATATAGCCTAAATTTAAAATACTATACAAAATATAAAATAAACCCCAATAAAATCCATGTTTAAAAACCCTATTTAAGCCAGTCCTGCTCGGAAGAATAGATACGTCTTCAGCTCGCGGCGAAAGGTCCGGAGGTCAGGAAGTTGTCGAAGTCCTGGGGGAAGCTCGTTCCAGAGGGTAGGTGCCCCCACCGAGAAGGCTCTCCCCCTGGGGGTTGCCAGCCTACACTGTTTGGCTGATGGCACCCTGAGAACACCCTCTCTATGGGAGCGTACCGGCCGGTGGGAGGCATGTAGTATAGTATAGTATACCAAGGACTACCAATATAGTAGTCCTTTACTTACAGTGCAACTCCTCCTCCTCTTTTATGGAGTCTGGGGGTTTTTTTTGGGAAGAGTTTAGACTAGCCCAACCTTTCTGGGATGGTGGCCCAGAGAGGGGGAGGAGCAGGTGCCTTTACGCATCATGTGAATGTAACCACAAGCACCCATATGACGCTTGCCGTGATACTAGTGCACTGGCCAGCTACTCACACAGCCCACTGGCCAACAGGCCACAGCCCACAGATTACGGACCCCTGCTGTTGGGTAGGCCACCCAGAGTCACTTCTTGTGAGATCAGCAGCCGTATAAATTTGATCGATAAATATATAAATAAGCGGAGTGTTTTTGTTCCACGCAGGGCATCCTCTTGGTGTACGACATCACCAATCGCTGGTCTTTTGATGGAATAGACCGATGGATCAAGGAAATTGATGAGGTAAGTGGGCCCAGAGCTGGGCTTTTGAATGCTCTTAAATGTGGTAAACGTGATCTTACCTTGGTCCAGTCACACTGTTCCATTTTCAGGTCAGCAACCTTATGTTTAAAAAAAGGGGTAAGAAACAGGGAGCGAAGTAAAGGAAAGGCATGGGAGAAGTAAAGAAAAGAAAAGCTAAACCAGCGGAAACAGAAAAAGCTTCTTGGATGAGAAGCAAGACGTTTTCAAGAAATAAACTAAAAAAGCCCAGTCAGGAAATGTCTCCTTAGTTCCAAGTTGCTCCTCTCGTTCATTAGTTTTCATTTATTGCTTCTTGTCCTGCCTTCAGGTGCTTTGGAGAATAGCTTGATCTCATCTTCTCTGTGGCAGGCCCTTAGATCAGTAGTGAAATCTGAACCGGTTTGCTTCCGGTTCGCTAGCCGCGCATATGTGGTGTGCGCCAAATGCGCTGCATGTGCAGTGCAGACCAAAAGGAGGCTTGGGAAGGTAAGCAGAACAGCGGGGAGGGGATCAGCTGTGCCTGCGATTTAGCTTCACTAGAAAGCAGGATGTCCTGCTTTCTAGCAAAGCTAAACCACGCGGCACAGATGATCGTCAGAAATACCAGTTTGGAGGAACCAGTAGCTTTTTAAACTACCGCTTCAACCGAACAGGTACCATTTTTTTTTAACTACTGGTTTGCCTGAACCGGTAGTTTTTATCACTATTGGTTCATCCAAACTGGAGTGAACCGGTAGCATTTCACCCATGCCTTAGATAGTGGAACACTGCAATCATGTCATCCCAGTCCTTCTCCTCATTAAACTACAAAGTTTAATTAAACTAGAAAGGATGAGTACAATAGACTGTCAAATCTAAAGAACGCTTAAGACAGAAGCATGATGGGCACAGGAGTACCAATGCGGGTGATGTTATTCTGTGTCTATTTAAAGCACGCCCCTGGGGTGCCCCGGATCTTGGTTGGCAACCGCCTTCACCTCGCCTTCAAGCGGCAGGTGCCCACGGAGCAAGCCCGATCCTACGCAGAGAAGAATTGCATGACCTTCTTTGAAGTCAGCCCGTTGTGCAACTTCAACGTGATCGAGTCCTTCACCGAGTTGTCCCGCATTGTGCTGATGAGACATGGCATGGAGAAGATCTGGAGGCCCAACAGGGGTGAGTAAGCTTAATTCCCTCCCTGGAGTCCTTAACAGATCAACAGAGTTGGAAGGGACCTTGGAGGTCATCTAGTCCAACCCACCCACCCCAAGCAGGAGACCCTACACCATTTCTGACCGATAGCAGTCCAGTCTCTTCTTGAAAGCTTCCAGTGATGAAGCTCCCACTACTTCTGAAGGCAATTTCTGTTCCATCAGTTGATTGCTCTCACTGTCAGAAAATTCCTCCTTATTTCTAGGTTGAATCTCTCCTTGTTCAGTTTCCATGCATTATTCCTTGTCCAGCCTTCAAGTGCCTTGGAGAATAGCTTGACCCCCTCCTCTCTGTGGCAGCCCCTCAGATATTGGAAGACTGCTATCCTGTCTTCCCCTGGTCCTTCTCTTCACTAAATTAGCCAGGCCCAGTTCCTGTAACGGTTCATCATATTCATCCCATAATTTAAAAGGCTCCATTCCATATTTGCTGTTACGTTCCTTGGTAATCTCTGAGCTTTTCTCACAGATGTTTCATTACCCAGCTGGAAGATGTCATCAGTTCCAGGCAGGGAGTGGGGTTTTTGCTCTCTGTTCATATCCAAGTGGTTTGCCCTCTCAGTGTCAGTGGGAGTGTTGTATAGAGGCAAGCCATTTATATATAAGCAGAGAGCAAACCCACTCCACGTGAGCACTGATGATGTTACCTAGTTGGGTAATGAAACGTCTGTGGAAAAAAAACAACCAAGCTCAGAGAGCACCGAAGACTCTACTACTCTTGAGTTACAGTATGTCACAGAAGTAATTACACCCCCTCACGTTTTGTAAATATTTAAATATCTCTTTTCATGTGACAACACGTCACCAGGGAGGGAAAACGGATACTTGGGCCCCATTTGGGCATTATCACTTAGGGGTGCACTCACTTTGTTGTCAGCAGTTAAGACATTAATGGCTGTGTGTTGTGTTATTCTGAGGGGACAGCACATTTACACGGTTATACAAGCTGTATACTCACTATTTTACATTATAGCCAAGTGTCATTTTTTTCAGTGTTGTCACATGAAAAGATATACTTAAATATTTACAAAACATGAGGGGTTGTACTCACTTCTGTGATATACTGTACATATATTCTGTTCTATTGGTACAAAACTGTGTATTGAGAATTATGTCCTGCCGTGTTGCCCTTCCCATGTACCCTTGGACAATGGTGAAATCTGAACCAATTTGCTACCGGTTCGCTGGCTGCACATGTGCGCCAAGCGTTCACTGCGCATGCACCAAATGCATGTGCATCAAAAGGCGTCTTGGGAAGGTAAGTAGAAGAGCGAGGCGGGGATCAGCTGTGCCGCGTGATTTAGCTTTGCTAGAAAGCAGGATTAGAAAGCTAAACCGCACGGCACAGCTGATCGTCGGAAATACTGGTTCGGAGGAACCTATAGCTTTTTTAACTACTGGTTCACCCGAACTGGTAGCTAACTAATGGCTCGCCCGAATCGGTAGCTTTTTTTAAACTACTGGTTCTCCTGAAGTGGTAGCTTTTTTTCTTTCTATCCGTTTGCCCGAACCAATAGTTTTTATCACTACCGGTTTGCCTGAACCGGTAACATTTCACCCCTACCCTTGGAGCACAGTTCGCCCTTTAACGTAGCTGCAGAAATGGCTTAACAAATTCTTAATCCTTTATAAAAGACTGAATTAGGAGGCTGGTGTGAACAATAGCATCCTTTATGAAAAGATCCCTCCTGTGAGATTTCAATTTTTTCCAGGAGATTAAAGCCACTTAACTAGCTATCCATCTACTTATTCTTTAATCAAATGTATACGGCTCCCACCTCACCACACAACACACGGGTAAAACCAGAAGCCTCAGATATAAAATATATATACATATAGAAATCACGTTAACAGTAAATATTATAAAAACAAGAGACGTGCCTAAGCGAAGAGGGAATAAAAATAGCCAGCTCAGCAATGGAAACACCTAAGAACATCTTTGGTTCCTTCGCAGCCCCCAGGCCTGATACGATAACCAGCTTTTGAGGTCTTTCTGGAACATCAAAAGAAATAATGAAGCTAATCTAATTTCAGGAGGGAAGGATGTTCCATTAAAGGCAGGCACCGCAGCAGAGAAGAATTGGATTAATAAATTAGATTTGATTCATAAATAATTAAAGGTATAAATTGGTGGGGCCTTGCTGCTCATCTTGCCAGCTGCCTGCAGCCCCCTTAAGTTTTTGCAAAAGTTTCTTGTGGCAAGCCAAGTTTCTTGTCTTCCTCTGAGGGTGCAGCTCATCTGTTGGCCAGAAGATGGCAATGCCTAATTTCTGCGCCCGAGACGAATCTCTTGCCTGGCACAGAAGCGCCCTTTCTTTTCCCTGAAAGTTGCCCTGTTCTCTCCTGCCCCTCCTCTTCTGGAGCTGGTAGGCCAAAATACGCATTGAAAAGCGTTTAGCTGCACCGGGGAGAGGGGCTGCTGGGTTGCTGCTTACCTGTAGATCCAGAAACATGAATTCACAGGGGGCCTACCGTGTTTCCCCAAAAATAATACCCTGTCTTATATTTTGTTTCAACCCTGAAATAAGCACTTGGCCTTATTGCCATGCTCTCAAAAGCCCGACTGGGCTTATGATCAGGGGATGTCTTATTTTGGGGAAAACAGGGTAATAAATGATTATTTATAAAAAATAAATTATTATAAAGAATGATTATTTATAGGTCTACAATAATCAAGTGAATGATAATGAATCGCATTAGCAGCAATAAGGCCAGCTTTGTGTGTTTTACATCTGCCACCGTTGTGTTTCTTTCCCCCAATTGGGCTTTTGAGCGCATGGCAATAAGGCCAAGCGCTTATCTCAGAGTTCAAAAAAATATAAGACAGGGTCTTATTTTCAGGAAAACACTCTATCATCTCTCTCTCTCTCTCTCTTTCTTGCTCTCAAGTCACCCAGTTGGCTTTTATGCCTAACGCGGGACTAGAACTCCCCATCTCCTGATGATTGGCCCACAGTCACCCAGTTGGTTTTCATGGCTAAGGCGGGATTAGAACTTACCATCTCCTGATGATTGGCACAAAGTCACCCAGTTGGCTTTCTTGCCTTAAGGCGAGACTAGAACTCACCATCTCTTGGTGATCGGCCCAAAGTCACCCTGTTGGTTTTCATGGCTAGAACTCACCATCTCCTGGTGATTGGTCCAAAGTCCAAAGTCACCCAGTTGGCTTTCATGCCTAAAGTGGGACTAGAACTCCCCATCTCCTGGTGATTGGCACAAAGTCACCCAGTTGGCTTTCATGCCTAAGGCGGGACTAGAACTCCCCATCTCCTGGTGATTGGCACAAAGTCACCCAGTTGGTTTTCTTGGCTAGAACTCCCCATCTCCTGGTGATTGGCCCAAAGTCACGCACTTGGCTGAGGCAGGGCTAGAATTCCCAGTGTTCTGGTTCCTAGCCTGGTGCCTTCGTCACCAGACCATACTAGACTTATATCCTTGACTCCACCCTTCTAGAATTAAACTTTTCCTTCCTTTTTCCACCCCCAACCCCCTTCCAGTATTCAGCCTCCAAGACCTCTGTTGTCGGGCCATCGTTTCCTGCACACCGGTCCACCTGATCGATAAGCTGCCGCTTCCCGTCACCATCAAGAGCCACCTGAAGTCCTTCTCCATGGCCAACGGCATGAACGCCGTGATGATGCACGGCCGCTCGTACTCTCTGGCGAGCAGTGGAGGGGGCAGCGGCAGCAAAGGCAACAGCCTGAAGCGCTCCAAGTCCATCCGCCCGCCACAGAGCCCGCCGCAGAACTGCTCGCGGAACAACTGCAAGATCTCTTAGCGGGGAGGCGCCCCCGGGACGGGACGGTGGGGGGGAGGGCTGTCTCCTCCAAGCGCATGCACCTGCACCTGCTCGCCGATGTACAGATGTCGACACCGCACGTCACCCATTCCTCGGTCGCCCTCGACGGCCACACGCCCACCGCATCGGCCAAGAACCGGTTTGCCAAGAACCGGCCTGGCGTGGCGGGAGCCCAGGCGAGAAGAAGGACAAGGGCGCACCACGCTAGCTTTCCCAGAATGCAATAGGTCTTCCCCTCCTCTGGCAGGAAAGGACAAGCAGCCTCCAGGGCGTCAATTTTTCTTCTTTTTGGGGGGAATGGGGGGGGGGAGTGGAGGGCTGGGGGGGGATGGGGAGTGATACGGAGGGCAGCGCGCTGCCCCTTTAATCCTTGGTTTTCCAAGGGGATTGCCGGTGCTACATGGAAAAAGAAAACCCCACATCAATGGGACCGCAGAGTTGGACTGACGTGACCCAGACAAAACACGTCCAGCTTTGACCGGACGAAGACTGTGGCTGCCTAGGGCTCCTGAGGAAGCAGGCCACTTCGCGTCTTTTGGGCTTTTATTTATAAAGAAATTAGCTCACGATGTGAAATTTCCCTGCCGTTCCCTCTCTCCCCCCCCCCACCCCACAACTCTGCACCTCCGGTCTGTTTTTTTAAGCCAAGGCCATGGAGGGAAGGGAAGGAAAAGGTCTTGTAAATAGAAGCGCTGAGCCTTGAATTCTGGGGCTAATTGAAGTCAGAGGGGGGGCTGGCAGGGGTCAGGAGGTGAAATGATCTAACACTCTGGAGAGTTGTTAGGAGTCCTGAGATTCTTTTCTTTTCTTTTTTTTCTCTTCTCTTCTCTTCTTTTCTTTTCTTTTCTTTTTTCCTTTCTTTCTTTCTCTCTCTCTCTCTCTCTCTCTCTCTTTCTCTTTTTCTTTTCTTTCTTTTTCTTTCTCTCTCTCTCTTTCTTTTCTTCCTCGTTCTTTCTTCCTTTCTTTTCTTTCTTTCTCTCTCTTTCTTTCTTTCTCACCCTTCCTTCCTTCCTTCCTTCCTTCCTTCCTTCCTTCCACGAAAGAATAGATGAAGACGAATAGATAAAGAAGGAGGGAAGATTTTCCTTTCTTTCCCTTTTTCATTGTTGTTGTTGTTGTTTTTTTTAAATCGGAGTTTTCCAGACATTCCCTGGTAGCAAGTGCACAGCTCAGACAGACAGCAAAAAGTTAGGCTTGAATGGGGATTACCTGCTTGTGGGAGGCCGGGGGGGGGGGGGGGAGGGGGCTAACACCGTCCACATCTGGAGTTGGTTACCGGCAGACCACGCTGGAGCCCTCCCTGCCTTCAAGAGAAGGAAGGCAAAAAGGTTGGGTATATCAGAATTCACGAGTCACAAAAGATCCAGTTTGGGGAATATTTTCCCCGGTTGCTTTTCTCTGGCTTAGCATAGTTGAGAGGCGGAGGCCAGCGCACCACTCAGAATTCCTGATTTAACCTCTTTAGCACAATTTTTTGGGCTCATAGAGTCATATTTGCATGTTTTGGCTTTGGCTTGGTCAACTGAAGGTTGCCTTGATGGCGCTCCTCCAAGCTGCTGGGGTTGTTGATCCAGAGCTGTTTGGAGGAGACTTCAAGATGACCCATCGTCAGCGGTTGTCGTCTTCTCTAGGCTCTGCCACATGGCCGCTCCAGGTTGTGCCAAGAAGCCCTGAGGTGGTGGGAACCTCTCTTATCAGCTTTGGAAGCCATATTAGGCCGGAAGCTTCCGTGCTGCCACTTTCTCATGTGTGGGAAAGTAAGGGGGGGTGGGGGGGATTTAGTAGCTCTGGACACTCTCCTTAAGAACAGGCCCAGGTGTAGATTTCTTGAAAACTGGAAGGGACATTGGAAGGAGGTGTCACCAGGCCCCCCAAAACCTTCAAGCTGAGGTGGCCTAAAAAAAAAAAACCCTAATCAAGCAGATCATGGTTGTCCATTAAGCTGCTTCCTTCAATGTTATCCTCTTGTTCCATGGCAGAATCTTTCTTCAGACCGAGTTGCAGCTTTGCTCTTGTGTGTGTGTGTTTGTTTGTGTGTGTGGCTTCTGGGCTGTTTCTGATGCCCTCTGGACAGAAGTTGACCTGGGCTAGTTTTATGCCTCCTACGCCAGCCGAGCTGTTGCCTCTGCAAATGTGGGTCTTCTAGAACAGGGGTCTCCAACCTTGGTCCCTTTAAGACTTGTGGACTTCAACTCCCAGAGTTGCTCAGCCAGCTTTGCTGAAGTCCACAAGTCTTAAAGGGACCAAAGTTGGAGACCCCTGTTCTAGAAGTCTTCTACAGCAGCGGTCTCCAACCTTGGCAACATGAGGACTCGTGGATTTCAACTCCAAGCATTCCCCCGCCGGCCATGATGGCTGAGGAATTCTGGAAGTTGAAGTCTTCACCTTGCCGAGGATGGAGACCCCTGTCCTAAAGGCCTTCTAACCTGGGTTGACATTGAAAGAACCCGATAAGAAACTGAGGGAAAGCGATAAAGGCCAGGCAGCCTTTGACACGAATGCAAGGGGTTCTGGGTGTTTTGTTTTGTTTTAGCTAGTTCACCCAGCCCAATACCCTCCTTCTCCCCCTCCTCCAATCCTCATGGCTCCCCATTAGCATCTTCTCCGAGCTGCCTTCTCTCTCCGCAGCTGCCACCCAGAGGAATTGGCCACAGATGGAGTGGGCCGCATGATGCTGTTCAGCGCCCGAGGGCGCAGCTGATCGCCCATTTTGTTCTGGAAATTTTGTGGTTGTTTTTTTTTTTGACAAGTGCCTGGTTGGCACCTCCATGCCTCCCTCGGCTGTTTGGAGATTGCTTGGCATTGAGCGAGTCCCAGCGCTCGGACCGGCTCAAGCCAGGTGGCGGGGACGGGTCAAGGGCAGGGGAGAATAAAACCTCCAGCAGCCTCTTCCTGGCCCGCGAAGAAAGCGAGTGCCAAGCCCAAGGGCAGGGAGCGCCGAAGCCGGGAGATTTACGGGGTATGTCCGCTTAGCCCTGGCACCTGTTGCCGTCTGCTCGAAATGGAGCAGGACCCAAATCGCTGACTCAAAGGCCTGGCATTCTGGAGTGACGCGGCGAACAGGTGATCTAGGAAGGCAGCCATCTTTCCACCCTGGGTTTTAAAATAGCCCCTTCCTAAAACAGCCCGAGAATGTGCATTGTGTGTGTGTGTGTGTGTGTGTGTGTGTTTCTTCTGAAGAATTACAGGGAATCCTCGACCCGTGTGGGTTGGCACTTAGCACTCCACCCTCCGCGGTCTTGCTTTGATCCCAAGAGGTAGTAGGCACGGCTGTTTTCCATCCAGAAAGCCTAAAAGATGCTACAGATGGAGAATCGAGAGCCGATCGCGCTCTTATAAATTTTCCCCTTGAAATCGTGCGAGAATCGTTTCAACCCTCACCTCTGCGGATTTCCCCCCGTCTTCCCCTATGCATTAATTATTATTTGTTTTTTTTTTAAATCCTGGCAGATTTTTGCAGAGGTGCCTTGCTCCAAGTATGCTTGCTGACCCGATCCGAGCTGGGTTTTGTTTGTAACCTTGTTTTTAATTAACGAGAATCCGAGAATCAAACACTAAAAACTCGCTGCTGTGGGACACACTTCCTCCTGTTTTTAATGGCTTTGTACAGTCGATGTTAAAAAGTGACGGTTTTTATATAAATTAAAACGCACCATCACGAGGGAAAACAAACATATTTCTTCTTCTTTTTCTTTGGAAATCGTTCTTCTGGCTATGGAATTTTTGTCCGGGGATGATGGCGCTGCTTTTCAGAGAATGACGTTGAAGGACAGGGCGAGGGCAAAGGAGAAAGGGGGGGGAGGATGGGCAGGGTGGATTTAAAGGGATTAAGGGAGCTTGTGCGGATGCGATATTCCCAGGAGGGGACAGTGGAAGGCACTTGATGAACGGCCTCATTCGAAGCGGCCAGGGACTTAAGAGATGCATCAAAAGGAGAGGCATGTTTTCTTTGCCATTGACTAGGTGGAGAATCTGCCTTCCGTGCCAAGGCAAGGCAAGGAGGGCTCACACACACGGGCCTGCAGCTCCCTCTTGGATCCTGCTGATCGGTTATATTTGGAACTTTTCTGGAAAAAGAACCTTGATCTCCCTAAGCAACACATCATTTTGTTTTCGGCAACTTTAGAAAGTTGTGACTTCTAGTACTTTAATTGCTGGGTTGACAGAGATATTGTTTTAAAAAGTATCCTCTTCTTGATTTTAGAAATAAGACAAACGTATCGAATATCCCTTCCTCTTCTTATTTTCCCCATAACAACAACCTTCTGAGGTGGGTTGGGCTGACAGAGAAAGACTGGCCTAAAGTCACCCAGTCAGCTCTCATCCCTAAGGTGAGACTAGAACACGTTGTTTCCTGGGTGATTGAGCCAAAGAGACCCAGCTGGCTTTTGTGCCCACGGCGGGACTAGAACTTGCCATCTAGGGGACTGGAGACTAAAACATATGATGAACAGTTGCAAGAACTGGGCCTGGCTAATCTAGTAAAGAGAAGGACCTGGGGAGACAGGATAGCAGTCTTCCAATGTTTGAGGGGCTGCCACAGAAAGGAGGGTGTCAAGCTATTTCCCAAAGCACCTGAAAACCAAACAAGGAATAATGGATGGTAACAGAACAAGGAGAAATTCAACCTGGAAATGAGGAATTGACAGTGAAAGCAATCATCCAATGGACCAGAAGTTGCCTGCAGAAGTTGTGGGAGCTTCATCACTGAAGGCTTTCAGGAAGAGACTGGACTGCATCTGTCAGGAATAGTGTAGGGTCTCCTGCTTGGGCTGGGGGGGGGTTGGACTAGATGACCTACAAGGTCCCTTTCAACTCTGTTAATCTGGTGATTGACCTAAATTGACCCAGATGACTTTCATGCCTAAATCTAGTGAGACTAGAACTCACCATCTCCTGTGCTTAGCTCGAAGCCCCTAAGCAGCACTTTAACTCACTGTCTTCCGATTTTGTGCCTAGCGTCTTAACCACTCCATGTTTCCCCGAAAATAGTCCCCTAATAATAAGCCCAATCAGGCTTTTGAGCTCATGTGCTAAAATAAGCCCCCCTGAAAATAAGCCTTCCCCCCAAAATATTTAAACGCATGCGTAGCCGGTCCCCGCCATTTCCTCTGGTTAGGGTTAGGGAGACAGAGCTGGAAATCAGGTAAGACGGTAAGAGGAGCCCCGTCTTGCTCCATGCGCCCCAAAATAATAAGACCTCCCAGGAAATAAGGCCAAGCGCTTATTTCGGGCTTCAAAAAAGTATAAGACACAGTCTTATTTTCGGGAAGGACAAAGTAACTTTAGATTCAAGAAATCTCAGGAAAAAACTACTTTTTCGCAATTTGATTTGTATCTTCGTTCTTATGGAACATATATAGAAGCTATACTTTTCCTTTTAGCCATTAATCTGGGTCCTCTTACCTAATTAGCCCCATCTCAGGGCTTGTAACATACCACGGTCAAATTGTGCCTGATTATTTATGAAGTCTTTAATCTCTTAGTAAAACATTTATTGATCAGACACTTAAGCCTTACAAGATAAGTGAGTCTTTGAAAACATTTTTATCGCTATCTCAAATTACGGCGCTTTCCTGTAGACAGAACAAGATTGTGACGCAGTGAGTTACACAGCAGAGGAGCAGATAATATTTTCAAAAATCATATTTGAAATTCCTGCAATGACCCAGCTTATCAGTATTGATATACAGCCCTGCTGTTGAAATGGATCAGAGGGTATTTGTAATCTCGGGACTCTTCCATTTGAACTACAGGCTAATTTATTTAATCCGAATCTTTAATATTAAACAGAAACGGAATAACAGATTTGGAAGGGACCTTTGGAGGTCTTCTAGTCCAACTCCTTGCTCAAGCAGGAAACCCTATACCATTTCAGACAAATGGTCAAGAGTCTCCTTATCCATCCATCCTTCTGTTGTGGCCTCTTAGCCACCAGCCCCTCCAGCAGCCGAATCAGAGGAGGAGGAGGAGGAGGAGGCGTGGGAATTAGGGTCAGCATCAAGAGCATCCTGGAGATATATATATATATATATATATATGTTTGGAAGGGACCTTTGGAGGTCTTCTAGTCCAACTCCTTGCTCAAGCAGGAAATTCGGGTTTTCTCCCGCGTAAAATTGGAAGTGTCTTGGCGACGTTTCGACGAAGTCTCATTCGTCATCTTCAGGCTTCGGAAACCCGCCCTTATTGACAAACGAATCCCTAACACGAGGAATGACACCAGAACCACACTCACGAGGTCCACACAGGATGTCACCACCACACATGCACCCAGAAAGCAGACCCAAACCCACACTGATCAGGAAGCACGACCAAGGACCAGAAGCCAGACCGCAGCTGCAACATTAGCCATTTCAAACCCCTCCAATCCATACATACAGCAGACAGACACCCACTATGAAGATGTAGCACGACCACAAACACGAAGCCAAACAACAGCAATGCAGCTCACCAGCTCAAATCCCCCTGCAACTCAGACTAATCTGAGCACAACCAAGCCCCCACCCAAACAGGACACACCCCCAGCCAATCAGAGCACAAAAAACCCCATCCAATCAGAGCACAGCCAAGCTCCCACCCAATCAGTTCAAACCCCCACTAGCAGTTAAAAAGGAAGAAACAGCTGCAATCACACATTGCTCCCAGAAGCACGAAGCTGAAGCCTGAAGATGACGAATGAGATTTTGTCAAACGCCGCCAAGACACTTCCAATTTTACGCGGAGAAAACCGAATAACCAAAGACATATATATACATATATATACATATACATATATATATATATATATATATATATATATATATATATATATATATATATATATATATATATATATATATATATATTAATACAATGTTCCACAGTCTTGCCCGAGATTCCAGTAACCAGTAATTTGCCCATTATAAAAATCTTGAAAGCTGAAAAATCTTTCTCTCTTCCTAGTCTTCCTGTTAGAAAACGCAATGACCCAGATAACCTGTCACATTAAACTGGGTTCAGTTTTATTTAGGATATTTATATGCCGGCCCATCTCGGATACAGAATTCGAGCTGGCTAACGAGACACACACATTACATACAGACCGTAGGGCAACTGGGGGAAATGATAAAAAAAATCAGTCCAACATTTAACACAACCAAGAGGCAGATTCTGTCACACACTTACGGTCCCAGATGTGAACACAGGCAATCTTCAAGCTGTTACAGATGGGTCAATAGAGATGGCCCAAATGAGTCTTCAAAGGGGCCTCTTGTGGCTCAACAGGCTAATGCAGTCTGTTATTAACACAGCTGCCTGCAATTACAATTACTGCAGGTTCGAGTCCCACCAGGCCCAAGGTTGACTCAGCCTTCCATCCTTTATAAAGTAGGTAAAATGAGGACCCAGATTGTTGGGGGGGGGCAATACAACTTGACTTTGTATATAATATACAAATGGATGAAGACTATTGCCTTACACAATGTAAGCCGCCCTGAGTCTTCAGAGAAGGGCGGGATATAAATTCAAATTTTAAAAAAAAGGGATGATATTTCAAGAGATTTTCCTAGTTTGCTAATGGGACTGAAACTTTTTTTTTTTTAAACCATGGCTGGTTGAGCAAAACCACCACAGTCCAATTTACACACAATGCTACAAAAGAATGGAGGAGTTTAGCCTTTCGCCTAACCCAGGGGTCTGCAAACTTTGCTCCTTTTAAGACTTGTGGACTTCAACTCCCAGAGTTCCTCAGCCAGTTTTGTTATATGGTTTGCTATACAATACGACAGTATAGTATAGTATAGTATAGTATAGTATAGTATAGTATAGTATAGTATAGTATAGTATAGTATAGTATAGTATAGTATAGTATAGTATAGTATAGTATAGTATAGTATAGTATAGTATAGTATAGTATAGTATGCTATGCTATGCTATGCTATGCTATGCTATGCTATGCTATGCTATGCTATGCTATGCTATGCTATGCTATACTATACTTTATTGGCCAAGTGTGATTGGACACATAAAGAATTTGTCTTTCATGCATAAACTCTCATTGTACATAAAAGAAAAGAGACATTCATCAAGAATCATAAATCAAAGAATCATAAGGTGCAACACTTAATGGTAGTCATAGGGTACAAATAAGCAATCAGGCAACAATCAATATCAATATAAATCATAAGGATATAAGCAACAAAGTTACAGTCATACAGTCATAAGTGGAAGGAGATGGGTGATGGGAACGATGAGAAAATTAATAGTAATGCAGATTTAGTAAATAGTTTAACAGTGTTGAGGGAATTATTTGTTTAGCAGAGTGACGGCCTTTGGGAAAAAACTGTTCTTGTGTCTAGTTGTTCTGCTGTGCAGTGCTCTATAGCGTCGTTTTGAGGGTAGGAGTTGAAACAGTTTATGTCCAGGATGTGAGGGATCTGCAAATATTTTCACGGCCCTCTTCTTGATTCGCGCAGTATACAGGTCCTCAATGGAAGGCAGGTGGGTAGCCACTGTTTTTTCTTCAGTTCTAATTATCCTCTGAACTCTGAGTCTGTTGTGTTGTAGAACCCAACTTTCCCAGTTAAGTAATCACCAATCGGTCAGGTCAAAACAAAAGCCAAATCGGGAATTGAATAATACCAAAAGCCCCACCCCGCTTTCCATGCTTGTTTTCTTTCTCTCAAAACAAAAACACCCACCCACCCCCCCAAAATCGGGAAGGATCAACAAACAATTTCACGGATTCTCTGCCCCAAACGTTGCTGTAATTTCAGGTGCAATTAAGAAACAAACAGCAGGGACGAATGATTGACGGGTGTTGTACATTCTGTTTTCGGCCAGATGTCTTTCGGTGTGCAATGGGGGAGGGGTTTGTCACGATCTTGGGGGGGGCAAATCTAAAGATGAAATTTGCTCCTGAATTCTTGCTCTCCCGCCACTTCTCCTCCAAAGCTTGCCTGGTGCAGCCATTTCCCCTCCGTTGCAAAAGGCCAGCTGGAGGAAACCGAATTATTGCTTGGCAGATCTTCTTTTAGGGGAGAGAAACGGAATCGACGGCTAGTTATCCTGGTCCTCGCACTGATTTATGAGTCCTCAAACCTCCAAAGAAAGCAGCTTGGCAGCCTCGGATATTTTCAGAAGTTCAAGAACACTCCAGACGAACAGTTTGCAATCTTCCAACAGTAGTAAAAAGTTGAAAGCGCTGAAGCTACTACTCAGTTGAACAAGCCCTTCCTAATCTCGTCCTCCTAACACGTAACTGAGTTGGAAGGGACCTTGGAGGTCATCCAGTCCAACCCCCCTGCTCACGTAGGAGACCGGTCGTAAATCGCTTCAATGCTATCGTAATTTCGAACAGTCACTAAATGAACTGTTATTGAGTGGAGAATTGCCTGTACATGATATGATAGCTGTGTTCCAATATCTCAGGGGTTGCCACAAAGAAGAGGGAGTCGGGCTGTTCTCCAAAGCACCTGAGGGTAGAACAAGAAGCAATGGGTGGAAACTGATCAAAGAAAGAAGCAACTTAGAACTAAGGAGAAATTTCCTGACAGTTAGAACAATTAATAAGCGGAACAACTTGCCTGCAGAAGTTGTGAATCCTCCAACACTGAAAATTTTTAAGAAAATGTTGGATAACCATCTGACTGAGATGGTGTAGAGTTTCCTGCCTGGGCAGGGGGTTGGACTAGAAGGCCTCCAAGGTCCCTTCCAACTCTGTTGTTACGTTATGTCTTCCCAATGAGCTGCACTCCAATTCCCATCACTCCCGGCCTACTCCTCGGCTGGACCTGCAGGAGATGATGGGGGTTGTGATGCAGCCCATCTGGAAGCCATCCATCCCGATTTGGAGAAGCCGAGCGGCCCCCTGGCCTTGCTGGCTCTCTGCTGGGGGAAGCAGGCCAGGATCCTGGCTTGGGGGTGAGGGGGTCACCCCAGGGGTGGCCAGGGACTGCGGGATCAAACGCCCGAGGCTGCGGCTGCTGCTTCCTGAAGCGAGAGGGCCTCTCTCTCCGGGGGAAGCCGGGGCTGCTGTTGCACACAAACGTTGCCCTTGACAACTCCTGGCTTCCTGGCGTTTGATCTCCCGGGCAAGGAGCGAGAGGCATCCCAGCTTCGCCTCTCCAACCGGATGTCAAGGAGCGAGCGGCTGGTTGCCTCTGGGTCTCTCTCTCTCTCTCTCAGTCACGACAAACCTTTGGGGTCCCAGGTGTCAAAAATTTGGAAAATGCTAAGTTCTTTCTTTCTTTCTTTCTTTCTTTCTTTCTTTCTTTCTTTCTTTCTTTCTTTCTTTCTTTCTTTCTTCCTTCCTTCCTTCCTTCCTTCCTTTCTCCCTCCCTCTCTCCCTCCCTCCCTCCTTCCTTCCTTCCCTCCCTCCCTCCTTCCTTCCCTCCCTCCCTCCTTCCTTCCCTCCATCCCTCCTTTCTTCCTTTTTTCTTCCTTCCTTCCTTCCTTCCTTCCTTCCTTCCCTCCCTCCCTCCCTCCCTTATTTCCTTCTGGATTTCTTTCTGGATTCCTTTTTCCTTCTGGATATTTCTCTCGCTCTGTCTCTCCTTCCTTCCTTCCTTCCTCCCTCCCTCCCTTCCTTCTTCCTTCTTTCTTTTTTTCTTTCTCTCTCTCTCTCTCTCTCTCTCTCTCTCTCTCTCTCTCTCTCTCTCTCTTTCTCCTGGACCTTCCCTCTTTTGGGGGTACGTTCCTTCCCACAGCTTTTACCTAACTTCTGTCAATTTTTTTTTTTTTTTTGTCGGAAGGAGAGGCGGAGAGCAGAAAAGATCTAATGAAATATCTCTGGGCGGTTTTCTAATCCCAGTTGTTTCATGATAGCGACACGTGGCTGGGTTTTCTTGTTCAAACCAGCCGACCCTTTGAAATGAAGCTGGCAGAGGTTGGAGGCACTGAGGCTCTACGGATGTTTGTAGATGTGCGAGGAAGGCGCTGGGTTTATTTCTGTTCCTGAAAACACATTCCTTAGCCAGGATTGGATCCAAGGCATCCTTGTTTGTTTCCCACCCCCCCCCAAGGACGCCTTCGGAAATTCACTCATTCCGCACGGAGAAACAAGCCAAGAGCATTCATAAGATTAAGGGGCATCCATGAGGAGAGGTCCAAAAAGACAAGATGGCCACCCCGCCATTATGCCCTTGAAGCCCCGCCCCCTTTTTTCCCATGTCGCCGGGCGGATAAGGAAGGGATGGCGGATTGATGGCTTGATTGTGGCTTGATTTTTGTGAACCCCACGGAGGGTTTGCTTAAGTTCGATTCTTTTAAAACCTGTATTATCTGTATTTGATATTCTTTACATTCATACTTTTATTTAGCCTCGGCTTAGGACCAGAACCGAGCCCAAAGTTCATGTTGCTGAGGGATACATTTGTTCAGTGAGTTTTGCCCCGTTTTACGGTGTTCCTTGCCACGTTTGTTAAACGAATCACTGCAGTTGTTTAATTAGCCGCAGGGTTGCGAAGGGAATTTGGTTTCCCCGTGGAGTTTGCTTATCAGAAAGGCACAAAAAGGGGCCACATGCCACCCCCCCAACTCACCCCGGGACACTTCAACCGTCATAAATGTGAGTCAGCTGTCAAACGTCTGAATTTAAATCACGTGAACCGTGGGGGGTGTTGCCATGGTCATAAGTGTGGGAAATGGTCATAAGTCACTTTTTTCACCGCCGGTGTAACTCCGAATGGACACTAAGCGAACTGTTGTAAGTTGAGGACTACCTGTATTAATTTTTTCCTCTGTTCCTTTATGTCATAGTAATCATTTCATTTTATTTTTAAAAAAATGACAAACTGGACCTCTTCTCCTTGTTCTGCCAATAAAGGAAAGAAGTGTCTTATCCCATTTAAGGAGGAGGATGGGGAAGAGGAGGAGGAGGAGGGGGAAGGCAAGGAGGAGGAGGAGGAGGAAGAAGAAGAAGAAGAGGAGGAGGAGGAGGAGGAGGAGGAGGAGGGATGGAAGAAGAAGAAGAGGTGGAGGAGGAGAAGAGGAAAAGAAGAGGAGGAGGAGGAAGAAGAAGAGGAGGGGGAGGAGGATGGAAGATGAAGAAGAGGTGAAGGAGGAGGAGGAGGAAGAAGAAGAAGAAGAGGAGGAGGAGGAGGAATGGAAGAAGAAGAAGAGATGGAGAAGGAGAAGAGGAAAAGAAGAAGAGGAGGAAGAAGAAGAAGAGGAGGAATGGAAGAAGAAGAGGTGGAGGAGGAGAAGAGGAAAAGAAGAGGAGGAGGAGGAAGAAGAGGAGGAGGGGAAGAGGAGGAGGAAGGAGGAGGAGGAGGAGGAAGAAGAAGAAGAAGAGGAGGAGGAGGAGGAGGAGGAGGAGGAGGATGGAAGAAGAAGAAGAGGTGGAGGAGGAGAAGAGGAAAAGAAGAGGAGGAGGAGGAAGAAGAAGAGGAGGGGGAGGAGGATGGAAGATGAAGAAGAGGTGAAGGAGGAGGAGGAGGAAGAAGAAGAAGAAGAGGAGGAGGAGGAGGAATGGAAGAAGAAGAAGAGATGGAGAAGGAGAAGAGGAAAAGAAGAAGAGGAGGAAGAAGAAGAAGAGGAGGAATGGAAGAAGAAGAGGTGGAGGAGGAGAAGAGGAAAAGAAGAGGAGGAGGAGGAAGAAGAGGAGGGGGAGGAGGGATGGAAGATGAAGAAGAGGTGAAGGAGGAGGAGGAAGAAGAAGAAGAAAAGAGGAGGAGAAGGAGGAGGAATGGAAGAAGAAGAAGAGATGGAGAAGGAGAAGAGGAAAAGAAGAAGAGGACGAAGAAGAAGAGGAGGAGGAGGGATGGAAGAAGAAGAAGAGGTGGTGGAGGAGGAGGAGTAAGGGGGAAGAAGAAGGAAGAAGGAAGGAAGGAACTCTCAACCAGGACCTACTGATTTGACTTTTTCAAGTGTTTTCAGCTTCTGAGGATCACATGTTGACCCATCAACATCCCAAACCTCATAATCCACTAAAAAAGGAAACTCTCCAGGAGGAGATTGGCTTTTGATGGACCCATCTCTGAAGAGGTTTCTTGGATCCTGTACAGCTTTTGGTTTATTGCAAGTATTAATCTGATTTGATTGTACTTCACTTTTGTCAGATCAACCAAACACAGCTGGATACGTGATAGTTGAAGGGCAAGTCACTTGGAAGAGGGATTGACTTATTATCCCAAGCACCAGACGGTTAAGTCAAGAACCACAGAATGGACAGTTTACCCTTTGAGAGATCCAGAGGTAAATAAGGAAGAATTTTTTTTGTTTTTGGCTGTGACAGCTACGGAACAACGAAACTCCCTCCCTCCTGAAATTGTGACCATTGGAGAGTTTCAAGAAAAGCCTAGACAACTGCTTGTCCTGTATGGGATTAGGATTCCTCCCCTGGGTAAGGGGGATAGACTAGAAGACCTCAAGATCCCTTCCCACCTCAAGATCCCTTCCCATCCTAGGATTCTGTGTTCTCAAGAAGACGAAGGAGTCAACAGCTGAACAAACAGAAGATGTGTGAAAAGGACTGTTCATCTGGGGTGTCATTTAGTCTAAAAGCTGACACACATCTGGTTTATGGGTCCAATTTAGCCCCCACCACGGCCCTGAGCAATCCCTGGAATTTAGGTTGGGATGGACCATTTGACTTTACAAAGGAGTGGAACAGAGTTTCTCAAAGTTGGCAACCATTTAGACACGTGGACTTGAAGTCCTCCTGGCTGGGGACTTCTGGGAATTGAAGTCCACGTGTCTTTAAATTGCTGAGTTTGAGAAACGCCGGATTAGAACACGCACAATAGCAAGGAAGGAGACATGGAAGGGACGCCTGCCATTAAAGCTTGCTATAATTAAAGAACATGACAGACTATTTTCCTGGGCTTCACGTTGCTTTCCTCACCTTCTGTTATAGATTATAGTCAGCTCTTTATATATAACAACTTTGCTTCCCTTCCTCTGTGGGAATAAAAGTCTACAGGATTCTGAATGCACATATACATGTATGTGCAAACAGAGACACAGAGACACAGAGAGACACAGAAAGAGAGAGAGGTAGAGAGAAACAGAAACAGAGACATAGAGAAAGAGAAAGAGAGACAGAGAGAGGGACAGAGACAGAGAGAGAGAGAAAAGAGACACGCAGAGTCAGAAACAGACAGAGAGAGATATCAGAGACAGAGACAGAGACATAGCGACAGAGAGACAGAGAAAGACAGAGACAAAGAGAGACAAAGAAAGACAGAGACAGAGAGAGATACGAGAGACAGAGACAGACAGAGACAGAGAGAAAGTCAGAGATAGAGAGAGAGAAACAGAAAGAGAGAGAGAGAAATTTCAATTCAGCATTGGGAGATTAGATGACATTACCATGGACTGGCGCCATGTTTTTGTTGTTTTTAATTTGTTCTGTTTTCATTTGTGTTTTCTAGTTTTTAAAACACTTTGCTTTTTTTAAAAAAAAAAAAACTTTCGTAACAGCCCAAAAACAGGCAGCTATATAAACATTTTAATTCAATCCATCAAATAATAAATGCATAAATAAGGTAAAGGTTCCCCTCGCACATATCTGCTAGTCGTTCCCGACTCTAGGGGGCGGGGCTCATCTCCGTTTCAAAGCCGAAGAGCCAGCGCTGTCCGAAGACGTCTCCGTGGTCATGTGGTCGGCATGACTCAACGCCAAAGGCGCACGGAACGCTGTTCCCTTCCCACCAAAGGTGGTCCCTATTTTTTCTACTTGCATTTTTTACGTGCTTTCGAAACTGCTAGGTTGGCAGAAGCTGGGACAAGTCACGGGAGCTCACCCCATTACACGGCAGCACTAGGGATTCGAACTGCTGAGCTGCTGACCTTTCGATCGACAAGCTCAACGTCCTAGTCCCTGAGCCACCGCATCCCTGTAAAATGCATAAATAGGTTCCCCAAATAGTTCTGATTTGCTGCGATTCTGCGGTTGCTTCTATTAAGAGGGCAAAGAGCAGGGTGTGTTTGTGTGCGTGTGTGTTTTGAGTCCATAACTCTTTCTTTTTCACGGCTAAGGAAATTAAAATTATTAAATTAAAATTTAAAGGGAGTTCTGAAATGTCCTGGTTACTGGTCTCTCCTGGCAATGAGGTGGTTATGGACAGCACCAAACTTTTTCAATGTGAGGTTTATGGGTCCAAAATTTGCTGGCTGATTCTTCTTCCCAGCAACACAATTCTCGGTGAGGATTTATTTTAGCTCCACCAACTGTTCAGTGTATTGCCTGGTGCTAGAATTTTTTTTTTTTCCATGACAGCTTTTGAGAAGCTTAACAAAACTCACAAGAGGATTTCCCAATCCTTTTGTGAGTCCCTCTCGACCCCTTTCTTCTCTGTGGCAGCCCCTTGGATCTTAAAGGTGGTAAAGGTAAAGATTCCCCTTGCACATACGTGCTAATCATTCCCGACTCTAGGGGGCGGTGCTCATCTCCGTTTCAAAGCCGAAGAGCCAGCGCTGGCAGAAGACGTCTCTGTGGTCACGTGGCCGGCATGACTCAATGCCAAAGGCGCAAGGAACGCTGTTCCCACCAAAAGTGGTCCCTATTTTTCGACTTGCATTTTTTACCTGCTTTCGAACTGCTAGGTTGGCAGAAGCTGGGACAAGTCACGGGAACTCACCCCATTATGCAGCACTCGGGATTCGAACCGCTGAACTGCCGACCTTCCGATCGGCAAGCTCAGCGTCTTAGCCCCTGAGCCGCCGTGTCCCTTTATGTCTTGGAACACCACTATCATGTCGCACACATTCAGACCTCGCAGTCCATCTAGTCTGATGAAAAGAAGGACAAGGGGAGGCATGATAGCAGTCTTCCAATATCTCAGGGGCTGCCACAAAGAAGAGGGAGTCAAGCTATTCTCTGAAGCACCTGAGGGACAAGGAGCAATGGATGGAAACTAGTTCTCTAGACTCAAGAAAGATTGCAGAGAAGAGCAACAAAGATGATTAGGGGACTGGAGGCTAAAACATATGAAGAACGATTGCAGGATCTGGGTATGTCTAGTTTAATGAAAAGAAGGACTAGGGGAGACATGATAGCAGTCTTCCAATATCTCAGGGGCTGCCCCAAAGAAGAGGGAGTCAAGCTATTTTCCAAAGCACCTGAAGGCAGGGCAAGAAGCAATGGGTGGAAACTAATCAAGGAGAGAAGCAACTTAGAACTAAGGAGAAATTTCCTGACAGTGAGAACAATTAATCAGTGGAACAACTTGCCTCCAGAAGTTGTGGATGCTCCAGTACTGGAAGCTTTTAAGAAGAGATTGGAAAACCATTTGTCTGCAATGGTATTGGGTTTCCAGCGAGAGGAGGGGGGTTGGACTAGATGACCTCCAAGGCCCCGTCCAATTCTGCTATTCTGTCATTCTGATTTGACTCTTGCTCTTCCTACAATACGTTGCCACCTTGGTGTCCCAGAAGACTTCCGAGGTCCGAAGAAAATCTATTAGCTTTGCCCAACCTTATATTTAATTCCCATGATGCTTCCTTGCATACCGCCTTCTACAATCGAAGTTGCCTGCCTGCCTGCCATGCTAAGCTTGGATTCATTTGCTCAAGCAGCAGATTTAGTTAAACCTGGGGACCTACAGCATCCATGAATCAAATGAGCCAAGATCTGACTTCAGCTAACAGACTTGGAAGGGACCTTGAAGGTCTTCTAGTCCAACCCCCTGCTCAAGCAGGAGACCCAATGCCATTTCAGACAAGTGACTGTCCAGTCTCTTTTGTTGAAAACCTCCAGTGATGGAACACCCACAACATCTGGGGGCAAACTGTTCCACTGATTAATTGTTCTCCCTGTCAGAAAATTATTCTCTTTATTTCCAAGTTGCTTCTCTCCTTGATTAGTTTCCATCCATTGCTTCTTTTTCTTCTGCCTTCAGGTGCTTTGGAGAATAAGTTGAAACCCACACCCCTTCCTCTTGTTTTTGGCAGCCCCTTTGATATTGGAACACCACGATCGTGTCACTAGAACCGGTAGCGGAAATTTTGAGTAGTTCGGAGAACCGGTAGTAAAAATTCTGACTGGCCCCACCCCCATCTATTCTCTGCCTCCCGAGTCTCAGCTGATCGGGAGGAAATGGGGATTTTGCAGTATCCTTCCCATGGAGCGGGGTGGGAATGGAGATTTTACAGTATCCTTCCCCTGGAGTGGGGAAGGAATGGGGATTTTGCAGTATCCTTTTCCTGGAGTGGAGACGGAATGGGGATTTTGCAGTATCCTTCTCCTGGAGTGAGGAGGGAATGGGGATTTTGCAGTATCCTTCCCCTGGAGTGGGGTGGGAATGGAGATTTTACAGTATCCTTCTCCTGGAGTGAGGAGGGAATGGGGATTTTGCAGTATCCTCCCCCTGAAGTGAGGAGGGAATGGGGATTATGCAGTAACCTCCTGGAGTGGGGAGGGAATGGGAATTATGTAGTAACCTTCTCCTGGAGTGGGGAGGGAATGGGGATTTTGCAGTATCCTTCCCCTGGAGTAGGGTGGAAATGGAGATTTTACAATATTCTTCCCCTGCCACGCCCACCAAGCTATGCCACACCCACCAAGCCACACCCATAGAACCAATAGTAAAAATTTTGAAACCCACCACTGCTGAGCTCATCAATTATGGCAAGACCGACACCACCACAATTGTCCCGGTGGAAATCCCAGCTTCTCTGAGGGAATTCTGCAGAAGGAAATTTGACTGCTGTGCACCACAATATGGGAGAACAGATCTTGTCATCTCTGCTCTTCCAGCAAAGCTCACAGGTGTCCTAGAGACGAGAATCAACTCCTCGTCGGCAGAGACCGCTGTGCGTAGAAGCATTTCAACTCTGATCGAAACCGTGTGGTGGCGCAGTGGTCAGAATGCAGCATTGCAGGCTGATTCTGCTAATTCTGCCAACTGCCAGCAATTCGATCCTACCTTCAGAGATGTTGTGAGTGCTCCATGACTGGAGGTCTGACTGGACAACTGTTTGTCTGGAATGGTACAGGGTCTCCTACTCGAGCAAGTGGTTGGACTAGAACAGGGGTCTCCAAACTTGGCCACTTTCTGACTGGTGGACTTCAACTCCCAGAATTCCTCAGCCAGCCTGCACTGGCTGAGGAATTCTGGGAGTTGAAGTCCATCAGTCGGAAAGTGGCCGAAGTTGGAGACGCTGTGACCCAGGCCCAAGTAGATAGTAGGAAACTCAGTCCATGAAAAAACAAGCAAACTTTATTTGAATAGCTGAGAATTCCTTCATTCCCAGCATAGTTCAACTAAATTAAAGCAAATGCCTCCCAACACATCAGTCCTATCACCAACCTTGGTCCAATTAGGCAAACTGCCAAAGGCCTTTCTTGGCAAACGTTCACAAGTCACAAAAATAAAGGAAAGATGTAGACGAAGCAGAAGACGCAGCAGAAGACAAAGCTACCAATGTTGTTTTCCGGCAAAGAGCCCAAACGCTGTTGCTGGTCTTTTAAGCCTTATGGGAGGGGGCCAGTCATCTCTTGGCCCTACTCCCGAGTTGTCCTTTTTGTTGAGCTGCTCTTGCCTTCTGGCAGCTCTTCTTATGTGAACAGGCTCCTCCTGTTCCTCTGCCTCACTACTGTCAGCCTCTCGAGGCTCTGGAGTCCGGCCCTCACTTCCCGATGGCCCTGGCCTCACCTCAGCCTCATCGCTGTCTGACTCCGTTGCCAGCTTCGTAGGCTGCTGGCGGACCAAAACAGGAGATCCCTGGACTAGAAGATCTCCAAGGTCCTTTCCAACTCTCTTATTCCCTTATTCCAAATCTGTCAGATTGCAAGGGCATCTCCTGTGCACAACCCTCTTCAGTTCATCCCTACTCCTCCTCTTCCTCTTCCTCCTCCACCACCACCACCTGTAGCAGCAGCACCACTAGAGTCCATACCAAGGTTTCCCGTGGCCTGACCCTACATTAGGAAGTAGACGTTCCTCGCTTACCTCACCTGCCACCTTCTCAGCTAAATATCTTTCACTGGAGCGGAAATGGATGTTCACCAATTTGGCTTGGGAGACGTTGCTTTCAAGGACCGGGCTGAGAAGAACAGCTCCCCCTTTTCTCCTGCGTCTCCATCGAATAAAAATATTATTAAATGGAGTATAATATCCATATTCTATCCAGATAGCGGACAAGAGGCCTAGTTCTTGTCCAAACCCCTTCCTATGGTCAGCCTCATTTCCCAAGGACAGGAGACCTTCTGGTGTTCTCTCATCTTGAAGAAATTCAATCTCCTGGTGTGTATGTGTGAGAGAGAGACAGAGGGGGAGAGAGAAAGAGAGGGTCTTGCTGTCTTTTGGGGAAGCCAGAGGGCTCCCTACGGTTCCTTCCTCCCCCCCCCCCCACTTTGATCTTCTGCTCATGTTTGTTCAGTCGGTCAACCCTGACGGGGTTAGCGTCTGAGGTCAACTTCTTTTCTATTTCCCAAATCCTAAACACAGGGTGAGGATGAGGAAAGATTCAGGTTACAGACCCCCCCTCCTCCTCCTTCTCCTCCTCCTCCTCCTCTTCCTCCTGCTCTGCTCTCCCCCTACACACACACACGCACACAAACAGAAGAGCTTTATAACCCTGTTAGCAGCCAGCCAGGCTTCTGAGGTGTCGGTTCGATGCTCCCAAAATTCTACTCCCAAAAATCAGGGAGACGATTTCTTTGGGTGGTTGTTTTGTTTTTGTTGTTTTGTTGTCAAACGCAACTCTTGATTTGCTGGTGACCCGGATCCAAGAGTCACATTCCCTCCACCCTACCCCGACAACCCCCACTTGTTGTTGTTGTTGTTGTTGTTTTCAAACAACGAGGCTCCCCGATTGCCTAGGAGAAGAAGACCCTCTTGGGTGAGGAGAGGCTGAGAAAAGAAAGGAATCTGCAGTGGGCAACGGGGCGAAGTTGGGAACGGAGCATCATCCTCCGTCTGGGAGGCGGCAGGTCTTGTGAAAAGGGTGGCCCTGGGTGTTAAAAGATGCTGGTTTGGGAAAGGCCCGGCGAGCTTCGGGGCGCTGCCTGGCATGGACCCTAGACCTGAAAGGATGCTGAGAAGATTGAGAAGATTCTCCAAGGGGGAGAGAAAGAAGCACTTTTTTTTTTTTTTGATTTGGGTGTCTCCTTTGCCAGACTGCTACCTCCTCTTTCTCTCTCTCTCTCTCTCTCTCTTTCCCTCTCCTTCTCTCTCTCTCTCTCTCTGTCTCTCTCTCCCCCCCCCTTCCTCTCTTTGCAAATGTGATTGTTTTGTCTATCACACAGGGCAGGGTGGAAGACTGTTCCCGGGTAGGGTGAGGGAAGAGACACAGATAGGTTACAGGAGCCTGCCTCAGACGGATGCTTTTCTGGGCTCCTACAGGGAAGCGACCGAGAACGCTTGGAAGACCAGGGTTGCCTTTAGACTCCATGCTGCCTTCAATTCTCCTCTCTCTGCTCTCTGTCCTGGCAGAAGGGGCCAGCCTCCAGCCAATCAGAACCAACCACCTGGGGATGTGCCCCAACCAACTGAACCCCAACCTCTGGGTGGACGCTCAGAGCACCTGCGAGCGGGAGTGCCAAACCGACCAGGTGAGACTTCGCAGAAGGGATCCTGCTCCCCAGCTGCATCTTCAGCCTGGATGGAGCAGAAAACCCAGGTCGTTTTTGGGGGTGGGTGGGTGAGAAAGGAGTGGCGGGGGGGGGGGGATAAAACAGGGATGGAGGGGCCAGGGGGAGGGGGTGTAAAGATAAGAGGATGGGGTGGCTGGGTCAGCAGGGCAGCTTCCCACCCAGAAGGTCGGTGGAAAGGTTCTCCCCAAGTTGGACCTCTTTGGGGGATTAGAAGTTTCTCGCTGTGCATCAGGTGGACAGCTGAGCCCTCTCGCGCGTCTCTCGCTCAAGAGGCTCCTTAACAGATCCCAGAAATGAATTTCGAGGAGATCCTGGGTCGATCCCACCCCTCCACCCCCCCAAACTGCCTGCTGTGGGTCACTGGAACCCCAGGACCCTGTAGCTCCGATTTCGCTTTTTTCCTTGCTGACAAAAAGACGAGAACTTTGAACATGTTCAAAGGAGGAAAATGCATGTCCCGACCCCGAGGTGCCTCCAAAGCGTCCGCCGCCTCATTTGAAGAACAAGTGGGGTGTGTAAACCTCTAGTAAGGCCGCTTTGGGTCCTCCCATTAGCCATTCAGGCAAATCTTCTCCTCCCAGGACCCTTGAGGGAATCGGCCCTGATTGTGTCAGGTCAGGAGCACTTTGTAAGCTCCCTTCCTCATCACAGTTCTTAGGTGGTTGTGGTGTTTTTTTCTGGCGGCGCCGAAAGATATGCGCTAATGCGTAAACAAAAGAAGGCATTTTTTTTCCCCTTCAGTTTTTAAATGCCGCTCAGTTTTTGAAACTGCCCAACTAAGGGCTGGCACCCATGGGAAATGGGGGGGGCAGGGGGTGAGAAAAAACAGGGGGCAAAACCGGACAGCTGCGGGGTCACCAGACGTCAACTCCCAAGAGATGCCGTCTTTCCCAACTACAACCCCACCTCTCTTCCCACATTCCTTCTCCCAAAACTACCAATTTACAAGCGAGCTGGAGAAAGTGGGTAGAAAGCCACAGCATAGTTGTGGCGTGTGGGGTGAAATCACACACACACACACACACCGCTCCCCGAAATTATGGCGCAAAACCACTTGCCAGGATCTTTAGGTGGTAGAATTGGCGGGGTAGGGGTGGGGTGGAGTGGCGGGAGGAATTAAAGGAAGAGTTAAAAAAAAAGTGATAGCGTGTCGGTGCTGGGGGGGCAGGAGGTGAGGAGGGTCCTCGTAATGAAGAGCAGCTGCTGAAGAAGAAAATGAATCTTTGTCAACGGTGTGTTAAGGAGGAGACCAGACGTCTGGTTGTAAACTGGGGCTGGGGTTTTTTTTCTTATCAATCTGGCCATTTGCTTGAGGTAGAATTGCCCCTAAAGGAAGGAGCTACCAACCTTGGTGACTTGGAAGACTGGTGGACTTCAAACTCCCGGAATTCCCCAGCCAGCCAGTGTGGTCAAATCCACCCTGATGTGGTTGGAAAATAATTATTTAAGGCTGCGTAAGGGGATGCGGTGGCTCAGGGGCAAGGACGTTGAGCTTGTCGATCGAAAGGTCGGCAGCTCGGCGGTTCGAATCCCTAATGCTGCCGTGTAACGGGGTGAGCTCCAGTTACTTGTCCCAGCTTCTGCCAACCTAGCAGTTTCGAAAGCACGTAAAAAATGCAAGTAGAAAAAATAGGGACCACCTTTGGTGGGAACAGCGTTCCATAAGCCTTTGGCATTGAAACATGCTGGCCACATGACCACAGAGACGTCTTCGGACAGCGCTGGCTCTTCGGCTTTGAATCGGAGATGAACACCGCCCCCTAGAGTCAGGAACGACTAGCATGTATGTACGAGGGGAACCTTTGCCTTTACCTTAATGGGAGCCCAGTCAAGGGTGATGCATTCAGCAAGACACAGATTTTTGGAGCAACAAGTGAAGTTAAGTACTGGCTGGGTTTGCACAACGTCGCTAAAGTAGAATCCTTGGTGCTCTCTGAGCTTGGTGGGGTTTTTTTGCAAACATTTCATTACCAAACTAGGTAACATAATCAGTGTTAGAAGGGAGCCAGATTTGTGGTGAGGGGGGAGGAGGAGGAGGAGGAGGAGGAGGAGGAGGAAGGCTATGGGGTCCTTGGTGCTCTCTGAGCTTGGTGTTTTTCATGCAGACATTTCATGGCCAAACTAGGTAACATCATCAGTGCCAAAAGGAATGTGGGTTTTGTGGAGAAGAGGAGGAAGGGGTGGGGGGTGGGAGGAGGTGGCTGAGGTTTTCTTGCAGACATTTCATTACCAAACTAGGTAACATCTTCAGTGCTAGAAGGGAGTGGGGTTAGCTCTTATTTTTATATACCTTCCTACCTATAGACATTTATAGACATTCACACCTTCTATTGCAGGGGTCTCCAATCTTGGCAACTTTTAAGACTTGTGGACTTCAACTCCCAGAGTTCTTCAGCCAGCTGGCTGAGGAATTCTGGGAGTTGAAGTCCACAAGTCTTAAAGTTGCCAAGGTTGGAGACCCCTGTTCTATTGGTACGATAGGCTAAGTCAAAACTCACTGCTGTTTATTGTGTTGTCCGACACATCCAGAATGCTGTGCAAGGCATAATGCAATCCTGTAAACCTGGTCAGTTACAGATTAGCACAATGGGCTTGCACCAACCATTACAATAGGATAGGATAGGACATGAGACAACACGATACGACACAATACAATTCTTTATTGGCCAAGTGTGATTGGACACACAAGGAATTTTGTCTTTGGTGCAGATGCTCTCAGTGTACATAAAAAGAAAAGATACGTTCAGCAAGAATTCTAAGGTACAACACTTAATGATAGTCATAGGGCATAAATAAGCAAATCAAATCACACTAGGAAACAATCAATATAAATCGTAAGGTTACAAGCAACAAGTTACGGTCATGCCGTCATAAGTGGGAGGAGATGGGTGATGCGAACGATGAGAAGACTAATAGTAGTGCAGACTTAGTGAATAGTTTGACAGTGTTAAGGGAATTATTTGTTTAGCAGAGTGATGGCGTTCGGGAGATAGACTCTGGTTAGACTTGGGAGAAGATGTGTTCTTTCTGTGCAATAAATCTCCCAAGAAGCGCCCTTGCATTTCAGCACCCTGTCTTTGTTTCCTTGACAGGACTGCGAAGGCTTTGAGAAATGCTGCACCAACGTTTGCGGCTTGCGGAGTTGCGTGGCTGCCCGTTACACCGACGGAAGCCTCTCTTCGTTGGAACAGGTGCAGGAAGCCACCTGCGAGAGCTTCGTCTGCACCCAGCAGGGCTCAGACTGTGATATTTGGGACGGGCAACCGGTCTGTAAGTGCAAGGACAGGTGTGAGAAGGACCCCAACTTCACCTGCGCCTCCGATGGACTCACCTACTACAACAAGTGTTACATGGATGCCGAGGCCTGCATCCGGGGCATCAGCCTGGCAATGGTACCCTGCAAGTACATCTTTACCTGGCCCAATACTAGCCCGGTACCAGTGGAGACCACTACTCACCCTACCCCTGGGGCGTCTCCGGAGCTGCCTATCCCGCCGGCTCTCTACAACAACCCTTTCCACCAGCTCGTCTACGTGGGCGGCACCGTGAGCTTCCACTGTGACGTGAGCGGGCGTCCTCGTCCCGATATCACCTGGGAGAAGCAGAGCGACCATCAGGAGAACTTCATCATGCGGCCCGACCAGATGTATGGCAACATGGTGGTGACCAACATTGGCCAGTTGGTCATCTACAACGCTCAGCCGGAAGATGCTGGGATCTACACATGTACAGCCAGGAATTCTGCCGGTCTCCTGCGAGCGGACTTCCCACTTTCAGTCGTCAAAAAGGAACACTCCAAAGGAGAACCGAGAGCTTCCAGCCCATTGAAGCTCCCGCCCAGTGAATGCTTGAGGGAACCGGATACCCAGGATTGTGAGACCCACCAAACCCGTTGGCATTTTGACTCCAAAAAGGGCTCCTGTGTTACTTTTCGTTACGGCGGTTGCGGGGCGAACCAGAACCACTTCGACACTTACGAGGAGTGTCAACTGGCTTGCGTCAGCAACACGGTCAACCTGTGTACCCTCCCCATGGTGCAAGGACCCTGTAAGAACTGGGAACCTCGCTGGGCCTACAACCACCTGATGAAGCAGTGCCATTCCTTCATCTACGGCGGTTGCGAGGGCAACGAGAACAACTTTGACAGCAAGGAGAGCTGCGAGGACGCCTGTCCCTTCCCCAAGACCTTGCTGTGCAAAGCGTGCCGCCTGAAAAGCAAGATGGTGTTGAGCCTCTGCCGCAGCGATTTCGCCATCGTGGGGCGACTGATGGAGATCCTCGAGGATCAAGACTCTGGGATTGCCCGTTTTGCGCTGGACGACGTCCTCAAGGACGAGAAGATGGGCCTCAAGTTCTTCAACATCAAGTATCTAGAAGTCACCTTGACGGACATGGACTGGAACTGCCCCTGTCCCAACATGACCACCGAGGATGGGCCTCTCATCATCATGGGGGAAGTTCAGGACGGCATGGCCGTCCTTGATCCCAACAGCTATGTCCGGACTGCCAACGACAAGCGGGTCAAGAAGATTTATGAGCTTCTGGAGAAGAAGACCTGCGAGTTGTTCAACCGGTTTCAGGACTAAGGTGGGCTCGAGGGGAGGGAAAGTAGAACAGGCAAGAGAGAGACCCCCCCACCTCCTCAAAGGCACAGTCATTCTTATGTTGTTATAGAAACCAAGGAGTGAGTGGGAAGACGGTAACAGGTGAACTGCTGCCCCTTTCAATCCACAGACGAGCTGTGTTCACACGACATGCTGAACCCGGTCACTGAACTAACTGGTTTTCTGAGTTTTTGGATCTACCAACCTACCAAACAGGATTCACACACAACCCAAAGCAACTAATGTGTGGAATACATTCTACAGGTAGTCCTTGGCTTACGACCACAACCAAGCCCGAAATTTACATTGCTAAGCAACACGGTTGTCCAATGAGTTTTGCCCTCCATTTTTGTGACCTTTCTCGCCACATTTCTTAGGCGAATCGCTGCAGTTGTTGAGTTGGCCACAACGGTTGTTAAGTGAATCTGGCTTTGCCCATTGACTTGGCTCGTCTGAAGGTCCCAAAAGGGGATCACGTGACACACACACACCCCGGTGATCACATGACACTGCGACCTTCATAAATATGAGCCAGTTGCCAAGTGTCCAAATTTTGATCACGTGACTGTGGGGAGGCTTGCAATGGTCATAAGTGTGAAAAACGGTCCGAAGTAAGTGTCTTTTTTTTTTTCCAGTGCCCTGGTTAACTTCGGTCACTGAATGAACTGTTGTAGGTCGAGGACTAGCTGCACTAGGCTTGTTAACCTGTTTGCTTGTTGACCTGGTTTAATGTGCTAAGACGCTGAGCTTGTTGATCAGAAAGGTCGGCGATTCGGTGGTTCAAATCCTTAGTATAGTTCTCCTGCGTGAACAGGGGGTTGGACTAGATGACCTCCAAGGCAGGGGTGAAATGCTCCCAGTTTGGACCAGATGGCCCAATCCGGTAGCGATGGCGGCGGGTGGTTCAGAGAACTGGTAGCAAAATCCCTGCCCCTCCCCCCCGCCATGCCTAGCTGAGCTGCACGATCATCAGAGGTGATTTTTTTTTTTACTTTTAAAAGCATTTTTTCTTCGGCCGAAAAAATGCTTTTAAAAGTTTTTTTAAAAAGCCTCTGATGATCGCACAGCTCAACTAGGATCGCTAGAACCTTTTAAAAGCATTTTTTTCTACCACCTCTTCAGCCGAAGAAGTTGTAAAAAAATGCTTTTAAAAAGTTCTGGCGATCAGGCAACTCAGCTGGGATATCAGAACCCTTTAAAAAGCTTTTAAAAGGCTCCTCCGGCGATCCCAGCTGAGTTGCCTGATCTTCAGAGACTTTTAAAAGCATTTCTTTACCACCTCTTCAGCCAAAGAGATTGTAGAAAAAAACGCTTTTAAAAGTTTTTTTTAAAAAAAAGTTAGACACGCCCACCCAGTCACGTTACTCCACCCACCCACCAAGCCACGCCCACAGAACCGGTAGTAGTAAATTTTACGTTTCACCCCTGCTCAAAGGTCCCTTCCAACTCAGTCACTCTTCTTGTTATTAAAACAGTCAGTAAAGGGAAATCTACATTTCCCATCTTCAGTCCAGGCCAGCTCTTATTTATTTTTAAAATATTTTTCTGTCACAATGCGAACTCTGCTACGACGAGGGCTGGCGAACGCTTGTTAATGGTCTACTGTCTGATTTTGTGTGAGCTGTCATTTATCTGCAACCACTAGGTCCCACTGCGGCACATCCTTCTCAGCTGCTCCAACCTTTTGTGAAAAAATGAAGACTAATTAAACCGACAAGCCACGTTTCTTCTCAATCTTACAGCGCAGGTCAATAGAAGCTTTTTTAAAAAAAAAAAAACGTCAGGATGGCAAATTCTTTCTTTAGACAAATGATCACTGTTTCTTGAGGACTAGCTTCCTAGCCTGGATGGGCAATTGCCAATTTCTGGGGAAAAGTAATAATAAACCATGGTCATGCTGCAAATGGCCGTAAAAGAGGCTGGTTGCTGAGCTGGTTGTGTGTGTGTGTTGAAATCCAGTTTTTTTTAATACCGGTTCTGTGGGCGTGGCTTGGTGGGCGTGGTGTGGTTTGGTGGGCGTGGCAGGGGAAGGATACTGCAAAATCTCCATTCCCTCCCCACTCCAGGGGAAGGATACTGCAAAATCTCCATTCCCTCCCCACTCCAGGGGAAGGATACTGCAAAATGTCCATTCCCAACCCACTCCAGGGGAAGGATATTGCAAAATGTCCATTCCCTCCCCACTCCAGGGGAAGGATATTGCAAAATGACCATTCCCTCCCCATTCCTGGGGAAGGATACTGCAAAATGTCCATTCCCTCCCCACTCCAGGGGAAGGATATTTGCAAAATCCCTATTCCCTCCCCACTCCTGGGGGAAGGATATTGCAAAATCCCCATTCCCTCCCCACTCCTGGGGAAGGATACTGCAAAATGTCCATTCCCTCCCCACTCCAGGGGGAAGGATACTGCAAAATCCCCATTCCCACCCTACTACAGGGGAAGAATACTGCAAAATCTGCATTCCCACCACACTCCAGGGAAAGGATACTGTAAAATCTCCACTTCCTCCTGGTCAGCTGGGACTTGGGAGGCAGAGAATAGATGGGGGCTGGGCCAGTCAGTGGTGGTATTTGCTGGTTCTCCAAACTACTCAAAATTTCCGCTACCGGTTCTCCAGAACCTGCTGGATTTCACTCCTGGTGTGGCCACACACTGAAACTTCAGAACCAGGTCACAAGTAACTTTTGAGGGGGGAATCTGTTATAACTCTGAAAGGTTACTAAGTGACAGATTATAAATTGAGGACTGTGTAAATTGAGGGCAGGAAAGTGTTTTTCTTTACATTTTGCAGGCTGTTTTACTGTTTGGAGGAGACCCATCCAAGTTGTAACCAGAACTGGCCCTGCTTAGCTTCTGGGTCCAGACAAATGTGATCTAATACTGCCCCCTGGTGACACACTGTCAGATTTACCTTTCCGAATGGCTCCATTGTAGATAGTGAGCTAGATAAAAAAAACAACCAAGTGCTATTTGTGTAGCAATGCCAAAACGTTATATTTATTTGCAACCCAAATGCAACATAGATTATGTAAGCCACTGTTACTTTGATTCTTAGCCAAGGCTCTTTTTTTGAGCATTCTCACATCATCCAAATAAGAATTTAAAGAAACATTCGATATGCCACACATCACCACTAGAGGGAGATAGTATTCTACATACAAATTAGAGAGATGGGGATTTAAGTTTCTGCCCCTGGACACAGAAAAGACTATAATCTCTTTTTTTTTTAAAAAAGGAAAAAAAATTTGAAGGGAGGGTGCAAGAAAAAAATAATAAAAAATCACTTATCAGCTTTGAAGGTAACTCTGATCTGCCTAGGGACACGTGAACGGCACTGGATTGTAAACAATAAACCCAAGCGGTTAGTTATGTGCAGTGGTGGAATGCTGCCGGTTTAACCACCGGTTTGGTGAGCGTGCGCTTCGCGCTGAAAATGGAGCATTTAGAACAGGAGTCCCCAAACTTGGCAGCTTTAAGACTTGTGGACTTCAATTCCCAGAATTCTCCAGCCAAGTTTGAAGACCTCTGATTTAGAAGCTCAGCTGCTTCCGAGTCAGCAACGGTAAGTAGAACAGTGAAGGAGAGGAATCAGCTGTGCTATGTGATTGAGATGAGCTAGAAAGCAGAAAATAAAGGAGAGGATAGGGTGGCCTGGGCCAGCTGATTGTCGGGACTACCGGTTCGCTCGAACTGGTCCTAACCAGTCCTAACGGGCTGAATTCCATCTCTGGTTATGTGAAGCAAAAGCATTTGGAAGATATCACTCTTCACACGTGAAGCGGTGTGCAATTCACCACGTTCAAAAGCAAACCAACCAGCTTCTCATTCCTGCAGAAAACTGGGACAGGATTATTATTATTATTATTTTTAAACCAGCCGTCCAGATCTACTGGATTACAAAACAAAAATATGGAAATCAACTGCAATCCAACACATCTAGACAAACAGTTGGGTGAAATCAGCCCCGTCTTTGTGGCTGGAAAGGAGATGTCCACGCAGAAGGACATTCAAACCTCCAGACTGCCAAAATTGCCACTTGAATTAAAGGAACTTTAGAGCGTGTGATTCATCTAATGTGCCATGCGCTGGTTCAACATCAGGCTCACGGTCCTAAGATTTAAGCATGGGGGAATCCTGACTTCCTCATCTCCCCAAAAGTAACAGACATGGGCATTGTTTTAAATTGTACCGACGGCATGAAATATTGAGGGTCACTAGCTCTGGGGTGTAATTAAGTGTTGGCCCAGAGGTGACCTTCACATACTAGTAGCAATCGGTTCGCCCAGCACCAGAAATGTGACCCGCGCATGCGTGCGGCATCACAAAACATGGCAATTCGCTCACGCGCGCCATCCACACCTGCATGCGACATCAAACAACACAGCAATTCGCTTGCACATGCGTGCGACGTCAAAAACATAGTGATATAGGACAGGATTGCGTCTGGGCCGGTGGGTTTGCTCACCAGCAGGTCGTCACTACCGGTTCGCCTGAATTGGTAGGAACCGGCTGAATACCGTCTCTGTGTTCGTCTGATATAAGAACTTTGTAATTAAGGAAGAAGTGGGGGGAAAAGACCCCAACCAAAATATATATCCAAGGGGATATATATTTTCAACTGGAGGGGGGAGTTTACAAGCGTTTTGTCTCCCCTTCCAGTTAAACATCAAAACTTTTAGTCATCTAGGAGGAAAAAAATAAATTATGTTCCAGACTTCTTAAAGCAGGAGCGTCCAACTTCAGCAACTTCTAAGATTTGTGGACTTCAGCTCTCAGAATTCTGCTGGCTGGGGAATTCTGGGAGTTGAAGTCCACAAGTCTTAAAGTTGCCCAGTCTTGAAGCATTATTCCTAAATTGTCAGTCCCGAAGCCTCTTAACTCATAGCTCTTCTCCAAAGCCGCAACTTCATCACAACCAGCAAAATTGCCGATTCCACCTCCCAACCCTAGCCTTCATGTATTAGCCGGGATTTGTGGCTTGTCATGTTGTCCAAATCAAAACCAGCAGACATTTAAGGCACCCTGAATTTGAAACCCCAAGATTTCAAACCTTGGTTACATGTCGCAGCGTCCCCATTCCGCCAAGCAGGGGCTGTTACGGAGGATCGCCAAACCACCATGCAGCTGGCAACCAGAGGTTTAATTAAAGAGATGGTCTTGTTAACTGAGTTTGTTTAATGTACCCTGGGAACATACCCTGTTTCTTGAGGCTGAAGAGCTGCCTCTAAATTTGTGGCGCAGTGCCACAACCTGCAAGTCTAATTCTGCAAAAACTAATTCTGAAGCATTATGTTCAAGGCAGAGAAGTACATGACCACACTGGTCAAGCCATTGCTTGGACAACAGTGGTCCCCGATCTCTCCTTTGTCCAAAGATGCAAGCATCTAGCTCTCAAATCCAAAGAGGCATTAACACCCTATCTCTCCACCAAAGAAAAAAATCAAGAGCAACATGGCCAACCATCTCTGCTGGACCACAGTTCTTCCGCAAAGTTTTCAGCGATGAATTAATTATGGCACTTGATCCCACCACCCCATAAGGACGTCCCCATGGATGTGTCAAGAAGCAGAGCTCGGCAGGAAGAGAAGCAGAAGAAATCCTGCAGAGGGAGGAGAAGACCTCCGCAGCATCTGGAAGTGGTCCATGAAGTTCCCTCGTTGCAGACAGCAGTCCGGCGACTTAGTGTTTGCGGAAAATGAGGCACTTGTTGTTTGCCGGCATGTCGACCTGGAAGCAGAAAACATTTTTGTGGTTATTCCGGGCGATAAAATTTGGAATAGATGCCAAACTGCAAGAGAGCCCATCCTCAGGGTGAGGAACCAGGAGGCACTAGGGGACCCCCAGAGATCAGCAGAAAGAGCTGGAGTCCAAAGAATTTAGCCAGGTAGAGGAGTGATCAGCGTATGAGCGAGAAGCTCAGCTTATTTTTTTAGGCAAAAATGAACTCTGTGGCTCAGACTGGTAAGACAGTCTGTTATTAACAGCAGCTGCTTGCAATTACTGCAAGTTCAAGTCCCACCAGGCCCAAGGTTGACTCAGCCTTCCATCCTTTATAAGGTAGGTAAAATGAGGACCCAGATTGTTGGGGGGCAATAAGTTGACTTTGTATATAATATACAAATGGATGAAGACTATTGCTTGACATAGTGTAAGCTGCCCTGAGTCTTCGGAGAAGGGCGGGATATAAATGCAAATAAAAAAAACAAACTCAAAATAGCAAATTGGAGGAGGCGCATCCAGGGGTGGGCTTCAAAATTTTTAGCAAAGGGTTCTCTACCTGGTTGCTGGGTGGGCATGGCCATGGTGGGTGTGGCCTAGTCAGCCTCCTGCACCACGGCGAGAGTGGGCGTTTTTGCCCTTCCCGGGCTCCGGAGGCTTTCCTGAAGCCTCCGGGAGGGCTAAAACGGCCTCCCCAGGCTCTGGAAGCCCTTTGGAGGCTAGAAACAGGCCCGTTTCCAGCTTTCCTGAACTTCCGGTAAGCTCGTTTTTTGCCCTCCCTGAGCCTCCACACGCACTCTGCACTTACCTGCTTCCAAAAAGGGCCACATGGGGACTCCTGGGAGAGGTGGGGTGGGCGGGGCGGGGCCAACCAGGAGTGGGATTTGGGGGCTTCTCCGAACTGCACAGAATCTTAGCTAGAGGTTCTCCTGAACCCCTGCGAACCCCCAGCAGCCCAGCCCTGGGCGTATCTATCGCCAGGTGAAATTGCTGCTAGAAATTGGGCTGCACAGGGGTGTCATTCAGGCAGGGATGTGTGCAGGGGTTGATCAAAACAATCAAGGGGGCAGCCCCACGAAAATGTCAATCACACGGACACGGCTGCCATCTCGACTTTGGGATATTCCCCTGTCCAGATGAAAACTAACATTGTAAAACTAATACTAAAACTGTAAAACTCGAGCCAAGACTAAAACTGAAACTGTGGAACTAACATTGCAAAACGAAAACTGTATATCTGGAGCAAAATTAAAACCGAAGCAAAACCAAGACTTAAACAGGAAAGCTAAAGCTGAAACTAAAACTGCAGCCAAAGTTCCTTTCCTGTTTTAAACAGAATGGGATACCTTTCCCAATTCAGCCTACCATGTTTTCTAGCTGCATCCCGTTGGCCTCCGCAAGCTGTTGCAGGACAGCCGTGTCTCTGAGTCCCCAAGCTGGATTGCTGGTAGAGGGAGGGAGGGAGGAAGGAAAACAAAAAGAGAAGGAAAGAAGGAGGAGAAGGAGAAGGAGAAGGAAGGAAAGAAGGAAGGAAAATGGAAAGAGGAGAAAGCAGAGAAGGAGAAGAAGGAAGCAGAGGATGGAAGAAAAATGGAGAGGAGAAAGAAGAGAAAATGGAGAAGAAGGAAGGAAGGAAGGAAGGAAAGAAGAAAGGAAAATGGAAAGAGGAAAAGGAGGAGAAAGGAGTAGAAGGAAGGGAGGGAGGAAGGAAGAAAGGAAGGAAGGAAAATGGAGAGAAAAAAGAAGAGAAAATGGAGAAGAAGGAAAAAAGGAAGGAAGGAAAGAAAAAATGGAAAGAGGAAAAGGAGGAGAAAGAGTAGAAGGAAGGGAGGGTTGGAGGAAGGAAGGAAGGAAGGAAAATGGAGAGGAGAAAGAAGAGAAATTGGAGAAGAAGGAAGCAGAGAAAGGATGGAAGGAAGGAAGGAAGGAAGGAAGGGAGGAAGGAAGGAAAGAAAATGGAGAGGAGAAAATGGAGAAGAAGGAAGCAGAGGAAGGAAGGAAGGAAAGAAAATGGAAAGAGGAAAAGGAGGAGAAAGAGGAGAGGAAGGAAGGAAGAAAGGAAGGAAGGAAGGAAGGAAAATGGAAAGTGGAGAAGGGTGAGAAAGAGGAATGGAAGGAAGGAAGGAAGATCTTTAGCCTTGTATTAAAAATAATAATTCTGCAACCTAAAAACAATTTCTGTGTAATTGTACTGCCATCCTGACTTTTTTTGACTCCCCCCCCACACACCCTCACTTCTACTCCTCCCACCCAACTCCCCCCCCCCCATCAAGCTTTGCGTTGCTCACCTCTGCCTCAACCTGTAATCAAAATCCACGTTGCTCTGTGGAGTGATGCAACCATTCACCGCGTAGGGCTGTCGAGCACGGAAGCAAAACAACAACACAATTTGTTAGATAAAGTCATCCATCCCCCAGCAAAGTGGGGAGCGTCTCCCCTACCGAGAGCATCCATGCCCTCCCAGAGTCTGAAGACAAAAAATAGAAGCAAGGAAATTAATTTAAATAAATTAATTAACTAATGTCAAGGCAGAATGCCACACTCCAAAACCAGGTTATTTCTCCTTGCGTTGACCTTGTGTAGATCAGGAGTAGCTAATCTCCCTCTGCTTTTTGATTACTAAATTTACAGCAACCCGGAGCAAACACTTACTCCGTAGGTGATCATCACTGCTTTGGGTTTGAGTAGTTTCCCAGCTCCCTGGAACAAGCCCTGGACAAACAGAAGGCAGGAGAGGAAGAGAGAGAAGCCATCAGCCCTGGAAAGAATATCTACTAGGATCACGAAATAAATGCGACATTGTTCAAAGCAAAACACTTCATGCAGGTAGTCCTTGACTTCTGACCGCAATTGGGACCGGAACTTGGTGGTGGTTGTGCTCAATTTTACAATCTTTTTTTTTTTTTGCTGTGATCATTAAGTTTGCCGTTGCCGCAGAGCAGAGGGGTGAGGCAAGGTCCCCCGTCTGATTTTCATGCCTAAAGCGGGATTAGAACTCACAGTCTCCTAGTGATTGGCCCAAAGTTATCCAGCCAGCTTTCATGTCTAAGGCGGCACTAGAACTCACCATCTCCTGGTGACTGGCCCAAAATCACCCAGCCATCTTTCATGTCTAAGGCAGGACTACAACTCACGGTCTCCTGGTGAAAATCAGGAGACCAGGAGACCGTGAGTTGTAGTTCTGCCTTAGACATGAAAGATGGCTGGGTGATTTTGGGCCAGTCCCAAAATCATACAGCTGACTTTCATGTCTAAGGCGGAACTAGAACTCACCATCTCCAAGTGATTGGTCCAAAGTCACCCAGTTGGCTTTCAGATCTAACATGGAACTAGAACTCACTGTCTCCTAGCGATTGGCCCAAAGTCACCCAGCCAGCTTTCATGTTTAAGGCAGGACTAAAACTCACAGTCTCCTAGTGATTGGCCCAAAATCACCCAGCCGATTTTCATGCCTAAAGTGCGACTAGAATTCACCATTTCTCGGTTTCTACCCTGGCGCCTTAACTGGGACATCAAACTTCCCTACAATTAAGTTGGTTAAAACAAAACTTCAGTGTACACAGGGGTGGGCTTCAAAATTTTTAGCAAGGGGTTCTCTGCCCGGCTGCTGGGTGGCCCTGGCCATAGTGGGCGTGGCCTAGTCGGCCTCCTGCACCATGGCGGGGGGTGGTGGGGCTTTTTGCCCTCCCCGGGCTCCAGAGGCTTTCCTCGAGTCTCCAGGAGGGCGAAAACAGCCTCCCCAGGCTCTGGAGGCCCTCTGGCCCCTTCCCAAAATTCCGGTAGGCCTGTTTTTCGCCCTCCCCGAGCCTCCACGCACACCCTGCACTTACCTGCATCCAAAACGGGCTGCGTGGGGACTCCTGGGAGGGGCGGGGTGGGGTGGGCGGGGCCAGCCAGGAGTGGGATTTGTGGGTTCTCCGAACTACACAGAAACTTAGCTAGAGGTTCTCCCGAACCCCTGCGAACCCCCAGCAGCCCACCCCTGAGTGTACATTATAATATAATATAGTATAACAACAGAGTTGGAAGGGACCTTGGAGGCCTTCTAGTCCAACCCCCTGCCCAGGCAGGAAACCCTACACCATCTCAGTCAGATGGTTATCCAACATTTTCTTAAAAATTTCCAGTGTTGGAGCATTCACAACTTCTGCAGGCAAGTCGTTCCACTGATTAATTGTTCTAACTGTCAGGAAATTTCTCCTTAGTTCTAAGTTGCTTCTTTCTTTGGTCAGTTTCCACCCATTGCTTCTTGTCCTGCCCTCAGGTGCTTTGGAGAATAGCCTGACTCCCTCTTCTTTGTGGCAACCCCTGAGATATTGGAAGACTGCTATCATGTCTCCCCTAGTCCTTCTTTTCATCAGACTAGAAATATCCAGTTCCTGCAACCGTTCTTCATATGTTTTAGCCTCCAGTCCCCTAATCATCTTTGTTGCTCTTCTCTGCAACTCTTTCTAGAGTCTCAGCATATTTTTTACATCGTGGCGACCAAAACTGAATGCGATATTCCAAGTGTGGCCTTACCAAGGCATTATAAAGTGGCACTAACACTTCACGTGATCTTGATTCTATCCCTCTGTTTATGCAGCCCAGAACTGTGTTGGCTTTTTTAGCAGCTGCTGCACACTGCTGGCTCCTATTTAAATGGTTGTCCACTAGGACTCCAAGATCCCTCTTCTTACATTAAACTGTAAGAAGAAAGCCCCATTACTCTACGTGGCAAAAACTCAACAGGTCTGCTACCACCATTTTTCTTAACCCCTGATAAGGCAAACCACAGCTTGTGAAAGCAACTCCCTTTGAATAGAATTCGCTGGTCGGAAAAAAAATGCTACCAGATTTCTGGGTGGGGTTTTGTTCTCTGTCCTTCTACATTGCAGTCCCCTAATCTGGAGATCCCCAAAAGCAAAACCAGCTCTGAAGTCCAGCATCAATCCCAGAGCGAGATGAAAAGGGATTTACTCTTCACCTGAGTGCACTTCATTTCTGAGATGTGAATCATGTTGATGTTGACGATGAGATCCAAAGAATTTGGACGCAGGCCTCCCCAGGTCTCCCAGCTCTGAGAGGAGTCCAGGTAGATGGGTGGTTTGACATTTGAGAGGTGGAGTGTTTGGATAAACGCCGAGATGCTACGAGGGCAAAGAGAAAGGAGAAGCTGTTGACCAACACAGAATAGAATAACGGAGTTGAAAGGGACCTTGGAGGTCTTCTAGTCCAGGGGTCTCCAACCTCTCGGATCTCAGGGACCACCAAATTCATAATTTTAAATCCCGAGGACCACTAATACGAATTTTTAGAAAAGATAAATAGTATTTAGTGCAATATAAAAAATGCAAATGATTTTTCTGCGGACCAGCAAAATTTTCTCGCGGACCACCAGTGGTCCACGGACCACTGGTTGGTGACCACTGGACTAGTCCAACCCCCTGCTTAGGCAGGAAACCCTACACCAGTGTCGGCGAACAGGAGCGCATGCGCATGGGGGAACATCAAAAACTGGAACAGCAACTCCCCAGCATGTATGTACAGGAGCACCAGAAACGCAGCTCCCTGATGTGCATATATGCACTGGGAAGCTGAGCTTATAGTTTCCGGCACACGCGTGTGTGCCAAGGAGCTGCTCTTCCGGTTTCCGGTGCACGCAAAGACCAGCTAGCCAGCGCTGTAACCCGGAAGAACAACCAGCGACAGCTGGAGTCCCTGGAGAGATGGCTCTGCGTGCCACTTCCGGCATTGCGCTACATCATTTCAGACAAATGGTTGGCCAAATCTCTTCTTAAAAACTTCCAGTGTTGGAACATTCACAACTTCTGGAGGCAAGTTGTTCCACTGGTTAATTGTTCTGACTGTCAGGAAATTTCTCCTGAGTTCTAAATTGCTTCTCTCTGTGGTTAGTTTCCACCCATTGCTTCTTGTCCTGCCCTTGGGTGCTTTGGAGAATAACTTGACTCCCATGTTGCAGAAGACATTTGTGGAATCTCTAGATTGGAAATTGGGCAGGATATATTTGGGAGGGGGCATTTCTCCACGGAAGAAAGTTATGGCTGTAGACCAGGGGTGAAATGTAAAATTTGTTACTACTGGTTCTGTGGGCTTGGCTTGGGGGGGAGGTGTAATGTGACTGGGTGGGCGTGGCCAACTTTTTTTTGTACTTTTAAAAGCATTTTTTCTACAACCTCATCTGCCGAAATAGGAATAGGAATAGGAATAGGAATAGAATAGGAGAGGAGAGGAGAGGAGAGGAGAGGAGAGGAGAGGAGAATAGAATAGAATAGAATAGAATAGAATAGAATAGAATAGAATAGAATAGAATAGAATAGAATAGAATAGAATAGAATAGAATTTTTTATTGGCCAAGTGTGATTGGACACACAAGGAATTTTGGTGCATACGCTCTCAGAGTACATAAAAGAAAATATACCTTCATCAAGAATCATAAGGTACAACACTTAATGATAGTCATAGGGAACAAATAAGCAATCAGGAAGCAATCAATATTAATATAAATCATGAGGATTACCAGCAACAAAGTTACAGTCATACAGTCATAAGTGGGAGGAGGTGGGTGATGGGAAGCTGAGTCCACCAGCCTGGAAAGCAAGGCAGGGGAAGCAGAAAGGGGGCTTCGCCCACCCACCTAACCCTCTCCCCTCCCCTCCCCTCCCCTCCCCGTCCTTCCTCACCTGGCCAGGGCTTGGGGGTCCACGTCGGAAGGCTGCCACTCCAGGTTGGGCAGCGCTCGGGCGAAATGCGCGGCGTGGAGCCCGCAGCCCGAGGCCACCTCCAGCGCCTGCACCCGGGGCCGGCTCCCCACGTAACCCCGCAGGACGGCCAGGATGGGCTCCTTGTTGCGATCGGCCGCCGAGCCGAAGCCTCGGTTCATGTTGGCTGCCCGGAGAAGCGGGACGTTCGGGCCGGCTCCCCCTATTCCCACGACCCCTCGGGGCTTCCCTCTGGGTTCGGGGAGCCCGCCGCCCCAAGCCCGCCGGGATCGGGCGCAGGAGGCGAAGGATGCGCGCAGGAGGAAGGCTGGAGAAGCCGGGGCCACCAGGCTGGCTGGCTGGCTGGCTGCGCGAAGGATGCTCAGGGACCAGCAGCCACTCCGCTGCCCACCTTTATCCCTGTATCCTTTCCTTGCAACGGACGGAACGCCAAGGCAGGAAAGACTACGCTTCCCAGGAGGCAGTGAGGGCAGAGGACCGCCCCCTGGTTGCTATTGGCTGGATTTGAAGGGGCGTGTCCTGCCTTTCAATTTTCTCCAGGGCGGGGAGGGAGGAGTGGAAGAGATGCCCAACCTCCTGCCCCCCCCCCACCCCGTCCACCCATGGTGCCCTTATCTGTGCCATGGGGACTGACTTTACCAACGCTTCTAGTTTGTCCTTTAAAAACAAAACAAAACAAAACACTGCAGCCATGGGAGCCAAGGCGCTAGTCCTCAGGAAGCTTTGACATTTTTTTTTAAAAAAAATTTCTTTAGCTTGTCCAACATGCAGGAGATCACAGGAATAAGGATAAACCTGGATATTTTACACATTCTTTGGCCGCAGCGGGAGGCTTGTTCAAACGGAAGCGAAGTCTGCAGGAGAGTCCTTTGTCTTGCAAAAAAAAACACATTTTAAAAAGAAAGAAAGAGAGAGAGAGAGAGAGAGAGAGAGAGAAAGAAAGAAAGAAAGAAAGAAAGAAAGAAAGAAAGAAAGAAAGAAAGAAAGAAAGAAAGAAAGAAAGAAAGAAAGAAGAGGGATGCCGGAGCACAAAGGAAACCGGCGGGAAATTTGCACGCTTTTGCAAAGGGAAGGGGCCCCGGGAGGAAAGGAAATGCGTGGAAACGCGGAAGAGGGGAAATGTGGTGGTGCATTGCATTGCGCTGTGCGAGGAAGGAAGATTTTGCAAAAGGTTTTTTTAAAAAAAATGTTTAAAAAAAGGAGCTTTTGCGCCGCCCGGGAATCGAACCCGGGTCGCAAGAATGGGAATCTTGCATGATACCACTACACCAGCGGCGCAGCTGGTAAAGCAGGTTTGCTCAAATCCTTTTGAAATTCGCGGGTGCAATTATTCCTTCCCTCGTGCAACAATTAAGCAGAAAGCAGCCGCTTGAAAAAGGCAGGGAGGAATTCGTGCCAAGCATCAAACGACGTGGGGCTAAAACTGTATCATTTAATCCCTGATCTCCCTCTTGAAGAGGAGGGGACGCCCAGAATTACCCAGCGGACAGTTGGGGGCAGAATTGTCTACCGCTTGTAGACACATACGGCTTGTCTGAAATAGTATAGGTTCTCCTGCTTGAGCAGGGGGCTGGACTAGAAGACCTCCAAGGTCCCTTCCAGCTCCTCTCCTCTTTTCCATTTTCTATTAATTTCTATTTTTTATTATTTTCTATTTTCTATTCTATAAAACATTTAAAAACATTTAAATTTAAAAATGTTAAATTTACTCTTATTTCTTTTTTTCCCCTATTTCTATTCTTTTGTATTCTTAATTCTATTCTATTCTATCCCTTTTTACTTGTTTTTATTTTTTTCCTAGTACGAATTGATAGCATATTGGAAACCGTGACTATCACTAAGTGCTGTATCTTTTTATTCTTGATGAATGTATTTTATTCTCCTTAGGTACACTGAGAACATATACACCAGGGACAAATTCCTTGTGTGTCCAATCACACTTGGCCAATAAAGAATTCAATTCAATTCTATTCTATTTTATTCCTATTCCTATTGTATTCTATTCTATTGTTTCCTAATTTCATTCTATTCTATTCTATTCTATTCTATTCTATTCATATTCCATTCTATTCCTAATTCATATTCTATTCCTTTTCTATCCTATTCTTAATTCTATTCTTAATTTTATTCTAGTCTAGTCTAGTCTTAATTCCATTCTATTCTCTTATTTCTATTCTATTCTATTCCATTCCTTTTACTCCTATTCTATTCTATTCTATTCTATTCTATTCTATTCTATTCTATTCTATTCTATTCCATTCTGCCATTACAGTGGCTAAGCATGCTGGCTGAGGATGGGGGACCGTTGCCATTCTGCCCGCAACTGCAGTTATAAAGTCGAGGCCCATCTGTCATAAAAAAAGTCGGTTTTGTGTGTGATCTCTTTTGGATCCCTCTTCTCTTGCTGCAAAGCAGAAGGAAGGAAGAGGTGCAGAGTCGAGCAGAGCCTGTCCGTTCCCGAGATAATCTTCCAGCACATTCTTCTCACCTATGACCCAGACATTAAATCCATTTGTAGGTCAATCCTTAACTTAAGCAAGATCGGTTTGTAGCAGGGCATGGACTTTGCACACCCGTAGGAGGGTGTATTTTAAGGACTAAACGCTACAGGAAACATTTTCAAACACGTATCTTGTTATTTATTTATTTATTGTTAAGGAACGTACTCCGGAGTTGTGGCTGTGCTACAGTTTTGGATATGGAGTTACAATGTTCCCTTTGGCACTCAAAAGGTTTTCATGTGTTTTATCAACCGAAGAATTCTTTCAACCCTTTTTAAGCTAAGTTGGTTCATATTATTCCCCACAGTAAATGCAGGAGTGAAATCAATTCCCTGCAATATTATTGCTTAGAAACTGGACGTGCAAAGGTATTAATCACTAAGGACAGCTTGCTTTCTTTCTTTCTTTCTTTCTTTCTTTCTTTCTTTCTTTCTTTCTTTCCCTTTCCCTTTCCCTCTTTCACCTCCCTCCCTTTTTTCTTTTCCTTCCTTCCCTCCTTCCTTCCTTCCTCTCTCCCTTCCATTCCTTCCTTCCCTTCCCTTCCCTTCCCTTCCTTCTTTCTTTCCTTCCTTCTTTCCTTCCTTCCTTCCTTCCTTTCCTTTCTTTCTTCCTTTCCTTTCTTTCTCTTTCTCCCTCCCTCCCTTTCTCTTTTTCTTCCCTCCTCCCTCCCTCCCTCCCTTCCATTCCTTCCTTCCCTTTTCTCTTTCCTGCTTTTTGTAGTTTCAGTGTGTATCCATAGAAATGTAGTTTCTTCTTTGTAAAACCTTTAATAAAACATTTTTAAAAAAAAACATTGGCTACTTTGGTTTACAAAAGAAAGCATGGGGAAGAAGGGGTCTTTAAAGTCTCAAACTTTAAAACATCTTGATCTACAGCTAGATGAAAGATCAGTGATCAAAATAATTAAAAGTTCCTTTGCAAGCCGTGACATTATAAGAGCACAAACCTGCCTACCGTTCCTGTCCTATTGTTTCCTTTCATTATATCCAATTAATATAGTTATCACATACTTATGCTCATATATATGCTTATATATTATATAGTTATTTTCATGCTTATGCTTATATATCCTGTTGTGACAAAATAACTAAAAAAATTATTTGCTCCTGCAAAATGAAGAAAACGGCTGCTCTCCTAGAAAGTGGGGGGGCGGCACTGAGAGAGAGAGAGTTAGTTAGCTGCAAGGAGAAATTTAAACTTTCCCCCCAAATTTGTTTTTTTAATTATTATTTAGATTTAGATCCCACCTTTATTATTTTTATAAACTAATAATATAAAACTAATATTAGTTTTATTTTTATATAGAATAGAATAGAATAGAATAGAATAGAATAGAATAGAATAGAATAGAATAGAATAGAATTTTATTGGTCAAATGTGATTGGACACACAAGGAATTTGTCTTGGTGCATATGCTCTCAGTGTACATCAAAAAAAAGATACGTTCATCAAGGTACAACATTTACAACACAATTGATGGTCAGTATATCAATATAAATCATAAGGATTGCCAGCAACAAGTTATAGTCATACAGTCATAAATGGAAAGATTGGTGATGGGAACTATGAGAGGATTAATAGTAGTGCAGATTCAGTAAATAGTCTGACAGTGTTGAGGGAATTATTTGTTTAGCAGAGTGATGGCCTTCGGGAAAAAACTGTTCTTGTGTCTAGTTGTTCTGGTGTGCAGTGCTTTATTTATTTTTTTATAAAAGGCAGAGAATCAGAATAGAGCGGGAAGGGACCTTGGAGGTCTTCTAGTCCAGCCCCCTGCTCAAGCAAGGAGACCCTACACCATTTCAGACAGAGAGCATACCTAATGCCCCTTGTTCCTATTTTACCCACAGAAACAACCCTGTACGGGGGTTGGGCTGAGAGGGAGGGCCTGGCCCAAAGTCACCCAGCTGGTTTTCATGCCAAAGGCATGAATTCACCATCTGCTTTCTAAGCGAAAACCTTCACCATTACACCATACTGCCTTTCTAAGAACTCTCTAAAGTTCTTCTCTATAATTTCTCTATAACTGAAGAGGTAGAACTAGCTCAGGGGTCAGCAACCTGCAGCTCTGGAGCCGCATGCGGCTCTTTCATTCCCTCTGCTGCGGCTCCCTGTCGCTCAAACTATGCGTCACAACCGCCAATGTGTGACACCCGCCATCACGTGATTTATTGAGCTTTTTGACCCACATTTTTGTTGCATGCAGAAATAAAAATTTGTTTTCTCTGTAGCAGTTCATTGATTTCATAAATGCAGCAGGCGATAGTTTTTTTTTTAAATACATAGCATAAAAACGATATATGCAGGGTTATCTTCATTTTATATGTCAAAAGGGTTTTGTGGCTCCCGGTGTTTTCTTTTCTGTGGGAAACGGGTCCAAATGGCTCTTTTGAGTGTTTTAAGGTTGCTGACTAGCTGAATTAGCTAGAAGTGAATTTAGCTTTCCTATTGACTTTGCTTGTCAGAAGGTTACAGAAGAGGGCACCGTCATAAATAGGAACCAGTTGCCTATTTTGAATCTGATCTGAATTTGTTGAATTTGATCTGAATTTTGATGATGTGACCGTAGGGCTGCTGCAACCGTTTTACATGTGAAAAAAAACAGTCATAAAATATATTTTTTTTTCAGTGCTGCTGTAACCTTGAACAGTCTCTAAACCAATCAAGGATTACCTGTATAGGTAGACCTTGACTTACAACAGTTCATTTAGTGATCGTTCAAAGTTACAAACGGCACGGAAAAAAGCGACTTATGGCCATTTTTCACACTTACAACCGTTGCAGCAGCTCCATGGTCTCGTGATGCTTGACGACTGGTTCATATTTATGACGGTTGCCGTGTCCCTGGGGTCACGTGATCCTCTTTTGCGACCTTCTGGCAAGCAAAGTCCGTGGGAAAGCTTAGCAACGGCGTTACTCATTTAACAACTGCAGTGATTCACTTAACAAAGGTGGCAAGAAAAGTCGTAAAATGGGGCAAAGCTCGCTTTAAAAATGTCTCGCTTTTTTTTTTTTAATTTACATTTATATCCCGCCCTTCTCCGAAGACTCAGGGCAGCTTACAGTGTATAAGGCAATAGTCTCATTCTATTTGTATATTTACAAAGTCAACTTATTGCCCCCCCAACAATCTGGGTCCTCATTTTACCTACCTTATAAAGGATGGAAGGCTGAGTCAACCTTGGGCCGGGCTTGAACCTGCAGTAATTGCAGGCTACTGTGTTCTAATAACAGGCTTCTTACCAGAGTTCTACTGGTACCAGAGTTATCAGAGTTCTACTGAGCTATTACGGCCCGTAATAGTAACAGCCTGAGCTATTACGGCCCGCTTAGTAACATAAATTCTGAGCTCAATTGTGGTCATAAAACAAGAACCACTTGTACTGTTTTTCTGCTTACAAACCAACTTCCCTGTGCCTTCAGTGCAACATGGACTCTGGAGCTCAGTGGTTGGGCTGGATTGGTAATTGATACTCACTAGACAGGGATCTCCAACCTTGGCAATTTTAAGCTTGGCGGACTTCAACTCCCAGAATTCTGGTAGTTGGTCTTCCAAGCTTAAAGTTATAGGGACACAGTGGCTCAGTGGCTAAGATGCTGAGCTTGTTGATTGAAAGGTCGGCAGTTCAGCGGTTCGAATCCCTAGTGTTGCGTAATGGGGTGAGCTCCCATTACTTGTCCCAACTTCTGCCAACCTAGCAGTTCGAAAGCACGTTAAAAAAAATGCAAATAGAAAAATAGGGACCACCATTGGTGGGAAGGGAACAGTGTTCCATGCGCCTTTGGCGTTGAGGCATGCCGGCCACATGACCACGGAGATGTCTTTGGACAGCGCTGGCTCTTCGGCTTTGAAACGGAGATGAGCACTGCCCCCTAGAGTCGGGAACGACTAGCACGTATGTGCGAGGGGGACCTTTATCTTTTAGGCTTAAAGTTGCCAAGGTTGGAGATCCCTGCATTAGAGGGCACACAACCCCACACTCCCAAATCACTCCTCCCTATGACGGAAGCATCTTATCTAGTTCATGGAGCTGCGATTCTCAAGGTCACCCGTAACTTTGGGTCTCTTTGGAGAACAGAAATAAGGCAACTGAGCCATCAGCTGCTCACGGAAGGCCCCGTCTTAAGCCACACCTGATTTCTGCCTTTTTTTAAAAAAAGCCATCTTAATTGGACCATTGATGGCTGAGAGCAGCTAAACCCCAATCCATTTTTCAGAGCTTCATGATTAAGATTTATTCCATTGGATTAACTTTGGCTGGAAAAATCAGGAATTGGTAGTCCTCGGTTTACATTCATTCATCTAATGACCGTTCAAATTTACGGTACTGAAAAAAAAATGGCTTATGCTGCATTTCCCAGGATCATGTGATCAGAATTCAGGGTTGTTGTTTTTTTGCAATCGGCATGCTTGTAGCATCCTGGGCTCATGTGATCACCCTTTGAGACCTCCCCAGCTTGCATCCAACAACCCAAATCAATGGCTGAAGCTGGGTTTACTTAATGACTCCATGATTCACTTAAGAACTGCAGCCATTTGCTTAGACTTAGAATAAGTCTCTTTATTCTAAGTCCCTTTATTCAAAGTGACAATAACTTTATTGTCACTTTGAATGTACACTAATCGGCCTACATTAAAAAGAAATGTTAACCACCCATGGTTAAAGCTCACGAAATCGAGCATGGCTCACTTTAACAACCTCCTTGCTTAGCAATGGGAATTCTAATTCCAGCTGTCATAAGTCAAGGACTACCTGCCTTCAAAACACGTCATTGGATCAAGCAAGGCGGAAGCGTCCTTTTGGGTGCCAAAAAAAAATATATGAAGCTGTCCAGGGGATAGACGCAAACACCCAAAGATTTCTGGATGTTCTAAAGCCATTCGCCCTAACTTAAAACTGTGTTAATTTATGACTTTTTAAATCACAATAGGAACTGACATGTTTATAAATATTTGGATATAATCACCAATTGATTTAGCGAGCACGACAACGGTAGGAAAATTGGTGCTTTTGAGTTTCACAGGCTTTGGTTCATAAATGAAACCATGTATCTTATTTAATGTATAAGATTTATAAACTATCTCATTCCAGAGGGTAAAAAAATAGATATTAAAATAAATATTGAAACAATAAATGCAGAGAGTGAAACACACTGTATTAAAACCTATACGTGCTATTTATTCAAAGTATATGTATAAATATATATATTACTTAAATACACACGTTTATGTAAGGTTGTTGCCATGTTATAGCTTTTCGTTCCGTGTACTTTGCAACCAATGGAGGATTATTTCTCAACCTTGACCATATGAAGAGGTGTTGGATTTCAAAAGTCCACACATCCTAAAGTCGAGGAATTCTGGGAGTTGAAGTCCACCCTTCTTAAAATTGCTGAGGTTGGCAAACCACTGCAGAAAAGGGTAGCCAAGTCAATACTTGGTTGGATGCCCATCTCATCCAACAAGCTATTCATAATGGCCAACCAACTGGTCTCTGGCCACCTCTGCCACCCAGCAACGACACCCCAAATATGACATTTGCATCATTGCATCCTATTTTATCCAAATCTTAAAATTATTGCATTTTATTCCCATTGCTTATTTGTACCCTATGACTATCATTAAGTGTTGTAACTTATGATTCTTGACAAACGTATCTTTTATTTTATGTACACTGAGAGCATATGCACCAAAGATAAATTCCCTGTGTGTCCACTTAGCCAATAAAGAATTCTATTCTATTCTATTCTATTCTATTCCATTCCATTCCATTCCATATTCTATTCTATTCCATTCCATTCCATTCCATTCCATTCCATTCCATTCCATATTCTATTCTGTTCTGTTCTGTTCTGTTCTGTTCCGTTCCGTTCCGTTCCATATTCTGTTCTATTCTATTCTATTTCATTTTAGACTGCATTTTATTCCCAGTTCATTTTAAATTGTATTTTTTTTATTCCCATTCCATTTTAAAATTGCTCTTATCCACTGTTAGTAATCATTTGTTCCTGCAACTCTGCCACTTCGATACGGTCCAAGGACGCTCTCATCCATAAAAATGAATGATGGTAACATTTGCTCGGGGCTGAATAGAATTCAGCGGCCAGCTCATCTGAATGCAACCCGGGACTTTGAGGAGACAGGGGGTGAGTTTGCAGGTGTCAGTTTAGATGGCAAGCGGAATATGGGTTTTTGATCCTCCACTGTTAGGGAGGGGAGGGAGAGGGAGCAGGAGCGATCCCTGCAAGGAGAGAACTAGCCTCTTAACCCCAACTGAACCCCAACCTAGGCGCACCTTTCTCCTAGCAAGGTGACACCAGGGGAGCTTGCAACGGGCTGCACCTGCCCCTCTTATCTCGTGATTGCCTGGGCTTGGGACACAAGTGAGAATGTCACGGGAACCGATCCAGGCAAGCTGGATCAAGATCAAAGGAGGTACTAATGCCATTCTATAAAGCCTCAGTAAGACCGCACCTAGATTACTGCCTCCAGTTTTGGTCACCACATTATAAAAAAGATGTGGAGACTCTAGAAAGAGTGCAGAGAAGAGCAACCAGGATGATTAGAGGACTCAAGGCTAAAACATATGAAGAACAGTTGCAGGAACTGGGCATGGCTAGTCTAGGGAAGAGAAGGACCAGGGGAGACAGGATAGCAGTGTTCCAGTATTTGAGGGGCTGCCACAGAGAGGAGAGGGTCAAGCTATTTTCCAAGGCACCCGAAGGCCAGACAAGGAATAATGGATGGCAACTGAACAAGGAGAGATTCCAACTAGAAATAAGGAGAAATTTTCTAACAGTGAGAGCAATCAACCCATGGAACAGAAGTTGCCTTCAGAAGTTGTGGAAGCTTCATCCCTGGAGGCTTTCAAGAAGAGGCTGAACTGCCATCTGTCAGAAATGGTGTAAGGGTCTCCTGCTTGTGGGGGGAGGGTTGGACTAGATGACCCACAAGGTCCCTTCCAACTCTGTTCATCTGTAAAACAATGTGTCTCAATCTTGGGAACTTTTAAGAGGTGTGGATTTCAACTCCCAGAATTCCCCAGCCAGCTGGCTAGGGAATTCTGGGTGTTGAAGTCCACCCCTCTTCAAATCCCCCGTCGTTGGGAAACCCTGCTGGAAAAGCTCCCCCTCGGCGCCTCCCTTACGCAATCCAAAGCCAGGGGAGTCCCGGCCAAAAACGCGCGGCGCCTTTAAAAAGCGCAGCCCGCGAGAGGGGCGTGCTGGAGGCAGCTCCGGGCTGGCTGGCCGGCTGGCCCTGTGCTGGGCGGCCTTAAAGGGGACTCGCGCCTTGGGCCGGCCAAGTGAAATCCCAGGCCGGCGGACGGGGAAGAGTCTGCGGCCGGTCTCTAGCTGCTGGTCCTAGCCAAGCGATCGGGGATTCTGGCCGAGAGGCGGGGCGGCCCTCCCCAACGGGAGGAGCCTCTTTCGAACCCAGCTCCCGGGAAATGCCCAGCGGGGAACTGGAGGATCCCCAGCTTCCTTAGAATCTGGAAGGCTTGAGTGAGCGCCTCCGACGCCTGCCTGCTGCCTGCCTGGCCAGCCTGCGGCGGGGAGAGGGGACGGGGGGGACACGCCGATGATGTACACCATCACCAAGGGCCCGAGCAAGCTAGCCACGCAGAGGAGGACAGGTAAGGCTGGCTGGGTGGGTGGCAGGGTCGTGGATTTTCACCCACCCACCCCACGCTCCCCGTCCCCCTTCTATTCCCTGATCTGAGCTTGCGCTGGACCACAATGCCCATCTTCCCCCGGCCAAGAAGAAGATCGGGGGGCGGGGGGGGAATCGCGATCTCCCCACCCACCCACCCTCTCTCCCCACCTGGGAAAAAAACCCCTCCCTCTTCCTTTCTTCCCCCCTCCCTCTTTGAACTGCACCCCCCCCTCCTCTCCTCCTCTTCCTCCTCCTCCCCACCCCTGGGTTCAAGTGTCGGGCCGTTCCGCAGGCCCAGGTGTGTGTATACCCACGGGTCGGTGTGCGCCTTTCTCCCTCCCCCCCCCACGCAGGTCCCACGCAGCAGGTGGAGAGCAAACTGGTCGATCTGAAATGCCGGCGGCCGCATCAGCAGCAGCAGCAGCAGCAGCAGCCGCAGCCCCAGCAGCCGGCGGAGCTCAGCTCGTGGCCCCTTGCAAGGTGAGGAAGGGGCGGCTCGGGAGGGAGGCGGCGATGCAAACCGCGGCGGTAGAGAGAGCGAGAGCGAGAGAAAGGAGAGGACGTCCCCGGTGCCCGCTTGACCTTGCCGCGCGTGGGTTGCCCCGGAGCTGGCTCCCCTGGGCTGGATCCCCCGGGGCTCCGGACCTTGGGGTGGGGGGGCGATCGGTGAGGCATAGAGGGGTCGTCCAGGTTGGGCCCGGCCGCGGGGGTCTCCGGCAACCCGGCTAGCAACCTCCCCGGAAGGCAAGTGGAGGTGACCTTGTCGGAAGGCTTGGCTGGCTGTCCTTGTGGCCACATGGCTCCCAAGGGGCGGGGGATGGGGATGGGGAGGGAGGGAGGAGGGGCCTGGGTGGGTGGGAGTGGGGAGAAGGAGAGGGGGGGTTACCTGCCCCCCACCCTATCCACCCGCCCGCTGTCCCCCCCTTCTCTCCGAGCCACGTGGCTTTGCAAGGACAACCCCGGCCGCCCGCTCGCTCGCTCGCACGTGCGAGCCTGGAGGGAGGGGAATCTCCTTTTTGGGAGGTGGGGGGGGGGGGGGGGGAGTAGGCAGGTGACGCCAAAGGACGTCACGAGATGGGAGTGGAGGGTGGGGGGAGCTTGTGCCCAGGAGGCAGCCTTTGCCCTAGAGAAGGCCAAGGCACAGGAGAAGGAGGAGGAGGAGGAGGTGGGGGGGTTTGGGAGAATTGGGGGTTGGGGGGGTGCAGGAGTATGAAGGTGGCTGCTAAACCTGTTGAATGCCCGCCTTCCGTGTGGGGGGTGGGTGGGGGGTGGTTGGGGAGAGGTGCTGAGCAGTAGGCGCTGGGCTTTTTTGTATTCCTTTGAGTGCCTACACACACACACACACACACACACACACACACACAAACACACATACACATGCACACTCTGCCTTTGCTCTTCTGGGCACTTGGCTGGGAAACCCTCCTGGAGAGTGAAAAAGGGATGTAACAGAAACAGAGTTGGAAGGAGCCTGGGAGGTCATCTAGTCCAACCCCCTGCTCACACAGGAGAAAGTTTTTTATTTATTCTATCTGTCTGTCTGTCTGTCTGTCTGTCTGTCTGTCTGTCTGTCTGTCTGTCTATCTATCTATCTATCTATCTATCTATCTATCTATCTATCTATCTATCTATCTATCTATCTATCTATTTTGTCAAGCATATATAAGATTAACGGATGCAAGTCTAAACATGATTTTGGAATACACGAAAAGGATACCGAGAAAAAGGGACATTAGGACAGGGACGGAAGGCAACGCAGAGGGTGGACTTCTAACCCCCAGAATTCCTCAGACTCAATCTCTAGACTCATTTTTCAACCTTGACAGCTTGACAGATTCCCTCAACACTGTCAGACTATTTACTGAATCTGCACTACTATTAATCTTCTCATAGTTCCCATCACCAATCTCTTTCCACTTATGACTGTATGACTATAACTTGTTGCTGGCAATCCTTATGATTTATATTGATATATTGACCATCAATTGTGTTATAAATGTTGTACCTTGATGAAGGTATCTTTTCTTTTATGTACACTGAGAGCATATGCACCAAGACAAATTCCTTGTGTGTCCAATCACACTTGGCCAATAAAATTCTATTCTATTCTAAGACATGCTGGGGAATTCTGGGAATTGAAGTCCACTAGGCCAGGGGTCTCCAACCGTGGCAACTTTTAAAGATTTGTGGACTTCAACTCCCAGAATTCCTCAGCCAGCTTTTGCTGGCTGAGGGACTCTGGGAGTTGAAGTCCATAAGTCTTAAAGTTGCCAAGGTTGGAGATCCCTGCACTAGGCTAGACAATATTAATTTGGAGGGCTGATTGCAGAGGTCATTTGTTCGAACGTGCATCTGTTTTTGGGTTTACGTGCTATCTGCTCGGATTCACAGGATGCGCTCAACTGGAGTTGAATACAGGTAGTCCTCGACTTACGACCACAATGGAGCCCCCCTCCCCAAAATTGCTGTAGTTAAGCAAGACATTTGTGAAGTGAGCTCTGCCCCGTTTTACGACCTTTCTTGCCACCCCCTCTTGTGAACAACAACAACAACAATTTATTATTACAGTCTTAGACCAGAGACCACACAGTTAGTTGTTAAGTGAATCACTGAAGTTAGCAAGTTAGTGAATCTGGCTTCCCCATTGACTTTGCTGGTCAGGTGGTCGCAAAAGGGACCTCGGGACACAGCAACGGTCATAAATACGAAACCAGTTGGCCAGCCTCTGAATTTGGATCATGGGATTATTGTGGATGCTGCAAAGGTCGTAACTCTGGAAACCGGTCGTGAGTCATTTTTTTTTTTCAGCGCCATCGTACCTTTGAATGGTCGCTAAATGAACCATTGCAAATCGAGAACTACCAACCTATAGTGGAAATGCAAACTTTCCTCTTTGGCCTGTTGGGCTAAGCAGAACAGAGTTTTGGAAAGAGTGTTGAAACTGGCGAGCTTGGAAGGATTAAGGATGGGGGGGAAAAAACCTTCCCACTCAAACAAGTAGCCCGTTTTGTACTGATATTTCTCGAATTATGACAATTCAGGACCCGAATTTCCATTGCCAAGCAAGGCAAGTTGTTCGGTGAATAATAAGTGGATTTTGCAACTCTTTTTTTTTTTTTTTTTTTGCCACAGTTGTTAACCAAACCTCTCCGGTTGTTAAGTGAATCGCACAGTTGCGAAGCAAACTCCGTTTCCCCCCCCCCCCTATTTGCTTGTGGGAAGCGAGCTGAGAAAGTGTGACTCTGGAATGCTGCAACCATGGTGAATAATACGCCAATTGCCAAACACCTGAATTTGAAATCACAGGACTGTGACGACGCCACAAAGGTTGCAAGTCACCTTTTTTCTCTGCCGTTGTAACTTTGAACCGTCGCTAAGTGAAGGATTGGGAATTGAGGATCGTCTGGGCAAGCTTCGAGCTTCACCTCTTAATCTAGGAAACCTCCGCTTGTTTATTTCCATTTTTAAACGGGTTCTGCAGCCTTTTCGAAGGCCTTTTGAAAAAAAACATGACCTGAAGTAGGTCATCACTACGTCATAATATTAATTGCTCATTTTTGGGGGGCATTGTCGGTTCGGTGAACACAATGGTTGTGCTTTGGGTAATCGGGAGTGGGGGGGGGAAGTAAATTATAGCGTAATTGAGTGTTAAACTCTTCCGTGGCTGAAAAAAAAATAATCCCACAGATATAGGATTTGTTTGTGGTGAGAAATGGATCCGCCCTTGAGTTCACCTGATACTGCCGTTTTCGTTACACAACAGCATTAATTTTGATTACACAATTGTTAACACTGCACAGGTACTCCTCGAATTGCGGCAGTTCATTTAGTGACCGTTTGATGTTACAAGGGCACTGAAAGTAGTGACTTGCGGCCTTTTTTTCACACGTATGACCATTGCAACTGCCCCATGGTTCATGCGATTTACATTCGGATGCTTGACAGTTGACTCAGATCTATGACGGTTGCAGTGTCCTGGGGAATCCCCTTTTGCGACCTTCTGACCATCAAAGTCAACGGGAAAACCAGGTTTACTTCACAACCGAGCGACTGACTTAACAGCTGCAGCGATTCACTTAACAAACGTGGCAAGGAATGTTGTATAATGGGACAAAACTCGCTGATCGAATGCCTCACTTAGCAAGCTAAATTTTGGGCTCGATTGTGGTCGTAAGTTGAGTTGGGTTAGTTAAAATCCTTTCCCCACACCTCAAAGGGCCCTGAAAGAGCAGACAATGTTGTGACCGAGGCTCGAGAATGATTACTAAACACAATTCAGTCCTCAATGAACTTATTTTATTAAGACAGCTGAGAATTAATTCATTCTCAGCTTCATCCTAAACAAAATTCTTAATAACCAGTCCCTCGGCCTTATCGCCAACCTTTGATGTTTTTGGCAACCTGCCAAAGGCTTTTCTTGGCAAACCCCCCACAAAGTTCAAGAGATGCTGACAAGAAGCACGGAAATCAGCATTGCTTTCCTACAAAGAACCCAACAGCTCATTGCTGCTCTTTTAAGCCTTATGGGAGGGGCCAATCATCTCCTGGCCTTACTCCTGAGTCATCCTTTTTGCTCTAGCTGCTCTTGCCTTCTGGCAGCTCTTCTCATGCGTGCATTGAGGTTCTGGAGTCTGCACCTCACTCCCTGATGCCCCTGGTTCCACTTCAGCCTCCAATGCAGAGCCCTCGTCTGGGCCTTCCCCTGACTCCAGGACTGACCCATTGTCCTCCCCAGCCAGGTCTCCGACCTGACTCCGATGCCAGGTTCGCGGGCTGCTGGCGGACCACAACAGACAATACTTCCCAAACTTTAGAAAAAATGTTTGCGTTGCAAAGCAAATTGTGCTTGATTCTCTGGCACTGCCTGGACAAGTCCCTGCAATTTTCTTGGCCACATTTTTTTCAGAAGCGGTTTGCCATTGCCTTCTTCCTAGGGCTGAGAGAAAGCGGCTGGCTGACTCAAAGTCACCTTAGCTGGTTTCATGCCAAAGGCAGGACTAGAACTCACCATTGCTCAACTGCTTGAAAATTAAATATGTTATTGAGCGTTGTGACCAGCTTTGCTAAAATAAATGACTTGTGCAAGACTGCGAAGGTATCCACCTACTTGGAAGATACTCGACTGTCCCATTGACAAAGTTATCTTCCTTTTGGTCTATATAATTTATTGCCCTGGATATTTGCTTATGTAGCAAGAGTCCAAAAACTGCTTCATAAATCTCTCCTTACTTTATAGCAGCGTTTGCACAACACACGTTAAATGATGTAACAAAATTAACCCATTTTCTGGCTAGGAAGAGTTTGCGGAAGCGTGAACTAACCCAGGGGACACCAAACTGCCCCTACCTCTTAAAACCAAGATCCTAAACCAGAAAATAATTGGAAAGCCTGAATTAGATATTAAAACTAGAGAGAAATTACTTTTTGCAGGTTTATGGTGGAGGATTATATATACATTCATTTGGCTGCATTTGAAGGATTGGCTTGATCATGGTTCATAGAATCATAGTTTTCTTTGGGTGTCTACATTGGTGAGAATATGCTGGACTATTGAGAAATCCTGTGGGCTAAATCGGGTGCAACAAAACTGAGATATGATTATCTAATTTATGTTGTAGATGCCTAGCCAACTGTGAGCCATTAATCCATGTTATGTCTTAGTACTTTTGTGTAAAATCTGCAAGTGTGGCATGTTTAAGCAATCACAATTTAATGCAAAGTTAAGACTATGATACCATGGTATTATATACATAGTTCAGGTGGTAGTTTGCAAAGTTTCCTCTTTCTATTTTTGCACAAGATTCTAGACCTCATGGAGTGGAGGGGGAAAAAAAAGATATGTAGTCATTGCAATGTTTAGGCATGGAAAGCGGACAGAAAACGGTGCAATTCATCCTCTGAAACTTTTACTCCTCCTCCCAAAAAAAAGGCGTTTATCTCAAAGTGTATTTAATAAAATATATAATTTGGGCCGGGAAGGCACCAGACTGAGGTCAGACACACGTCAACATATAGTAGTGGCCAAAATTGTGGAAACCTTTTGGGAAAAGTGTATTTTTGAGGTTTGATGGCTAATAACACCACTTTGGTTTTTTTGAAGTTTCAAAATAATCCTATTCCACTGCTGGAATGGCCCAGATCTTCACCCAATTGAAAATCTATGGAGCTGATTAAAAAAACTTGTTAGTCAGAAGAGACCCAGCAATAAAATCCAGTTATAAAAGCAATCCTTCAATCTTGGTTTCACGTGATAACAGCTGCAGAACTAAAAGACTTGGTTCACTCCATGGGAAGACGTTGTAAGGCCGTCATTCATGCTAAAGGTTACCCAACTAAGGATTAACTGACATGGGGATCATTTTTGCAGATCTCGCTTTTTCTATGGTGATCATTTTTATATATCTCATTTTTTCTACGTGTTTCGCTTTTCTTCTTTATACTGTAACTGCTATTCTAATAGCAAATCCTTCCTAAAAGTTATTGCATTACATTCTTGATTCAATTATCTTTCCATTGATATATAATTTTATGGTGCGACTCCCCCTAAAAAAGTGGTGTTATTAGCTAGTTTTAGAAAATACACTTTTCCCAAACGGTTTCCACAATTTTATGCCACTCCTGTAGGTGCGTATCGATCACCTTCGATCAAACCTTGCTCTGTCTTGCCTTTCCCAGCGTTGTGTGTCTCTTTCAGCTTTGGTACTGGCTGGCTGTTTTTTTGTTGTTTTTTGTTTTTACAATGACCGCTTGTTCTACTGACCTTGAAAAAAATGCGTGTCCAGTTGCAACGAGAATTTGGGAGAAGGCCTGGATGGAACACAGGAGGAGGAGGAGGGCTGGGAAGGAAGAGTAAACAACATGTGACTTGCTTGATGTTGTGGAAGTGCGATCAGGTGGAAGGAACTGGGTCATATGCCGTTGGACTCCTGCCCTAGAGAACTTAGAAACTGGGACAAAGTCCAGAATCGCATCCTAGATAGTGACTTGCATATTCTCGAACGAAAGGACAAATATTATTAGTAGTAAGAGGAGTAGAATTAGCCTTGCCTCTTCATTCACATCACCCTGCCAACAAAAGTGCGTATAGTCAAAGCTATGGTTTTCCCAGTTGCAATGGATGACTGTGAATATTGGACCATAAGGAAGGCTGAGCGTCAAAGAATTGAGGCCTTTGAACTCTGTTGCTGGAGAAGATTCCTGCGAATCCCTTGGACTGCAAGGCGAACAAACAAATCAGTCCTAGAGGAGATCAACCCTGACTGCTCTTTAGAAGACCAGATCCTGAAGATGAAACTGAAATACTTTGGCCACCTAATGAGAAAGAAGGACTCCCTGGAGAAGAGCCAAATGCTGGGAAAGATTGAGGGCAAAAGAAGAAGGGGACGTCAGAGAAGGAGGTGGCTGGATGGAGTCACTGAAGCAGTCGGCATGAGTTTAAATGGACTCCAGAGGATGGTAGAGGACAGGAAGGCCTGGAGGAATGTTGTCCATGGGGTCGCGATGGGCCGGACACGACTTTGCAACTAACAACAACAATTTGGGCCGTGGTGGCTCAGGCTGTAAGATAGCCTGTTATTAAAACACAGCTGCCTGCAATTACTGCAGGTTCTAGTCCCACCAGGCCCAAGGTTGACTCAGCCTTCCATCCTTTATAAGGTAGATAAAATGAGGACCCAGATTGTTGGGGGGGCAATAAGTTGACTTTGTAAATATACAAATAGAATGAGACTATTGCCTTACACACTGTAAGCCGCCCTGAGTCTTCGGAGAAGGGCGGGATATAAATGTAAATAAATAAATAAAAAAACTTCATTCAAAGGAACACAGCTAGTCCTCGACTTACAGCTGCTTGCTTAATGACGGTTGAAACTGAAAGAGCTCAGGTTTGAGGAATGCCAATGCAGTCTGAAATCATAGGCTTGCCCGTGAAAGTTCTCGTTTGCACCAATAGCAGGGAGTCCTCAACGTACAACACTAGGTTCGGAGGCAGTTTGAAGTTACGACGGCACTGAAACATGTGGATTATTCCGGTGTTTTTCCACACTTATGGCCATTGCACCATCCCCACAGTCATGGACATTTGACAACTGACTCGTATTTATGATGCTTGCAGTGTCCTGGGGTCACATAATCCCCTTTTGCAATCTTCTGACAAGCGAAGTCAGTGGGGAAGCAATGGGGAATTCACGTCACTCACAACCACGCTACTAACTTAAGAACTGAAGTGAGTCACTTAATGACTGCAGCAAGAAAGGTCATAGAATGGGGCAAATTCATTGAACAAATGGCTCGCTTAGCGAGAGAAATTTTGGGCTCGATTGTGGTCGAAGACCCGTATGTGGAGTAGAAAATATCTACTGGATTGATCTGAACTGCAAACCTGAGCGGTTGGATTTCGCAGCTTCTCAAAAGGAAGCAAGAATTAGATTAACGGAGTTGGAGGGGACCTTGTAGCAATAGCAATAGACTTCTATACCGCTTCATAGTGCTTTTAGAGCCCTTTCTAAGCAGTTTACAGAGTCAGCCTCTTGCCTCCAACAATCTGGGTCCTCATTTTACCCACCTCGGAAGGAGGGAAGGCTGAGTCAACCTTGAACCAGTGAGATTTGAACTGCCAAACTGCAGCTAGCAGTCAGCTGAAATAGCCTGCAATACTGCACTCTAACCACTGCGCCACCTCGGCTCTTGTAGGTCATCTAGTCCAGCCCCCCCACCCAAGCAAGAGACCCTACACCATTTCTGATAGATGGCAGTCCAATCTCTTCTTGAAAACCTCCGTTGATGAAGCTCCCACCACTTCCGAAGGCAACTTCTGTTCTATTAGTTGATTCCTCTCACTGTCAGAAAATTTCTCCTTATTTCCAGATTGAATCTCTCCTTGTTTCGTTTCCATCTATTATTCCTTGTCTGGCCTTCATGTGCTTTGGAGAATAACTTGACCCACTTCCTCCTCTCTGTGGCAGCCCCTCAAATATTGGAAGGCTGTTATCCTGTCTCCCCTGGTCCTTCTCTTCCCTAGACTAGCTATGCCCAGCTCCTGCAACCGTTCATCCTATCTTTTAGCCTCCAGTCCCCTCATCATCTTTTTTTTTATATTATTTCATTTTGTCACAACAGTATACATAAACATCAACATAAGAAAATCAAACACGTTATAAAAGAAAAAAATATATATAAGCAAAAGTATGCAACAACCATGTTAATTTGTTATAATGAAAGGGAACAATAGGATAGGAACGGTAGGCACATTTGTGCTCTTATGCACGCCCCTTATTGTCCTCTAAGGAATGGGGTGAGGTCAATAGTAGACAGTTTTTGGTTGAAGATTTTGGGATTATGAGTAGAGACTATAGAGTCTGGTAATGAGTTCCAAGCGTTAACGACTCTGTTACAGAAATCATATTTTCTGCAGTCAAGTTTGAAGCGGTTGACATTAAGTTTGAATCTATTGTTTGCTCTTGTATTATTGCGATTGAAGCTGAAGTAGTCTTTTACAGGAAGGATATTGCAATAGATGATTCTCTGTGTTAAACACAGGTCATGTCGGAGTCGGCGGAGTTCTAAGTTTTCTAAACCCAGGATTTCAAGCCTGGTGGCATAAGGTATTTTATTGTTTACGGAGGAGCGAAGAACTCTTCTAGTAAAATATTTCTGGACGCGTTCGATTGTATTAATGTCAGAGATGTGGTATGGGTTCCAGACAGATGAGCTTCTTGCTCTTCTCCGCTTTTTTTCTCAGGAGCTCACGCACATACACACACACACACACTGGATTCACACGCAGAGCTTTGTTCGGAATTCCAATTCGGATTGGGTCTGGAAATTCAATTCCAAATTGATTTTCTGCAAATTCCGTGCCAATTCAAAAATGGTTACGATAGAGGAGGGAGCGGGAGGCGTGGAGCCTCCGATCTGGTGTGTGTGATCCTTTTGATGTTTAAACCCAGGGACTCTCCCTTTTATTAGGGCTCCAATCCGTCTCCTTTGAAGGCTGATGCAATCTCCTAACCATCCTGTGCCAAAGATTGTGACTCTCACTAATCTGACTCAGGATTAGGAAAGATTAAAAATGGACTGTTAAATCCCTGGGACCAGCCAGCGCAAGAATTAGCTTGGATGAGGGATGGTGAACCCTTCTTCCTTTATATACATACTATATGTATATACAGTAGTGGCCAAAATTGTGGAAAACTTTTGGGAAAAGAAGTTGAATGCAGATCAGTATTGACAGGCATTTGATAAATTTGCTGAGAATAACCCTGGAAAAGTTTTATATATTTACGGAGCCAAACATTCAAACTCCGTTTTCTTAGCAAGCTTGCAGGCCCCTGACTTATGACAGCAATTGGGACTGTAATTTTGGTCATAAGTCATGACAGTCATAAGTCAAGGCACCCCCATCACCTCCAGGCCCAACTTTAAAACCATTTTTACAGAGGTGGTGAATTACACCATTGTAAGACTGAACCATGCAATAGTTAAGAAAATCATGCAGTCATTAAGTTCAAAATGGACAATTTTTTTTGCCAGAAAATGACAAAAAAGATCAGAAACTGATGAATACATACATACATAAATACATACCTATCTATCTATCTATCTATCTATCTATCTATCTATCTATCTATCTATCTATCTATCTATCTATGTTTGTTTTCTGAGGTTTTCGCGTTTGTATGTAGGTCTTTGGTTATTTGGGTTTTCTCCCGCGTAAAATTAAAGTGTATATATATACACATACAGTGGTGGGATTCAAGTAATTTAACAACCGGTTCTCTGCCCCAATGATTTCTTTTAACAACCAGTTCGCCAAACTGCTCAGAAAGTTAACAACCGGTTCCCCCGAAGTGGTGCGAACTGGCTGAATCCCATCACTGTATATATATATATATAAAATAAAATAAAATATATATATTTTATTTTATATACATATACATATACATATAATCCAGGAACCCTCAGGCAGTCGCTTTCATGACAAACTATTTTGTACCAAATTTGTGTTTTGCTGATAAATCATTTATTTCTTTATCAGCAAAACACAAATTATATATGGTGGTCATGTGAATTTTGCAAACTCTGAACAGCCCTTCAGCCACAGGTTGTAAGTCCAGGCGTGCCCGTATTCCTAACGGAGCCCAGATAAAATCCTCTTCTTTTTTCTCTTTGCAGCCCCCTTCCCAAGCTCGTGTTCAACAGGGTCAATGGAAAGAGACCCCCGTTGATGATCTCACCCCCCACCACCACAGAGGAAAATTACACCGTAGCTCACGAAGAAAATGTCCGGTTTGTGTACGAAGGTAAGCTAGCTCCTGGCTGACTCTGGGACAGGACAGGAGACTTTAAGCATGCCCAATCGAAGAAGTGTGGACTTCAACTCCCAGAATTCCCCAACTCCCAGCATGTGAGCTGAAGAATTCTGGAAGTTGACGTTTGAAAAATGCTGTTCTAGGAAGAAGTCAAAACACCGATGGAGCCCCCATGCCTTAGCATGTAGAATAACAGAGTTGGAAGGGACCTTGGTGGTCTTCTAGTCCAACCCCCTGCTTAGGCAGGAAACCCTACACCACTTCAGACAAATGGTTATCCAACATCTTGTTTGCTGTTGTGTTGTTCTTGTCAAGAACACAAACTAAACCTAGACAACTGTAGGGCAACAAAATCAGGAGGCTGTTAGCACCTTTTTTGACTTACAATTTTATAGAGGGAGACCAGTCCTCAATTTGGGGACCATTTCAAACCTTATGGGGTGTGTGTGTGTGTCCTTGACTTAGGACCACAACAGAGTCAGAAATTCCCACTGCTAAGTAAGACAGTTGAGTTGGCCCCATTTTGCAAGTTTTCTTGCCACGGTTGCTAAGTGAATCCCTGAGGTCGGTAAGTAAGTAAGCTGGTGATTAAGTGAATCCAGCTTCCCCTGCTAATTTTGTCGGAAGGTCGCTAAAGGGGAATCACATGACCCCCTCCGGGACACTGCAACTGTCATAACTGTGAGTCAGTTGCCAAGCACCTGAATTTTGATCATGGGATCAAGGGATGCTGCAACATTCGTAAGCGTGGAAAATGGTCATAAGTCACCTTTTTCAGTGCCATAATGATCACTAAATGAATGGTTGTATGTCAAGAGCTCCCTGTACAGTAGTGGCCAAAATTGTGGGAACCTTTTGGGGAAAGTGTATTTTTGAGGTTCGATGGCTAATAACACCACTTTGGTTTTTTGGGAATTTCAAAATAATTCTATTTCACTGCTGGAATGGCCTGGGAATAGCCCAGATCTTAACCCAATTGAAAATCTATGGAGCCGACTAAAGAAACTTGTTAGTCAGAAGCGACCCAGCAATAAAACCCAGTTAATAGAAGCCATCCTTCAATCTTGGTTTCACATTAGAACAGCTGCGGAACTAAAAGACTTGCTTCACTCCATGGGAAGACCTTGTAAGGCCGTCATTCATGCTAAAGGTTCCCCAACTAAGGATTAACTGACATGGTGATACTTTTCCGAAAAGGTTCCCACAATTTTGGCCATTATGTTCTGTATGTTCTTTTATTCCTGCTTCTAGCTTGGCAACAAGTGGAAGAGCAGCTCCACAGTCAAGAGCAGGGAGATGTTGGATCTGGCCCAATACAATACACAGAGAAAACACCCAGCCCTGAGCTGAAAGGTGAGTAGGAAAACGACCCCTTTGCTTCTCCCCAAATCCAGGTAGGAGCAAGCTGGCTGGGGAATTCTGGAAGTTGAAGCCCACCTACATTAAAGTTGCTAAGGTTGAGAAATAGTGCTCTGCAACATAGGAGAAATAGCAATAGCAATAACCCGTAGACTTACATACCATTTAACAGCAGTGGTGAAATCTTCCCCGATTTGCCACCGGTTTGCTGCCCACGCATGTGTGGTGCGCACCAAATGCACACTGCGCGCACATGCGCACTGCATGCCAAATGCACATTGCACATGCATGCATGTGCAGTATGCGCCAAATGTGCGCTGCACATGGAAAAAGGCTTGGGAAGGTAAGTAGAACAGCGAGGGGGGGGGAAGAGCTGTGCCCCGCAATTTAGATTCATTAGAAAGCAAGATTTCTGGCTTTCTAGCGATTTTAGATTGCGTGGCACAGCTGATTGTTGGAAATACTGGTTTGGACCAACCGGTAGCTTTTTTTTAACTACTGGTGCACTGAACTGGTAGCTTTTATCACTACCGGTTCTCCCGAACCGGTGTGAACCGGTAGGATTTCACCACTGCTTCACGGTGCTTTACAGCCCTCTCAGAGTCAACCTATTGCCCCCAGCAATCTGAGTCCTCATTTTACCAACCTCCGAAGGATGGAAGGATGGGTCAACCTTGAGCTGGTGAGACTCGAACTTCTGGTAGTTGGCACAATTAGCCTGCAATATTGCATTCTAACCACTGCGCCACCACAGCTAATCATCAATAGCACTTAAGACTTATATACTACTTCACGGTGCTTTACAGCCCTCTCAGCCTCTTGTCCCCAACAATCTGGGTCCTCATTTTACCCACCTTGGAAGAAGGGAAAGCTGAGTCAACTTTTGAGATACAAACTGCTAAATTGAAGGCAGCCGGCGGCCAGCAGAAGTAGCCTCCAGTACTGCACTCTAACCATTGCGCCACTGCAGCTCAGCCAAAAAATCGTGATTTGTCTGAAGGGATGGAGAACTATGTTCTTCTTCCAAGTGGTCATGAACTCCAATAACCATTCACACCAGACAGCATCATTTTTATATATTAAATGTGTTTGTTAGGTTATTTTGTGCCATCCTTCCCCCATCTAAAGTGACTCAAGGTGGCTTATAACTTATAATTTTTTTTTATTTGAATTTATATCCCGCCCTTCTCCGAAGACTCAGGGCGGCTTACACAGTGTTAAGCAATATTCTTCATCCATTTGTATATTATATACAAAGTCAACTTTTATTGCCCCCAACAATCTGGGTCCTCATTTTACCTACCTTATAAAGGATGGAAGGCTGAGTCAACCTTGGGCCTGTTGGGACTTGTACTTACAGTAATTGCAAGCAGCTGTGTTAATAACAGACAGACTTAGTCTGCTGAGCCACCAGAGGTCCTATTATTATTATTTCCTATAATAATAGGAAAGCATGTGGTGGCTATAATTCATCCCTTCAGAAGCAATGTCCTACAGGTGCTTTTTTTCCAAGAAACAACTGGACGTTCTGGTTTTTCTTTGAAGACATTTCGCTTCTCATCCAAGAAGCTTCTTCAGCTCTGACTGGATGGTGGGGAATGGGAAGTATTTATACTCCTTGCAGATAGCAAGGTCATTTGCGTGCTTTTAGAGGATCATTACGGTCAAATCCTTCCTGTCGTCAAAGAAAAATAGAATAGACTAGAATTTTTTATTGGCCAAGTGTGATTGGACAAACAAGAAATTTGTCTTGGTGCAGATGCTCTCAGCGTACATAAAAGAAAAGATAGGTTCACCAAAAATCATAAGGTACAACACTTAATGATAGTCACAGGGTACAAATAAGCAATCAGGAAACAATCAGTATCAATATAAATCATAAGGATACAAGCAACAAAATTACAGCCATACAGTCATAAGTGGAAGGAGATGGGTGGTGGGAACGATGAGAAGATTAATAGTAATGCAGACTTAGTAACTAATTTGACAGTGTTGAGGGAATTATTTGTTTAGCAGAGTGATGGCCTTCGGGAAAAAACTGTTCTTGTGTCTAGTTGTTCTGGTGTGCAGTGCTCTAAAGTGTCGTTTTGAGGGTAGGAATTGAAACAGTTTATGTCCAGGATGTGAGGGGTCTATAGATATTTTCACAGCCCTCTTTTTGACTCGTGCAGTATACAGGTCCTCAATGGAAGGCAGGTTGGTAGCCGTTGTTTTTTCTGCAGTTCTAATGATCCTCTGAAGTCTGTGTCTGTCTTGTTGGGTTGCAGAACCAAACCAGACAGTTATGGAGGTGCAGATGACAGACTCAATAATTCCTCTGTAGAACTGGATCAGCAGCTCCTTGGGCAGTTTGAGCTTTCTGAGTTGGCACAGAAAGAACATTCTTGGTTGTGCTTTTTTGATGACGTTTTTTATGTTAGGTGTCCATTTTAGGTCTTGCGATATGGGAGAACCTAGAAATTTTGAGGGTCTCAGAAACCAGAAAGTCCAGGTGCCTCTTGAAAAAAAAAATACACCTTTGGACCAACCATGACCTGGATGACGGAGAATCTCCAGAGACATTTCAGAAGCAATGTTTCTCCCGCTTTTAAAAGGGTGGGTGGGTGGGTGGACTTCAACTCCCAGAATTCCCCAGCCAGCAATGAAACTCCATTCTGGGAGTTGGAAGTCCACCTATTTTAAAATTGCTCAGGTTGAGAAACACGGCTCTGCAATAGGTTTGGAATAAACACACATGTAAGCAGCTTTTGTGGGGGTGTTGGCCTTGCAAATTCTTAACTTCCCTCTTTCCCTTTTTTTTCTCTCTCCAGATTTTGTTCCCATTGACCTCGAAGACTGGTGGGCTCAACAGTTCCTGGCCGAAATCAAGAACGGCTCTTAAGGAAGGCAGGAAGGCCCGCTTTACAAGAGAAATTTTCAATTTCGCTCTTAAGAAAACGCAGCCGCCTCGGAGTGCGGCGAGAACTGGACGAATACAGTGGGAGGGGGACCGGTGGGGAGAGATGCTGGCTGCTCGGCTGGCCTCGGAAATGCTGAGCCGTTCCACTGCCTGGAAGAAGCCTGCAGATCATACATGGTGGGAATGCTGGGGTGCCCAGGGAGGGGGGCACGAGGGGGGCATTCTTCTCCTCCCTTGGGCCTGGCACCCAGCACCGAGTCTATTTAGGCCCCGGCGCCTAGACTGTGTTCACAATAAACACGCTGATCCTGCCAGTGGTACAAATGCAGCTTGCTTTGAAAGGAGTTTTTGGTGGAGGATTGGCCTCCCTCTTCCTCCCAAGGATGTTTCTCTCAGAAGTGAAATGCCAAAGAGTGGCAGGGAGGGAAGTCCGGCTGCAGTTATTCAGAGCTGCCAAGATGAGGGGGAACTGGGGAAACATCCAAAGACCAGCTTTGTCAATGTTTAGGTGAATATAGGCTCAGGAAATAGCAGTAGCATTTAGACTGTATATCATCATTGTCTTTTAATGACCCCCATCATCCCTTGCATCGGGCTGGAGTCAAGGCAACTGAATGAAGTTGAGTGTTTACTGGCCGGATGCCCTTCCCGTTGCCAGTGTGGAGTTATATTCAGCAAATATATTCTCCTCATGCTCAGAGAGAGAAATATCTGCCTCTACCTAGGATCGAACTCACAGCCTCCTGATCGTGAGGCAAGAACCCCACCTCTAGGCCACCGTACCACTCTAGCATTTAGACTTTATATACTGTCCCATAATTGCTTTACAGCACTCTCTGGGCAGTTTACAATGTCAGCCTCTTTTCCCCAACAATCTGGCTCCTCATTTCACCAACCTCGGAAGGATGGAAGGCTGAGTCAACCTTGAGCCGGTCACGATCGAACTCCAGGCTGTGGGCAGTGTTTGCCTGCAATACTGCACTTTAACCACTGCGCCACCGTGCCTTCAGTTCTCCAACACTTTGAATTCCAGTTACAAAGAGGAAGATTGAGTTTGGTCCCTGCGCCTTGCCTCCCCCAGCTCAGGAGTCCCCTTCCCAAACCTGGGTGAACAAGCCATAACAGGCTTTGCAAACCACACTGGTATTTAACGTAATATCCTGCTTCATACCTTGTCAACGTTGAGGCCAATGTAAGCTTGGGAACTGCCTTCGGTCTCTGGTGCTTTAAATTTTTGCAAGGAAGTAGCTGATACAAGAACCCCTAAACCTGGGTGAACAAGCCACAGGCTTTGCAAATTATATTACGGCTTAATCAGGGGTGGGGCTGCTGGGAGTTGACAGAGGTTCGGGAGAACCTCTAGCTAAGATTCTGTGGAGTTTGGAGAACCCCCAAATCCCACTCCTGGCTGGCCCCACCCACCCCATCCCTCCCCGGAGTCTCCACGCAGCCCATTTTGGATGCAGGTAAGTTCAGGGAGCACGTGGAGGCTCGGGGAGGGCGAAAAACGGCCTTCCGGAAGTTCAGGAAGGCTGGAAAAGGGCTTGTTTCTGACCTGGGGAAGCCATTTTCACCCTGCCGGAGGCTCGAGGAAAGCCTCTGGAGCCTGGGGAGGGCAAAAATACCCCCTCCTCCACTGCGGTACAAGACGCTGACTAGGCCACGCCCACCCAGCAACGGGCAGAGAACCCCTTGCTAAAATTTTTGAAGCCCACACTTGGGTTGAATGTAATATTAATATAACCCAATGCTGTTGAGTTTAGCTTAAGGATAGCCCCGAAGTGGGGTTTGTGAGTTTGGAAGAGGGGTGTGTGTGTGAGAACACAGCGGGTGGCCTTTTGTCCAATCCTCCAGTTGCTCTTAGCAACTCCAACAGTTCTTGCATGCAAAAGTGTTTTTGTTTTTCTTGGTCGGGTAAAGAGTTTCCTTCCTGGCTGGCATTTATAATCCAAGAGCAGAGCGGGCCCAGCCAAGACTGCTGGGAAGAAGAATGGTGTCATTCGTCTTGCGAAATCCTCACCTGAAATGAAACAACCCGTTGAGGGCTGGGTTCGCACCCTTGTAGGGCAAAGGTATGGGTGCAGGTTCAAACCTGAGGTGTCCAAAATTTAAATGAGAGAAGTAGAAGAGATGTTGGCTTGGCAGCAAGCCGCCTTACGGGTATTGAACCCCTTTGAAACCCGTATTCCAAATGCATGGAGTGAGTGTCTGTGTGTGTGTGTGTTAGGGGGTCCTTCCTACTCAGATGTGTGCTCTTTAGAACTGTTGTGCTACCCCTGCCTTAAAATAAACAAGTCGTCCCCCCCCCCCAGGATTTGAATTTTTGCCTGTAAATTTTGTTCATGAAAACTGGATTGAGCATCCAGTTTGTCCGTAAGTGGATACAAATAGTCGTTGACTTACAACAGTTCGTTGAGTGACTGTTCGAAGTTACAAGGGCACCAGTGGTGGGTTGCTACCGGTTCACTCCAGTTCAGGCGAACCGGTAGCAGTGGCGGCGGGAGGCTCCGCCCACCTGGCCAGACGTCATCAAATACGCTCTGCGCATGTGCAGAAGCACAAGTGAACTGGTAGCAAAGGTAAGTGAAAGCCATCACTGAAGCGCACTGGAAAAATTGGCTTATGACCACTTCTCACACTTGCAACGGTTGAAGTATTCCGATGATCACGTGATCAAAATTCGGGTGCTTGTCAACTGACTCCTATTTCTGGGGGTGGGGGTCGTAATGTCCCGGGGGTCACATGATCCCCTTCACAGCCGCATTGATTCATTGAACAACTGTGGCAAAATGGGGCAAAACTCACTTAACAACTGTCCTGCTTAGCAGCAGGAAATTTTGAGCTCAGTTGTGGTCGTCGGTCAAAGACTACCTGTATTTTGCGTTTGGCTGGCTTGGCACGTGGTGGTAAATGATGGTTTGCTTGAACGTGGTTTCTTGGATGGCCCAACGAGTGCCAAATTCACCCGTGCTGAGTGATTGGTTACAGTTTGCAAGCTGGAATATGGGTGCGATGCCTAAAACCAGTTGTTAAGTGAATCACAGCAGCTGTTACATTAGTCGCACGCTTGTTAAGTGAATCTGGCTTCCACATGGACATTGTGAGAAGATCACAAAAAAGGGATCATGTAACCCCGGGATAACTGCAATAATCAAAAATATGGGTCACGCATCTGAAATTCGATCACGATGCCACAACAGTCGTAAGTGTGAAAAATGATCGTAAGTCACATTTTTTGGGGCCGTTGTAACTTTGAACGGTCACTAAACGAACTGCTGTAAGTCAAGGACTACTTGTATCTCAGTTGGTAGGCTGAAAATAATTTGGCAGGGGTTTATTCATGAGGATGTGTGGGGATTTCAGCTGAAAAAATCAATTAAAATGTTAGCTGTGCTTTGGGTATTTTGGAACGTTTGGAGCAAAAACAAGTTCCCTTGACTTTCTTAGACGTAGAAAAGGCCATTAATAGTGTGAAGTGGCCTTTCTTCTTTTAAGGTTTTGGAACTCCCTAAAATGGTATAAAAATACGACACATAAATGCAGGAACCTCTGAAAAAGGATGTAGAATTTCCCTTTCCGGTTCACTTAGGCCGAATCGGAATCAGGCATCATATTTAAGCGGGTCAATTGAAGGTTTTATAGAGGCATTTCCACGACCTGATAAGCTTGGTTATTTTTAACCTTGATGAGAGGTTTTTGGGCCGCTTAATAAGCCTCTTTGTTTTATTAAAAGGTGTTGCGGGATCCCAGAAAAATGGAATAATTCAGTATCCAGATTGAAGCATGTGGTGCAAATGTATTCCACGGATAACCCTCTTGGTTTGCGGCAGAAAAATATAAAGAACTTTCTAACATCTTAAAGAAAAAAAAACAATTATCGCTTAAATGTTTCACTGATCATCTTCATCCATCTGCATGTAGTCAATAGCCTGCTGATGGACTGGACTATGATCCATAAAAGTGTGAAATAACAGATTTTTCAGTGACTTGAATTCTCTGGGGTTTAAGCTGAAGTTTCAGTCTAGTTGACCGCCTGGCCAGGAATTAGCTGGGTTTTTTATTATTATTATTATTATTATTATTATTATTATTATTATTATTATTATTATTATTATTATTATTTATCTGCTTCTTATCTATTAAATAATAGATAATATTAAATTAAATTAAATAATACCAGTCACCGAAAAGTAGGACTTAGACAGCTCCCATTTCTAATCTTCCAATTACATGATGGTGAAGTTTGATTTTCCTTGTTGTTCTTTACTGGTTTTTTTTAGTAAATAGCATGGTTGGGCAATAACAGAGAGATCTAATGGAATAGGCACCAGACTAAAAACTAGGAGATGGTGAGTTATAGTCCCGCCTTAGCATGAAAGCCAGCTGGGTGACTTTGGGCCAATCACCAGGAGACTGGGAGTTCTAGTCTCGCCTTAGGCACAAAAGCCAGCTGGATGGCTTTAGGCCAATCACCAGGAGATGGAGAGTTCTAGTCCCGCCTTAGGCACGAAAGCCAGCTGGGTGACTTTGGGCCAATCAGCAGGAGACGGGGAGTTCTAGTCCCGCCTTAGACACGAAAGCCAGCTGGGTGACTTTGGGCCAATCACCAGGAGATGGGGAGTTCTAGTCCCGTCTTAGCATGGAAGTTTGCTGGGTGACTTTGGGCCAACAGCAGGAGACGAGGAGTTCTAGTCCCGCCTTAGCATGAAAGCCAGCTGGTTGACTTTGGGCCAATCACCAGGACATGGTGAATTCTAGTCCCCCCTTAGGCACCAAACCCAACTCGGTGACTTTGGGCCCACCCCACAGAATTGTTGTGCTGAAAACATGAAGAGTTCTAGGTATATGTCTGCTACCTCTATAAAAAGAATAAAAGCAAGATAAATATAAAGAAATAAATAAGAGAGCTGTATGACATCATGGTGCCTTCTCTCAGCCCGAAATATACAGGAACCTGCTCGGAAATTCTGTTTTGACATTTAGTTCCTTTAGAACCTAACAGTTCTTGGGCTTCTAGAATTTTGCTCCCTTGGAAAGCATTTAGGGTGCTTAAAAAAGGAACCCCAGCAGAGCTGTGTGTGTGGTTTTTTTTCCTACTGTGCCAATGCCATTCCCTAATGTAGGTAGTTCTTGACTTACAACCACAATCGGTCCCCAAATTTCTGGTGTTCGGTGAATTTTGCCGCATTTTAACAATTTTTTGTGTTAGAGTTGTTAAAAGAACCCCTGCCGTTAAGTTGGTAACACGGTTAATGTTGTGACCCAGGCCCAAGTAGGTAGTAGGAAACTCAGTCAGTGTAAAAACAAACTTTATTAGAGCAGGTGAGAATTAACTCATTCTCAGCATAGTCCAACTAAACTAAAGCAAATTCCTCCCAACACAATTCCTCAGTACTACCACCAACCTTGGTCCAATTAGGCAAACTGCCAAAGGCCTTTCTTGGCAAAAGTTCAGAAGACACCGATACAAAACAAATGCAACAAGACAAAGATATAAATGTTGTTTTCCGGCAAAGAGCCCAAACACCGTTGCTGGTCTTTTAAGCCTTATGGGAGGGGCCAATCATCTCTTGGCCCTACTCCCGAGTCCTCCTCTTTGCTTGAGCTGCTCTTGCCTTCTGGCAGCTCTTCTCATGCGTGCATTAGGAACAGGCTCCTCCTGTTCCTCTGCCTCACTACTGTCAGCCTCTGGAGGCTCCGGAGTCCACACTTCACTCCCCGATGGCCCTGGCCCCACTTCAGCCTCCGATGCAAAGCCCTCATCAGGGCCTTCCCCAGCCTCCAGGACTGGCGCAGGCTATCGCTGTCCGACTCCGTTGCCAGCTTTACAGGCTACTGGCAGACCACAACAGTTAAGTGAACCTAGCTTCCTCATGGACTTTGCTCGTCAGGAGGTCGCAAAAGGGCAGCACGTGACCCCGGGACACTGTGACCGTCATAAATAGGAACCAGTTACCAAGTGTCTGAATTTTGGTCACGCAACGATGGCGGATGCTGCAAAGATCACAAGTGTGAAAAGGGGTTGTAAGTCATACAGTAGTGGCACAAAGTGTGTGGAAACCTTTTGGGAAAAGTGTATTTCCTAAAACTAGCTAATCACACCACTTTTTTTGAGAGCCATACCATAAAATTATATATCGATGGAAAGATAATTGAATCAAGAACGTAATGCAATAACTTTTAGGAAGGATTTGTTATTAGAATAGGAGTTACAGTATAAAGAAGAAAAGTGAAACACGTAGAAACAATGAGATATACAAAAATTATCCCCATGTCAGTTAATCCTTAGCTGGGGAACCTTTAGCATGAATTACAGCCTTAGAACGTCTTCCCATGGAATGAAGCAAGTCTTTTAGTTCTGCAGCTGTCAATCTAATGTGAAGATTGAAGGATTGCTTCTATTAACTGGGTTTTATTGTTGGGTCGCTTCTGACTAACAAGTTTTTTTAGTTGGCTCCGTGGTGAAATGTAAAATTTGTTACTAACAGTCTGTGGGCGTGGCTTGGGGGGGTGTTAATGTGACTGGGTGGGTGTGGCCAACTATATATTTTTTTTTACTTTTAAAAGCATTTTTCTACAACCTCTTCAGCCGAAGAGGTTGTAGGAAAAATGCTTTTAAAAGCCTCTGACGATCCCAGCTGAGCCGCGCGATCATCAGAGGCTTTTTTTTTACTTTTGAAAGCATTTTTTCAGCCGAAAAAAAAATGTTTTTAAAAGTAAAAAAAAAAAACTCTGATGATCGCGCGGCTCAGCTGGGCATGAGGGGGTGGGGGCAGGGATTTCAGGCAATCCGGTCCGAATTGGGAGCATTTCACCCTGGTTGGCTCCATAGATTTTCAAATGGATGAAGGTCTGGGCTATTTCCAGGCCACTCCAGCAGTGGAATAAGATTATCTTGAAACTCAAAAAAAAAGTGGTGTTATTAGCCATCAAACCTCAAAAACACACTTTTCCCAAAAAGTTCCCACAATTTTGGGCCACTGCTGTATTTTTCAGTGCTGTCGTAACTCTGGACGGTCTGTAAACGAACTGCTGTTAAGTCGAGGACCCTCCTTAATGCAAGGATAAAGGTGGATTGTGTCTAAGAAACACTCCGGAGTCTCTGTCTGAAAATCCAGTTTATTTTCTTGTTTTGAGGCGCGGAAATGTCACCACTGCAGCTGATTTCGGTACAGAAGAGCAATGGAGTGAGCAGACATACACACATCTGAGGAATGAGCTCACCCCTTCTCTACTTTTGACCTACCTTCCTTTTCTTTTTGAGAGAGTACTCCCTTTTGGCATGCAGACACACAGAAAGTGCCCAACCCAATTCTAAACTGAAGCCGAAATACGGAAGAGAAAAACGCAAACATATATGTAAAAAAAAAATGACACACACATTAGAAACCATCATAGCTTATGGAAATCTTTGTGGCTTCCTCCGTGGCAAGTTCACCACAATATATTTCACACAGCCAAGAGCAGGAGAGGGAGAAAAAAACAAACAAACCTAAAATAACCTTCCAACCCTTGGATTCCTCCAACCTCCCCACCACTCTTTTCTCAGTTAAAAATCACTTGAGGTCTAGCGCCTTGCGAAGGATGCGAAGACGAGATCGGAGCGCAAACTGGATTCACACGAACATGCACGCACGGGCCCGACACACACGCACGTGCGCGCACACACATACACTGTGCAAAAAATGCAGGGACTTGTGCAAGAGGAAGGGAACTGTAGTGTGAGCCAAAGTACCAACTAGCCAATCAGCCATGACCAAAATAGGTGTGGACAACTTAAGGAGAACATTTCGCAACAAGCTTTTGGGGAAAAACTGAAACCTTACAAAAGGTGGCTAGACGCAAGAGAGTGGAACGAAAATGGTTCCATCGTGGCTAAATCGTGGCAGAGGTCCTGGAGTATATAGCCAAGTAGGGGTCCTGTAGGTCTCTGCTTAATTTCTCCCCCACCTCACCCATATCCCAATAATTCATCCTTTTACACCGCGTGCAGAAATTATTCTGGTGATGCATTTTAATCTCATTCCCTCTATTGAGAAAACATCTTTTTTTAAAAAAAAAATACACATTGAGATGAGTACCCTAGATAGATATTGTAGATAGATGGATGGATGGATGGATGGATGGATGGATGGATAGATAGAAAATAGTAGACAGATAGATGGATGATGGATAGATAGAAAGATAGATAGATAGATAGATAGATAGATAGATAGATAGATAGATAGATAGATAGATAGATAGATTAGATAGATAGAAAATAGATAGATACTGTAGATTGATAGATAGATATATAGATTAGATAGATAGACAGATAGATAGATAGAGATAGATAGATGGATAGATAGATAGGTGATAGAAGATAGATGGATGGATGGATGGATGGATGGATAGATAGAGATAGATAGAGATAGATAGATAGATAGATAGAGATAGATAAATAGATAGATAGATAGATACAGAGAGATAGCAAATATAGATATATATAGATTAGATAGATAGATAGATATAGAGGTAGGTGGATGGGTAGATGGATGGATGATAGATAGACAGATAGATAAGAGAGAGATGGCAGAGATAGATAGATAGATAGATAGATAGATACAGAGAGATAGCGAAGATAGATAGATATAGATTAGATAGATAGATAGATAGATAGATAGATAGATAGATAGATAGATAGATACTGTAGATTGATAGATAAATACCGTGTTTCCCCTAAAATAAGACCCTGTTTTATATTTTTTTGAACCTTGAAATAAGCGCTTGGCCTTATTGCCATGCGCTCAAAAGCCCGATTGGGCTTATTATCAGGGGAGGTCTTATTTTGGGGAAAACAGGGTACTTAAAAATATACTTGTGGGGGATAGAAGTAGGTAAAGAGAAGCTTCAGAAACAGGTAGTTCTTGACTTACGCCCACAATTGTGCCCAAAATTTCTGTTGCTGAGCGAGGCAGTTGTTAAGCTAAATATGCTCTGTTTTACAGCCTTTCTTTTCACAGTTGTTAAATGAGTCACTTCGGTTGTTAACCCGGTTGTTCAGTGAATCTGGCTTCCCCGTTGATTTTGCTCATCAGAAGGTTGCCAAAGGGGATCGTGTGACCCCCCTGGGAGACACTGCGACCGCCATAAATATGAACCCGTTGCCAGGGGTCTGAATTTGGATCACATGACCAGGAGGTGCTGCAAAGGTCGGAAGTGTGAAACACGGTCATAAATCAGTTTTTTTTCCAATGCTGTTGTAACTTTGAACTGTCACTCAACAAACTTTTGTAAGTGGAGGACTACCTATAGAGAAATGTGGTGGCTGGTAGTGTCCTTTTAGCTGGAGAACCCTTGCTAACTGAATAGAATAGAATGCAATAAAATGGAATGGGAATGGCAATAGAATAGAATAGGGGCCCCTGTGGCTCAGACTGCTAATGCAGTCTGTTATTAACAGCAGCTGCTTGCAATTACTGAAGGTTCAAGTCCCACCAGGCCCAAGGTTGACTCAGCCTTCCATCCTTTATAAGGTAGGTAAAATGAGGACCCAGATTGTTGGGGGCAATAAGTTGACTTTGTATATAAATATACAAATAGGATGAAGACTATTGCTAACATGGTGTAAGCCGCCCTGAGTCTTCGGAGAAGGGCGGGATATAAATGCAAATAAAAAAAAAAGAATAGAATAGAATTTGAATAGAATTCGAATAGATTAGACTGGACTAGACTAGACTAGACTAGACTAGACTAGACTAGAATAATAGAATAGGGATAGAATAAAGTCTAATTGAATCGAATCGAATCGAATAACAAAGTTGGAAGGGAACTTCCAGTCCAACCCCTGCTTAGGCAGGAAATCCTATTTCAGACAAATGGTTATCCAGCTAGGTTGGGAGCTAGAAGCTGGGACAAGTAACAGGAGCTCACCCCGGTTATGCGGCACTAGGGATTTGAACCACCAAACTGCCGACCTTTCGATCGACAAGCTCAGTGTCTTAGCCACTGAGCCACTGCATCCCTCCACTCCAGATGTGAACTCTTTTTAAAGAGTTCACATAATTTTCAAAACAAGGGTAACTTTTTTTTTAAAGCAACACAGCTCCTGGGTGTTCAGCTTTCTGCCCTCCTTAAGAGAAAGGATGGTTTGAGTTTTTGTTGACAAGACTCCACATAGAGGCAAGTACCAAAAGGCACAGATCACCTAAACCAGGGGTCTCGAACCTTGGCAACTTTACGACTTGTGGACTTCAACTCCCATGCTGGCTGAGGAATTCTGGGAGCTGAAGTCCACAAGTCATAAAGTTGCCAAGGTTCGAGACCCCTGAGCTAAAGGGCAAACTACAATACCTGCACCAAAAGGCCCAAACTAAAAATTAACTATTAATTCAGAATTCACACAAAATTAAACCTGGGAGCTCTTTTAGTTTTTCCCTTCCTGGTCCCACATACTTTCCACTTCTCCTGTGACTAAGAGAGGTACAGATGCTCGGATAATACATTCCATGTGTCATTGGTCGATTCAAGTAGCAAAGAGTGGTGGGGGTTGTTGTTGTTGTTGTTTGCATTAATTCAAATTGTAATGAGTTTAAGCCCTAGTTCCTTATGCAGAGAGGAAAAAGCCTGGGAGGTCTTTTTTTTTTTAGATCCCAAGAATGCTCTTTTTTTTTTTTTTGCAAGACACAACTGGCAGATGGATTGTGGACTCTGTCCTCACAGCACACTTTTGGTGCACCACAATTGAAAACTTCAGTCAACCATCAATTGACTGAACTATCCAGAAGGGAAGAATTATGCAGAGTGTAACTCTTTGGTGCCCAAGAACCTGGGCTTCTTTAAAAACCCAACCACTGTCGCTTCCCAGCTTACTTATTATGGTCTAGAAGCATCATCCAGAAGCATCTAAAAGGAGAGGGTGGGTGGATGGGAGGGGGCGGGGAGGAAGAAAGTAAGAAGGCTGGCTGATATAGATGGATGGATGGAAAAATGGATGAAAAGAAGGAACATGGGGATGGAAAGAAGGAAGGAAGGCTGATATGGATGGATGGATGGAACAATGGATGAAAGGAAGGAAGGAAGGAACATATAGATGGATGGATGGATGGATGGAAGGAAGAAAGAAAGGAAGGCTAATATGGATGGATGGATGGAACAATGGATGAAAGGAAGGAACATAGATATGGATGGATGGATGGATGGATGGATGGATGGATGGATGGATGGAAGGGACACTGATATGGGAGGAAGAAAAGAAGGTTCACTGATGGTGAATGCATTGACTTTCTGAGTTTCCAGAAACAGAGCTATGGGTTTATTGCCACACCCAGCAAGCCTACAAGGGTTAGCCGGCGATCAGATAGCCACAAAATGGATCTTCTTGTGGCAGCTAACAACAATTCAGAGCTGATGTGAACACCAAACTCTTTACGTTTTCAAGGACAATCTCTCTGAATCAACTTCCTCTGCTGGAATGAATTCTAGAGGTCCAGATATCAAGTTCCAGGGATGGCACGCTGGCTGGGCACTCCTGGGAGTTGGAAGTCCACATCCATCCTGAGGGCACCCAGACTGGGAAACATTATTCTCAAGGACATCAAAGGCAGCTTTGCAATGAGAAAGCTATTGATGGCCGCTTGTGACCTGATGTTCATGAGATCTTTGGAAAGCAGAAGAAAAGAGACTTGGATACTGGCGTATGCAGTATGGATGCTGAAGGCTTTGTCAAAACAAACTTGTCTAAAGCTCGCCAAGAAAGTGGAGATACTAAATCTTGTTTCACTAGTTCTTGAAGAGCAGGGGCAATTCCCTGGATGCCATGTAAGGAAGGGCTCAAAATGGCTTCTTTCACATAGGAGCTTGGTTTTTTCACCTTCCAAGGGATGCAAACCATCCAAAGGACCACGAGTGGGCTCATTCCAAAGAGTTTTTTTGTCTGAACATAAAAGATATGGATCGCAACCATACGGATGAATATGTGCTGTCGACGCTCCAAAACTGGGGACATGCAGGCAGGCCGATGACACCAACGCTGGTCTGGTGGAAACTTCTTAAGAAGATGAGATTGGGAGGGTGGGAAAGAAAGAAGAAACTAGTATCCTAGCGTCCAAGATACTGAATTACTCAATTGTCCCAGGCTTCAGGGTTAACTGCTTCCACGACTGTTAGTAGGCTAAGCCCTCCCATTGTCATAAAAGTGGAGCGAGAGTTGGTAGGACATCCCAGCTGCCTTCGAAAGATGGTTAAGCATTCCTCCTCCTTCTCATGCCTCACACAGACAAATGGACATACAGCACATCCACACAACCCATGCATTCATCTTCATAAGGTCAGTACGGTGGTGTACCAATTGTCCAATGAGAATATGTCCATTCTTCTTGTTGTTGGAGACATGGCTGATACTATAAATTACCTTCTCTTTATAGACTATCTTATAGGCAACAGGTCAGTCCGCGAAAAGAGGCTGGAGAAGACTAGACTCATTTCTCGCAATCTTCTGTGTAGTGCTGGAAACGCGTGAAGCTCATAAAGATTTGCTCCAATGAGATTTGGCTGACAGAGTAATCTTCTATGCAATACTTCTCTTTGGCTTTCTCGAGTGTCCCAAACACCTGGAAGATGCAAGACACACGGGGAGAGTGAGGGGTAGTTAACAGAACGCCCCCTTCCAAGCCACAGTTTCTTCCATCCAAGGCTTAGAAGCTTGTAAGATATTCAAGGCCAGTGTGGGAAAAGGAAGTTGGGAGTTCCTTCTGAAGATTTTAGCTTTCACAGGTTGAGCTACAGGGGTGAAATGCTACCGGTTCAGACCGGTTCGGGCGAACCGGTAGTAAAAAAATGCTACCGGTTCGGCCGAACAGGTATTTCCGACAATCAGCTGTGACACATGATTTATATTAGCTAGAATCATCGGATTTCCTGCTTTCTAGCTAATTTAAATCGTGTGGCACAGCGGATCCCCCCTCCCTCGCTGTTCTACTTACCTTTGCAGACTTGGAAGGCTTCAAAATGTTCCTTTTTTAGCGCTGCGTGCTCAGGGCACACTTGGTAGCAGACTCACAGAACCGGTAGCAGACTTCAGACGATTTCACCACTGTTGAGCTGTTCTAGAACCCTTCCCTGTTCACTTTTGTATACCACCACTAACCATTGCTCCAACCTTACCTGTGCCCAACTGAGGTTCTTATTGGTGAGGTGGTAATGGACCATCCCCTGGTGCTCATGCTTCAGGACGCTCTCTGGGAGAGAGAAAAAAGAAGATACAGCCAAGTCTGCTTCACAAGACACGCACATCCCAAAACCCAAAATCAATCTGCAATCATTCTTAACTGCGCTCAACTGTATACATGAGAATCTAGTCAAATAAAGTTCGGTACTAAATTGGCATCAGGGAATAGAATAGAATAACAGAGTTGGAAGAGTCCTTGGAGGTCTTCTAGTCCAACCCCCTGCTTAGACAGGAAACCCTACACCACTTCAGACAGATGGTTGTCCAACCTCTTCTTAAAAATTTCAGTGTTGGAGCATTCACAACTTCTGGAGGCAAGTTGTTCCACCGATTAATTGTTCTGTCAGGAAATTTCTCCTTAGTTCTAAGTTGCTTCTCTCCTTGATTAGGGAACATTAGGACAGGAACGGTAGGCACGCTTCTTACAGACTTCTTAGGAATGGGGTGAGGTCAATAGTAGATAGTCTTTGGTTAAAGCTTTGGGGATTTTGGGAAGAGACAACGGAGTCAGGTAGTGCATTCCAGGCATTAACAACTCTGTTACCGAAGTCATATTTTCTACAATCAAGATTGGAGCGGTTCACATTAAATTTAAATCTATTGTGTGCTTGTGTATTGTTGCAATTGAAGCTGAAGTAGTCTTCGACAGGAAGGACATTGTAGCAGATGATTTTATGACTTATACTCAGGTCATGCCAAAGGCGGAGGAGTTCTAAATTTTCTAAATCCAGGATTTCAAGTCCGGTGGCATAAGGTATTTTGTTTTGATCAGAGGAGTGGAGAACTCTTCTTGTAAAATATTTCTGGATACGCTCAATTGTATGAATGTCCAAAATGAAGTGTTTCCACTAATTTCCACTACCGGTTCTCCAGAACTGGTCAGAACGTGCTGAAAGCCACCTCTGGTGGAAGGCTGGTCTGATATGAGCATCTGGAAGACATGCATGACCACAAGTTGGCTTACCAGGGAATGTCTTCTCCACAAAGGCCTTGAAGTCTTCTACGTGGTCTTCTTCATCACAGTGGGTTTTGGCCAGCAGGGTATATCCACTGCCAAACTTGCTTTTCAGGTGCTGGGGGCTGCCCAGGCACTTGAACTGGCCATTGACCATGATGGCCAACCTGGTACACAGAGCTTCACATTCTTCCATGCTGCAGAAGAAGGATGTAGACATCAGAACAGCAAGTGCTAATAAGCAGTATTATAAAATATGGGACTTATTCTATAATTGGTTAGATATTTTTTTTTGTTTACATTTATATCCCGCCCTTCTCCGAAGACTCAGGGCGGCTTACAGTGTATAAGGCAATAGTCTTCATTCTATTTGTATATTTTTACAAAGTCAACTTATTGCCCCCCCCAACAATCTGGCTTCTCATTTTACCTACCTTATAAAGGATGGAAGGCTGAGTCAACCTCCGGCCGGGCTCGAACCTGCAGTAATTGCAGGCTGCTGTGTTCTAATAACAGGCTTCTTACAGCCTGAGCTATCACGGCCCATGGATGGAAAGATATATTAGAAAAGATAACTGTAAGATATACGTATGAAAGAGATAGGGATGCGGTGGCTCAGGGGCTAGGACGTTGAGCTGGTCGATCGAAAGGTCGGCAGCTCAGCGGTTCGAATCCCTAGTGCTGCCGTCTAACGGGGTGAGCTCCCATTATTTGTCCCAACCTAGCAGTTTCAAAAGCACATAAAAATGCAAGTAGAAAAAATAGGGACCACCTCTGGTGGGAAGGGAACAGCGCTCCGTGGGCCTTTGGCGTTGAGTCATGCCGGCCACATGACCACGGAGACGTTTTCGGACAGCGCTGGCTCTTCGGTTTTGAAACGGAGATGAGCACCGCCCCGTAGAGTCGGGAACGGATAGCACGTATGTGCGAGGGGAATCTTTACCTTTACTTATGAAAGAGATGTATATTTTGTGAATGTACAGGAAGATATGTAGTACCCATGCAGCACGTTGTAATGAAATTGATTTGATGAATTTTCTTTTTTTATGTTTAAAAATAAATAAAAAAATTTCAAAAAAAAGAAAAAAAAAGAACAGCAAGCGCAAGGCTCATAGTCCACCCGAAGTCACTCCATCGTGAGATGTGGGACATGTAAGTTTAATCAATCAATACATCCATAAAGACTTGTAGGTGCAGGGAATCCAAGAGTCGGCAGGAAGTGGCTGATCCACTCGTTTCTTAAAACAGTATTTTTGTATTGTTTATAAATTAATAACAGAAAAAGGGAAAAAAAAGGAGCCGAACACAAAAATACATATTTTATCCAAAAAATCCCCCCAAAAAACTAGTACTTAAAAAAATAAGTAAAAGAACCAAAAACAACAGCAGCATTTTAAAAAAGAAATTATATTCCAGCCTACTTTGACTGCATTGGAAATTTCTACTACCCTAAATTTCTACTACCCTAAAACAGGGGCACAGGACTGTTTGGTGCAGAATATTAAAAAAACAAAACAAAACAATCCAAAGACCTCTGAGAATTGCTGGAGAATTCTGGGAGTTGAAGTCCACACGTCTTCAAGCGCCAGCCAAGGTTGAGAAACATTGGCCTAAAGATTGACAGAATTTCCCCCCAAGGTGATTGGAAGACAGAGAAACAAGCCCAACCTGTGAGACGTGATAATGATGGACTTCCCACACTCCCGTGTCCGAGCAACTGCATCCCATAATAGGCGCCTGGCCACGGGGTCCATGCCGGTGGAGGGTTCATCCAGGAAGACCACAGGAGGTCCACCAATGAGAGAAATTCCTGCACTCAGTTTCCGCTTGTTCCCACCACTGTAGAGATGGAGGAGAAAGGTCACGAATAAAAATGGTGGGGTCACCCAGTTGCCACCAACCATTTGAAATAATGAAACCAAGCCCCTGCTCCCACATTTGTCCCACCTCCCATCATGGATGAGCGTCCCATCTCTGGTTCAGAAGGCTTCTCACCTGTATGTGCGGATGAGTTTATTGGCGTGAGGTTCTAAGAGCAACCCACGAAGCATGTTCTCCACACAGCTGCTGATGTAGCGTTCGGGGATGCCCCGCAGTCGGGCATACATGCTCAAGGTCTCCCTCCCAGTCATGTGATCCAAAAGTGCATCAAATTGAGGACAGTAGCCAATCCGCTGCTGGACCTGAAGGCAGATCAAATCAAGTTGAGAAGAACATCTCCAGCCTACCTACTCATGGATGAGTGACAACTATGTTGTCCCTAACTGAGGAACTAGGAACTATGGAGAACTTTGGACAACTAGCTCCTCCGCTACTAGCTACTAGCCACTAGGATGGGGCTCCAAACCAGCTTAGATGGCTCAAGTGAGACCAAGAAGACCCAGATTTAAGTCCTTAAAGGTAAAAGGTAAAGGTACATACGTGCTAGTCGTTCCTGACTCTAGGGGGCAGTGCTCATCTCCATTTCAAAGCTGAAGAGCCAGTGCTGTCAGAAGACGTCTCCGTAGTCATGTGGCCGGCATGACTCAATGCCAAAGGCGCACGGAACACTGTTCCCTTCCCACCAAAGGTGGTCCCTATTTTCCTACTTGCATTTTTTATGTGCTTTCGAACTGCTAGGTTGGCAGAAGCTGGGACAAGTAACAGGAGCTCACCCTGTGATGCGGCACTAGGGATTCGAACCGCTGAACTGCTGATCTTTCGATCGAAAAGCTCAGCGTCTTACCCACTAAGCCACCACATCCTTTATTTAAGTCGTTACTCAACCACAAATCATAAACTGCTCATGTTCAGTCACAGGAGTCTGGTACAAATGAGGGACAATTCCCAGTTAATCTTCTTGACGTTCTATAGGCAGACATGTAGGCAAAAAAATCAGCAAGCTAGAAGGATCGTAACTGCACCTAGCAATTGTGTCTTTTCCTTCCAAATGCTCAATGTTGGTCTATGAGGGCTTGTGAGAAAAAGTCCCAAAATACCAGAAAGGGAAATCCATAACTTTGTCAACTTCGTCAAGAACAGCTGTTGTTTTGTTCTCGACTACCCCATTTTTTTTTCTTTTAACGCCCCTGTAATCCCTTGCATCAGGGTGGAGTTGGGGAGACTGAATGGAGCTGAGCATTTACTGGCCGGATGCCCTTCCTGAATGGCTGTGATGGTGAACCTATGGCACACGTGCCACAGGTGGCATGTGTAGCCATATCAGTGGGCATGCGAGCTCAGCTCTGGCGTGCATGTATGTGCCGGCCAGCTGGTTTTCGGGTTTTCTGGGGCCCCCAGAAGTAGGGAAGCAGGCTGTTCCCTGGACGGCCTTGGGGTGTGTGTGGGAAAGACCTCTTTTTCTCTCTCACCTGGCTCCAGAGTCTCTCTAGGAGTCTGGGGAGGGTGACATGGCCTTCCCCACACTCCCGGAGATCCTTAAGAGGCTGAAAAAGGCCAGTTTGCCAACTTCCGGTGGACTGGAAGGGCAGTTTTTTTGCTGTCCCCAGCCTCCAGGGCCTCTCTAGGAATCTGGGGAGGGCAAAAATGGCCTCCCCCCCCACAAAGGTCCTCTGGAGGCCAAAAACGGCCTGTTTGCCAATTTCCAGTCCCACCGGAAGTTGGCAAATAGGCCATTTCTGGCATCCAGAGGACCTCCAGGGGGGTGGGAAAGGCCGTTTTCGCCCTCCCCAGACTTCTAGAAAGGCTCTGGAGCCAGGTGGAGAGAGAAAAACAGGCCTACCGGGCCATCGCGTGCCAGGAGCAGAGGGGAGTAGGGGTGGTCGCGCGCACATGCGCGGGGGCAGGGTGCACAGAATTATAGGTGTGGGCGCACGCCCCCCCGGCACGCGATGACAAAAAGATTACCCATCACTACTATATGGTGTTCACAGCAGAGAATTACTGGTTGCCCCTCAGAGAGAGAAATATCTGCCACTACCTAGGATTGAAGTCTACCAGCCTCCTTATTATGAGGCGAGAGCTCCCCCTTGAGGCCACTGTGCTGCTCTGTCTTGACTCTCCCATTTACCTTTTTGATGTTGGCCAGGATGCTGTGTCCATCCACATATGCATCTCCCGATGTGATGCTCTCATCCCCAGTGAGCATCTTGAAGGTCGTGGTTTTGCCTGCCCCGTTGAAACCCAGAAGACCAAAACATTCCCCCTTGCTGACCGCAAGAGAGATTCTGTCCACAGCCAGGCAAGAATCCCTGCTACTGTATACCTGGGGGGAGGGGGCGGCAGAAAGTGGTGGGGGGGGAGAGAAACACAATGGTGGCCAATGTAAAACACACAAAGCTGGCCTTATTGCTGCTAATGCGATTCATTATCATTCACTTGATTATTGTAGACGTATAAATAATCATTTATTACCCTGTTTCCCCAAAAATAAGACAGCCCCCGATCATAAGCCCAATCGGGCTATTGAGCGCATGGCAGTAAAGCCAAGCGCTTATTTCAGGGTTCCAAAAAATATAAGAGAGGGTCTTATTTTCAGAAAAACACTCTATCTGTCTGTCTGTCTGTCTGTCTGTCATCCTATAACTATCTATCTATCTATCTATCTATCTATCTATCTATCTATCTATCATCCATCTATCTGTTTATCTATCTATCTATCTATCTATCTATCTATCTATCTATCTATCTATCTATCTATCATCTATCTATCTATCTATCTATCTATCTGAAATATCTATTATATTTTTTATAATATGCTCGGTTTTAAATTGTTGTTTTAATTGTATATTTTTGTGTTTCTTATCTTTTGGCTGTACACCGCCCTGAGTCCTTTGGGAGAAGGGCGGTATAAAAATTTAATAAATAAAAATATCTATCTATCTATCTATCTATCTATCTATCTATCTATCTATCTATCTATCTATCTATCTATCTATCTATCTATCTATATCTATCTATCATCTATCTATCTATCTATCTATCTATCTATCTATCTATCTATCTATCTATCTATCAAATCTATCATGTATGTATGTATATATCTCTCTCCCTCTCTCTCTCCCTCTCTCTCTCCAGTATCAATCTACCCTGTTTCTCCCAAAATAAGTCACCCCCTGATCATAAGCCCAATCGAGCTTTTGAGCGCATGGCAATAAGGCCAAGCGCTTATTTCAGAGATCAAAAAAAATACAAGACAGGGTCTTATTTTCGGGGAAACATGGTATTATGTGCTATTGTGGCTGGTTGCACAGTCAGACTGGATTTGGCATTTTTGTGCACCTATCAAGTCCTTCCCAAGGACTTGATAGGTATTTACCGGTTCTCCGAACTATTCAAAATTTCCTCTACCAGTTCTCCAGAACTGGTCAGAACCTGCTGAAACCCACCTCTGGGTAGCAAGTGAAACCATGCCCCATCCAACCCGGTGGAAGAAAAGTGGCCCAAAAGGTTGAGGGCCACTTCTCAATCTTGACAACTTTAAGATGTATGGACTTTGTTTGCCAGAATCCCGAATTCTGAGAGTTGAAGTCCACATATATCTTCACTTCTCAATGTTTTCAACCAATAACAAAGAACCTGCGCCCCACCATAATTTTTAAGCAAAAGTTTAGTGCAGTGAGATAGTTAGGTGCGGTGGTTAAAGCATTGGACTACAAATCAAGAGGTTATGAATTCTCTTCCTTAACCCACGAAAACATAGCTATGGACACTGTCTTGGGCTGTCCCCAGATAAAAGCAGGTTGAAAATCAAATCAATAAATAAAAGCCAATCCTTTTTCACAGAAAGCCAGTTCTACATTTAGAGGGTTTATGTTACCTTTATGGCTTACAATGAGATTTAAGAGTCTACTCAACATTATGGAGAAACAACGGAAATATATAAATGCTTTCTGGAGAACCACATAATTATTTTCTAGGCTTCAGGGCCAGTGACGAAATCCAATTTTTTTCCTGTGGCTTGGTGGGCATGGCAGGGGAAGAATACTGCAAAATCTCCGTTCCCATTCCACTCTGGGGCCAGCCAGAAGCGGTATTTGCTAGTTCTCTGAACTACTCAAAATTTCCGCTATTGGTTCTCCAGAACCTGTCAGAACCTGCTGGATTTCACCCCTGTTCAGGGCCCAGTAGAACTACCTACGATGTCTTCGGAGAAATGGTGGATTTTTTTGGGGTGGGGAGCATAAAAAATATGTACTTCAAAAGAGGTTTACATTATTTTGATGAGGTTTTGGTGAGAGACACCAGGGAGTTTTAGAAGCTACCTTGAACATCTACCTTGGTAAGTTCCTTAATCACAAGAGGACTATTCAGAGAAGAACTTGATGCTACTGGAGATTCCAGAACCTTCTTCCTCTCATCAGCAACATCCCGGTCTTCTGGCAGCACCGGAACCTGGTTAAGCAACATGACCTGTGGAACGGCATGAAAAATCAAGCAAATGAGCCATGGTGGCGCAGTGGTTAGAGTGCAGTACTGCAGGCTACTTCTGCTGACTGCCAGCTGCCTGCAATTTGGCAGTTTGAATACCACCAGGCTCAAGGTTGACTCAGCCTTCCATCCTTCTGAGGTGGGTAAAATGAGGACCCAGATGATTGGGGGCAAGAGGCTGACTTTGTTAACCGCTTAGAGAGGGCTGGAAAGCACTGGGAAGCGGTATATAAGTCTAAGTGCTACTGCTATTTTTCTTCCTTCCTTCCTTCCTTCCTTCCTTCCTTCCTTCCTTCCTTCCATCCATCCATCCATCCATCCATCCAGTATTGCAGGCTGACTCTACCCACTGCCAACAGTTCGATCCTGACCAGCTCCAGGTTGACTCAGCCTTCCATCCTTCCGAGGTGGGTAAAATGAGGACCCAGATTGTTGGGGGCAAATAGGCTGACTTTGTAAACTGCTCAGAGAGGGCTGGAAAGCACTGTGAAGTGGTATATAAGTCTAAGTGCTACTGCTAAAGAGAGCCATCAGAAGCACGTTATTGGAAGGGAGGTGTTCTGCATAAAACAAGCAGGAGGGAAATACCGAATTTATAATTAGAGCAGGGGAGAAAAATCTCTCTTATCATTTTGACTGATCTGAAAGCAGGTAATCCTCCACTTACGACCATTTGTTTAACAGCGGTTCAAAGTTACAACAGGCTTGAAAAAAACGTCACTTATAATCCGACCTTGCACTAGCCCCACGATCAAGTGATTGCAACTAGGGGCACTTGGCAACCGGCTTGCATTTGTGACAGCTGCAGTGTCTTACGATCACAGCATCTTAGCCACTGAGCTACCGCGTCCCTTTTTATTAACATTATACCAAGCTAGAAATTCTTGGAAGGCTGTTGAGGTCTACTCTAAAGGCTTAGATAGTTGCAGCTTTTAAGAGCTGACCACCAGCCTTCCCAAGCTCTGATCATTCACTTGGGTGTTACGGTACTTATACACTTCTAGGCATATTGTTGCATTCTCAGATGCCAACCAATTTGCTTTGTTTTCACCGGAGGAAGCCACCAAAACAATCTGGAACTGAACACACTCAAAACTGTAGAAATGGTGGTAGACTTTAGGAGAAACCCTTCCATACTTCCACCTCTCACAATACTAGACAACACAGTATCAAAAGTAGAAACCTTCAAATTTCTAGGTTCTATCATATCGCAAGATCTAAAATGGACAGCTAACATCAAAAATATCATTAAAAAAGGACAGCAAAGAATGTTCTTTCTGCGCCAACTCAGTAAGCTCAAACTGCCCAAGGAGCTGCTGATTCAGTTCTACAGAGGAATTATTGAGTCTGTCATTTGCACCTCTATAACTGTCTGGTTTGGTTCTGCAACCCAACAAGAAAAACACAGACTTCAGAGGATAATTAGAACTGCAGAAAAAATAATTGCTACCAACCTGCTTTCCATTGAGGACCTGTATACTGCACGAATCAAGAAGAGGGCTGTGAAAATATTTGCAGATCCCTCGCATCCTGGACATAAACTGTTACAACTCCTACCCTCAAACGACGCTATAGAGCACTGCACACCAGAACAACTAGACACAAGAACAGTTTTTCCCGAAGGCCATCACTCTGCTAAACAAATAATTCCTCAACACTGTCAGACTATTTACTGAATCTGCACTACTATTAATCGTTTCATAGTTCCCATCACCAATCTCTTTCCATTTATGACTGTATGACTATAACTTGTTGCTGGCAATCCTTATGATTTATATTGATATATTGACCATCAATTGTGTTGTAAATGTTGTACCTTGATGAACGTATCTTTTCTTTTATGTACACTGAGAGCATATGCACCAAGACAAATTCCTTGTGTGTCCAATCACACTTGGCCAATAAAAATTCTATTCTATTCTATTCTATTCTATTCTATTCTATTCTATTCTATTCTATTCTATTCTATTCTATTCTATTCTATTCTATTCTTCTTCCTCCATCCATTACGTCATGCAAAATTTTGGTGGGAAGTTAATCTACATGCAATATGGAGAAGCTCTGAAGGACTCAGCCAGGAAAGGGGTTCCTCGGTTGCGAAAGCCTCACCCATTTCCGCCTCCGTCGTATGTCGCAAACAATGGTCCTCATTCTCCAGAGGAGGTTAGTCTCAATGAGAAAGAGCAGGAGAAGGAAGAAGAGCCCTTCGGCTGCCATTGCTGTCAAGTATTTCCCAACGCCTGGGCTTTCCCAAGCAAAGTAGTTGGTCTGGTAGGTGATATCTGGAAGAGGAATGAGGAAAGAGAGGAGAGCAGGACAAAAGAAAACTTGGGTTATTTCAGGAGATAGCAACCTTCCGATGGTTGAAGTCTCCACCAATCTTCTAACTGAGAGTCAAGGGTATGGGGCAATTATACAAAAGAAGGCAGAGTTATGGGGTTGAGATGGTCTGCCAGCAGCCTGCGGAACTGGCAACGGAGTCGAACAGCGATGAGGCTGAGGAAGAACAGGGGCCAGTCCTGGAGGCTGGGGAAGGCCCAGATGAAGGCTCTGCATCAGAGGCAGAGGTGGAGCCAGGGCCATCAGGGAGTGATGTGCAGACTCCGGAGCCTCCAGAGGCTGACAGTAGTGAGGCAGAGGAACAGGAGGAGCCTGTTCCTAATGCACGCATGAGAAGAGCTGCCAGAAGGCAAGAGCAGCTCAAGCAAAGAGGACAACTCGAGAGTAGGGCTAAGAGATGATTGGCCCCTCCCATAAGGCCAATCAGCAATGGCGTTTGGGCTCTTTGCAGGAAAACAACGTTGATAGAATTGCTCCTCGTCTTGCTGCATTTATTTCTTTTCGGCATCTTCTGCTTTTGAACTTTTGCCAAGAAAAGCCTTTGGCCTTTGGCCTAATTAGACCAAGGTTGGTGATAAGACTGAAGAATTGTGTTATGAAGAATTTGCTTTGATTTAGTTTGGACTACGCTGAGAATGAGTTAATTCTCAGCTGTTCTAATAAAGTCTGTTGGTTTTTGAACTGATTGCGTTCAAAACGCAAAACCTACTACTACCTCCTTGGGCCTGGGTCACAACAATGGGTGGCATTGCTGGGTATTGGGCAAGGATGTCTGCAAATCCAGTGTCTGCAAACCCAATGCCCTTCTAGCACTGATGATGTTCCCTAGTTGGGTCATGAAACATTTGCGAGAAAACCATCAAGCTCAGAGAGCACCGAGGACCCTTCATTTCAACCCTGAGCCATAAATATAAGTCTCCTTCAACACTACCCAAGAAGCCAAGTCTGAGATACTCACTAAATATTTTACAGATGAGCACCGACTCAAAAGAAGAAGTGCAGAACTGAATGAACTCATAATTCTGGTAGAACTTGCTGATGCTTTGTCCCAAACAGTAGTTGGGTAGGATGAGGAAGACTTTATCTAACGTGTTAGAAAGGTCCACCATTCCAAGCTCTACAAGAGAAAATATGTGGGAAGGAAAAGTTAACCTTGGTGGCTTCAAAGCCACGAAAACCTTTTAGCCAAAGCAACAAAATCCCAATTCCTTACCAGGAATGCTCATGATGACAACGGGCAAGAACGTGGCTGTGCCAGAGAAGACATTGAAGATGGTGAGGCGGGTGTAGGCTGTGGCTGCTATGGAAAAGAAGAAGCTGAGCAGGTACATGAGGGGGATAATGGCCCAGCCATACAGAAGAAATATCTGCATTATATCCACGAGATGGCTGTCCTGAGTGAACGCTTTGATGTCAAAGGCTTGGAAGATCACCTGAAGAATGACCAACAGAAATGATTATTACAGTTTAAGTCCCAGAAGGGTCATTTAATCCATACCTTTGACTGACAATAGCTATCTGGAGGCTTGACCTATCGCTTGTCCTCAGGTGTGGTCACTCAAGGGAACGGGATTCGAATGCTTGCTACAGCCAGTAGATGGCAGTGTTTGCAAATTTGGATCTATGATATATGCTCTAGGCTCTTTTGTTCTAAGTAGTTTTCTGTTTCCTGTTACGGTTAAGTAATTGAGCAGTAAAGCACATGGTGACTGTTCTATTCTATTCTATTCTATTCTATTCTATTCTATTCTATTCTATTCTATTCTATTCTATTCTATTCTATTCCTTCCTTTGTCCCTCCTTCCCTCCCTAGATTAGGAAGATAAACAGGAAAAGCAATTTGCTACCCAACTGCCCAATGAGTTCATAAACACATTCTGGTCTCCCATTTCATTTGGGAGAACCAATACATTACAATGGCCAGAATGTTCCATTATTATGAATATTGCTGGAAATTCTGGATGTCGTTAATGCCTGAAAGTGAACCATTTGGAAAAGCCACCTTGGAATCTAAGAAGATGCTGAGAGCCAACTCTACTAGAGTGCCATATCTGGGATCCAGAAGAGCAGGTAACCCACAGATACCAGCAATGAGTAATATAACCTTCTACGATCTCTTTGCCCAGAGACTCAGTGACTTTAATCTATGCATCTTTAATTCTGTTCTCCATCATTGTCCAACTACTGCTGAAATAACTAAACCAGGTAACAATGTCATCTAACAGGTGTATGTACATTAGAATTCTGCATTTTCATGTTGTTCTTGCATATCAGTATTCATGGCTGCCCCCCTCCCCCTTCAGAAATGTCTCTCTCACTCAACAGATGATTGATGGGCCCAATGATAGATCCTCTTAGCTGGATCATCTCCTCAATACAATTCAACGAAGCCTTTGGAGAAACAAATCAGGATAGCAACAGCACTAGGACTTAGATTTATAAGAAAAATCGAATCGTTCTAAGAAGAATTCATGGTTGGCATTGAGCTGTAGGTCAAGGTGTGGATGATGACCGAGAAAGCCCTACCAAGAGGGCTTACAAAACCTGTTTTTCAGCCGTGTGCTAGCAGGGAGCAATTGTTCTCCCCACCTTCCTAAAGTCCAGCAGGATTCTGAGATGAAGATTCTCAGCTGGAGTTCCCATCCTGGCGAACCCATTGTCCTTACAAGTAAGAGCAGTAGCACTTAAGAGATATATTCTGCCACACAGTGCTTTACAGCACTCTCTGAGCAGTTTACAATGCCAGCATATTGCCCCCAACCATTTGGCTCTTCATTTTTACCGACTTCGAAACGATGGAAGGCTAAGTCAACCTCGAGCCTGTCAGGATCGAACTCCTGGCAGTGGGCACAGTGTCAGCCTGCAATACTGCATTCTGACCACTGTGCCACCAGGGCTCTTAGCAGCCTGCTAAGTGCGGATAACCAACTCTATTGCCTAGACCACAGTTTCTCAACTTCAGCAACCTCAAGATGTGTGAACTTCAACTCCCAGAATTCAGTGTGCTAGCAGGGAGCACTTATTCTCCCCACTTTCCTAAAGTCCAGCAGGATTCAGAGAGGAAGATTCTGTGGTGGAATTCCCATCCTGGAAAACCCATTTTTCTTAGAAGTAATAGCAATAGCAATAGCAATAGCACTTAGACTTATATACCGCTTCACAGTGCTTTTACAGCCCTTTCTAAGCAGTTTACAGAGTCAGCCTATTGCCCCCAACAATCTGGGTCCTCATTTTACCAATCTCAGAAGGATGGAAGGCTGAGTCAACCTTGAACCGGTAAGGATCGAACTCTTGACAGTGGGCAGAGTCAGCCTGCAATATTGCATTCTAACCACTGTGCCACCACAGCTCCCTCCACGACATAGGCTATCCAGGAATAACTCACCAGGATGAGGGTGCAAGGTGTAAGGTAGTTGATGAGGTCCCACAGAAGCGCCGAGAGCCAGAAGTTCACCATGTAAACACCGCTGACAAACTGTACGTGTTTGGCTTTGATGGACCTCTCGCTGACCAGCAGAAGCGCAAAGGTGCTGGATAAGGAGGCCATTCCGTAGAGCAAGTTAATGGCGATTGCGAAACCCGTCTGGCTTCTACGGGATATTGCAAAGACAAAGCACAATCAGCTTTGATTAAAAGTTGGGTCCAGAAACCATTTTAACCCCAGTTCTGATGGAACTACATTTGATCTGGATGGGGAATCAGGGATAGCTGGCTTGATACCCGACACTTGAAATGGAACTTGGTCACTAAATGAGGAATGGGCAAGGGTGGGGTTCAAAATTTTTAGCAAGGGGTTCTCTGTCCGGTTGCTGGGTGGGTGTCGCCATAGTGAGCATGGCCTAGTCAGCCTCTTGCACCATGGCGGAGGCATTTTTGCCCTCCCCGGGCTCTGGAGTCTTTTCTCCAGCCTCTAGGAGGATGAAAACGGCCTTCCCAGGCTCTGGAGGCCACCTGGAGGCCAAAAACGGGCCCATTTCCAGCCTTCTCGAACGTCCAGTAAGCCCATTTTTTTCATGCCATGCACTTACCTGCATCCAAAACGGCCCTGTAGGGATTCCTGGGAGGGGAAGGGTGGGGTGGGCGAGGCCAGCCAGGCGTAGGATTTGGGGGTTCTCCGAACTGCACAGAATCTTAACGAGAGGTTCTCCCGAACCCCTGCGAACCCTCCAGCAGCCCACCCCTGGGAACGGGCGTACATACGCCATCTTGAGTTCTTGAGTGAACGATGGAGATATATCTGAAGCAAGCAAACAGATTAAAAACAAAGAAAGTTTGGACTCACTCCATGATCTGGTCCTTTGCCGTCTCGGTCATGTTGCGAGGTTGTGGATAGTTAGCCACGGCGATGGAGGCATTTGGTCCAACGATTAGCCTCAACAAGGCATTGTCCACCAGTAGCAGCGCAGTGGCAGGAGAATGAAATGCTTGGTTGTTGAAAAGAGCGGTGATGTTTATCTGGCCCGAGGTCTCTTGGAAAGAAGCTGCCGCGATGTGGTACTCATTAAAGGCTCCGGCTTCTTCGGATGCTCGAGAAATCAAGTATTCCTCCAGGTTCCCTGGAAGGACAACCATTTCATAGGGTGAAAATGTCTTTCAAAGGGGCCTCCTCACTGACTAGTACCCCATTTCTATTTATTTATTATTATTATTTTATTTATTTCACCAAGCAAGTATTTTATGACAGATACAAGTGTAAACATAATTAATTATAAATACATGTAAAGGATACGGATAAAAGAAAACATTAGGACAGGGACGGTAGCTCTCTGGGCACAATGAGAATATATCTGCTGAACAAAACTCCGCACTGGCGTCAGGAAGGGCATCTGGCCATTAAAACATTCTGCTAGCTCTATTCAGACTCCACTATGTTGCAAGGGATTATGGCAGTGGTGAAATGTAAAAATTTGTTACTACCGGTTCTGTGGGCGTAGCTTGGTGGTGGTGGGGTAATGTGACTGGGTGGGTGTGGTAGACCAGACAGAAAACACAATTTATTTTTTTTACTTTTAAAAGCATTTTTTCTACAACCTCTTCAGCTGAATGCTTTTAAAAGGCCCTAGCGATCCCAGCTGAGTTGCCTGATCATCAGAGGCTTTTTTTTTCTTTTAAAGGCAAAAAAAAAATGCTTTTAAAAGAAAAGTAAATTGACATTTGAAATCAGAGAACAAGAAGATAAGCAATATTATAAGATTTGGGATTTATTTTATCAACGGTTAGAAGGAAGGATATGTTAGAAAAGATTTGAGAAAGGTTACTATTAAGAGAAACAATTGAATTAAATTGATTTAGGATGACGGAATAAATGATGATACTAGATGAAATACCAACTTGGGGAAACTTATATGAAATGAGAGAACGAAATATTATAGCTATTGGTCAGCTAAAAGATTCATTGAGTAAGATATCTGGAGAGATGTTAAATGGAGTTAACGGAGGATTAGAAATTAAAGATATTTTTATGTTGAAATTGTACAAGAGATGTGCAACCACCCCACCGACACACTGTAATTGAAGAGAAGATGTTTTTATGTTGGTTTGTTTTTAAAAAATATTTCCCCCCCCCAAAAAAAAAGAAAAAAGAAAAGGCCTTTTTTTTTTGCCTTAAAAAAAAAAAAGGCTCTGACAATCTGGCAACAGCTGGGATCGCCAGAGGAGCCTTTTAAAAGCATTTTTTTTACAACTTCTTCGGCTGAAGAGGTTGTAGAAAAAATGCTTTTAAAAGTTAAAAAAAAAATTGTGTTTTCTGTCTGGTCTACCTGGAAACTCTTTTTTTATTTTTTTTTACTTTTAAAAGCATTTTTTCTACAACCTCTTCAGCTGAATGCTTTTAAAAGGCCCTAGCGATCCCAGCTGAGTTGCCTGATCATCAGAGGCTTTTTTTTTCTTTTAAAGGCAAAAAAAAATGCTTTTAAAAGAAAAGTAAATTGACATTTGAAATCAGAGAACAAGAAGATAAGCAATATTATAAGATTTGGGATTTATTTTATCAACGGTTAGAAGGAAGGATATGTTAGAAAAGATTTGAGAAAGGTTACTATTAAGAGAAACAATCGAATTAAATTGATTTAGGATGATGGAATAAATGATGATACTAGATGAAATACCAACTTGGGGAAACTTATATGAAATGAGAGAACGAAATATTATAGCTATTGGTCAGCTAAAAGATTAATTGAGTAAGATATCTGGAGAGATGTTAAATGGAGTTAACGGAGGATTAGAAATTAAGGATATTTTTATGTTGAAATTGTACAAGAGATGTGCAACCACCCCACCGACACACTGTAATTGAAGAGAAGATGTTTTTATGTTGGTTTGTTTTTAAAAAATATTTCCCCCCCCCAAAAAAAAAGAAAAAAGAAAAGGCCTTTTTTTTTTGCCTTAAAAAAAAAAAAAGGCTCTGACAATCTGGCAACTCAGCTGGGATCGTCAGGAGCCTTTTAAAAGCATTTTTTTTTACAACTTCTTCGGCTGAAGAGGTTGTAGAAAAAATGCTTTTAAAAGTTAAAAAAAAAATTGTGTTTTCTGTCTGGTCTACCTGGAAACTCTTTTTTTAATTTTTTTTTTTATTAAAAAGTTTTACAGAAAATTTCCACAAATGCCTCCCCTCTCTCTCCCTCCCCCCCTCCCACCTCCACCCAGTCCCCCCGACCCCCGGACTTCCCAGAGCAAAATACAGGTTATAACATCTAACAATCATAAGCTAAAATACGCTAACTATCCATAAACTCACATCCCTCCCCTAGAGCCTTAACTCCCCTTTTACATAAAAGAAAAATATACAAATACAATTTTTACTTTCTATTCATTCATAAGCTATTTGGTACTTCTTGGAAGTACCTGGAAACTCTTATGAGCACGAGGGACCCTCCGTCGTCTGAGTTCTGCTCTAGGAGGAAAGCTGCTGATAGCCACTGACCTACCACCTCCAACGGCTCCTGGCGTTGAGCACCAACCACATTCTTGTACCGCGCTGCCAGCCTCTCGCCCAGGCTGGAGCCTTGGGAGACGGAGAAAGGCACCGTGGTCTGTCCGTACGGCTTTAAAGACAGCTTCAACAACGGAGAGTCTCGAGGTCCCGGGAAGGTCTTGGCGGCGATCAAGGCAAAAGCAGTGAAAATAAGAGGCACCAAAAACTGGGCTGCTACCATCTTCCAGTTGCGCCAGCTGTACACCGCCCTCTTCATGAACATGGCGTAGAACTGCTGGCAGCAGAGGTAGAACTGCAGGAGGGAGGAAAGGATAAGATTTACGCAGGTGAGTGTGTTTTCTGCAAACCCCTTTATTCCGGATAGTTAGAATCACTTAGAACAGGAGTCAGCAACCTGCGGCTCTGGAGCCGCATGTTGTCGTGTCCCACTCCTCCGCTGACGGCCGGGTCAGGAAAATCCGAATCAGGCGTGCCTCTGCAGCTCTGCCAAAGTCCTAGCAAAGTCCTCAGGGCACGCAGGAGACCAGAAAGTGACTTCAGCAAGATATGTTTAGATTTTGCCTGACTCAGAGAATGCCAGAAAGCAGGTCCTTTATATAGGCCATGGGGTGTGGCTCCATGACTCAGCACTTATCCAGGCCTGCCCCTCCCTTCCTTCTGTTGCCTCCGCCTATCAAGTCTTCTGACGCGAGGGTCACTCCAGTCTGCAGCTGTTGGCAATTGACCTCCCTCAGGCTCACATGCTGTGGAGGAGGGGGAGGGGTCTAGTTGCTCCGTTTGCCTGGGCATGGAGCCAGAGCTGGGGGCTGGAGATACTTCCTCCTCTTCATCCTGTCTGGGCATGGAGCCAGGGCTGGGGCCGGGAGGCATACTAGGACATTCCTCCGTGTTCGGAAGCAGATAAGAAGGCCCCGGCTGTGGTGAGATCGGACGAGACACAACACATGTGGCTCTTTCACTCTCTCTGTTGCAGCTCCCTGTTGCTCAAAATATGCGTCATAACCACCAACGTGCAACACCTGGTGGCACGGGATTTATTGAGCTTTTCCACCCCCGGTAGACCAACCATGGATAAATCCCAAGAGAAGAAAAGTTTCAGAAGAAAACAGAACATTTAATTCAACTACATATGCTAGTTTTGTGGCTGGTCAGGAAATATTCTCTGGATTCGCCCCTCAAAATTTGGACCACGATGAAAACATGGTGTCTATTTTGGACAGACGGAGGCAGTCCTTGACTTACAACCATTCTCTAGCGACTGTTCGAATGGAACTGAATAAAAGTGATTTGCAACTGGTCCTCGCACTTACAACCATTGCAGCAACCCCACGGTCGCCCGATCAAAACTCAAGTGTTTGAGTTTACAATGTATTTACAATAGTTGCAGGGTCCCAGGGTTGTGTGATCACCGCTTGAGATCTTCCCAGCTGCCTTCCGACAAGCCAAGTCAGCGGGGGAAGTGGGATTCGTTTAACAATCTCATGGTTCATTGCAAAAACTGCAGTTTTTGACTGAACAAAAGAACATTAAACTGAATGTCAGAAAGAGACATTAAATTGGGTGCGACTCATTTAACAACCGCCGCAGAAATTCTACGCCCAGTTGTGGTTGTATGTTGAGGGCTCTCTGTGTTCCCTTTGTTTTTCCCTCCACCAAAAAAGAACCCCACCATCAAATGGGAGCAGGAGTTAGGACCCACCCCTGTGTTCAGCTTAACGTTGGAGCAATCTTCGGTGATGAGTGTCCCGCTGTCATCGGTCATGTTTGTCAAGCCACTCATGCTGCTGGAATCATCCATGGCCCAGTCGTTGGATCGCCGTTCGTGCTGGTACTGCAGAGCTGGCAGCTGGATGGCTTGGATGTCCATGCTGGAATCCACAAGCTTGCCAACTCTTCAAGAAAGAGACCGCATTCAGAATTTTATTTTCTCCCACTCCCCAGTTTCTCCCATTTTACTCCCATAACAAGCCTTATGGGAAGTGATCTCTTGAGAAGGCCAACCCATCTTCCAAACTCTCTTTTCAAACTCATCTTCCAAGTTGACCTTCCAAACCTTCCAAACCCACCTTCCAAGTTGACCTTCCAAACCTTCCAAACCCACCTTCCAAGTTGACCTTCCAAGCCCACCTTCCAAGTTGACCTTTCAAGCCCACCTTCCAAGCTCATCTTCCAAGTTGACCTTCCAAACCCACCTTCCAAGTTGACCTTCCAAGCTCATCTTCCAAGTTGACCTTCCAAGCCCACCTTCCAAGTTGACCTTACAAGCCCACCTTCCAAGTTGACCTTACAAGCCCACCTTCCAAGCTCATCTTCCAAGCTGACCTTCCAAGCCTACTGTCCAAACTGACCTTTCAAGCCCACCTTCCAAGTTGACCTTTCAAGCCCACCTTTCAAGCTCATCTTCCAAGCTGACCTTCCAAGCTCATCTTCCAAGTTCACCTTTCAACCCATCTTTCAAGTTCATTTTGCAAACACAACAAAGAGTTACCTAAGGAAGACCTCTTCCATTGTGGTAACTGAAGCTCCATAACTGGCAATGCCCAGTTCTTCCCGGCGTAACTCCAACTCTGTGAACAGAGCCTCAAATCTGGAAGGAAGAAGTAAGTGAGAAGATTTGAATTCAGACAGGGGTGTGTCAGCGAGAAGAAAAGTCAGAGGAGAATCGCCTGAGGAGGAACGCTGGCCGAGAAGGAGGTACGGCCAAGGGTAGGAGGCGAAAACTCCTATTCCCGTGTCTGCATGGTGAACAGATGATTTAAGATCCTTTTAAGTTATTCTGAAAGCACCTATGATACGGTCTCCCAGCTTTGTTATCTTGTTATTTGGTTATATTATTCAACCCTGCCTAGCAGGTTCAAAAGCTTAGGAAACTCAGTTCTGGCTGTGTGTGTGTTCACACAACATACGACAACCCATACAACCAAAGGCTATTGTGATCCTCAAACCCACCCCATGGAGCTCTGCAGGGCAGATGACGAGTTTAAAAATTGGGTTAAATCAAATGAGCCCTTGACTGAGATAACCATGATCAAATTTGGCCATGGTTATGGCATGGTGGAAGTGCATTGGTGTTCTGGACTCCTTCTCTAGGAGTCTCGGCTCCTTCTTCCTCGCTGTCTGCTTCCGGGTCCTCTTCCACCCTCTCCAACTTTGCTGGTCTTCCCTTCTTTGGCTGCTTCTTCGCTTTTGGTCGAACAACTGGTTCAACCCCATCCGCTCCCTCGGCCTGCTCATCTCCATCCCCTGCCCCTGCCTGTGGCTGAGGTGGGGGTGGCGCTCCCGGGTGCGGCGGGGGTGCATACGGCGGGGGTCTCAGGATTGTTTCTTCTTCCTGGATCAATACCTGCTTTTTCGTATCCGATACTTTTGTTTCAGATACTTTCACATCCTTCACCCGTTTAGTGACTACAGCTTGTAGTCTATACTAAGTTGTAGACTATGCATGTTACAATCCATATATGGTCATAATTCTAAGAAATGAATATAAGGAACTGATACCACACATGTGTGGAGGTAGTATAATATGTTTGTGCTGATACCAGAGTTCCGGTGGTGCATGACAGGAAGACATAGTTATAAGCTCAGCATATTTATTTTTATGGGTATATATTGGCAAGGCTGTGGTCGTCTATCAAGCTGAGAAAGCAGTTCCCCTAATATAGCTGACAAGGCATTTCCTTATACATGAGAGTGGACTAAAGTTTCTTTTCCCAGGGCTTGAGGCCTGCTATGTGTACCGGTGGTCTGAATAGTTTTCAGTATGCCACCTCAAATGTATCAGACAAACATGGTTAAGGCCCATCGTGCGAGCAAAACCGAAGGGATAAACGTTCTCTTTGAATCAAGGTAGCATCCTTCAAGCCCATGTTCTCCAGGTGTATTGGCTCTAACTCCCATCACTTCCACTGAGACTTTGACACTTTGGCAAACTTGGACCCCACCTGTGCATTCCCCATAGTTATTAAGGGTGAGATTACTTGTGCGTGCTCTCCTTGGGTAGGATGAAGGACAATTCTGCCCCCACGTTGCTCTCCAGAGAGGCGTTGGGGACATAATGATAGATGAGGTGGGAGATCTCTCCGAGGTTGCAGTAGGGCTCTTTCACCATCACCATGTGGTACCCAGCACCTGAAAAGGAAGAAGGATATTGCCTGATGAGCATTGGATGCTTTCTTGAGATCATCCCTAACTTGTTATGGCCTGCTAGCGGGCAGCAGATCTGGCAGCAGATTCATACAGTGAAGAGGTTGGGGAGGAACATGGGCCAGTCCTGGAGTCTGGGGAAGGCTCTGTTGAGGGCTCTGCATCAGAGGCAGAGAGGGGGCCAGGGCCATCTGACAGTTGTCAGCTGCCTTCGGAGTCGGACATCAGTGGGGCAGAAGAATAGCTGGATCCTGTTCCCAGTGTGTGCATGCGCAGAGCTGCCAAGGGAAAGGAACAGCTAAGGAACAAAGGTCGACTCAGGAGTAAAGCCACAGGCGGACAGTGAATGGCCCCATAGGGAATAAATAGGAGCGAAGGCGAGGGGAGTTTGCCGGGTACAATTAGTTCATCTGAGTGAAGATCTGTTCCTGCCTTCTTGCCAAGTATTGTCTGTTACAGTGGGGAGTCTGAAAGATATTGGCCTGGCCACTTTCCAAGCCTGATAAAGGTCGGTAATGGTTGAACTATCTTGAAAGATTGCGGAAGAGGAAAGACTTTGCTGGAGAGGAATTCACTGTAAATTAAATAAAAGGGGTTTATCGGGATGAGGACTTGGCTTCGTGCTGCTGGGGAAGCCTAGGTAACTTTCATGTCCTTCAGCACTAAAGAGATGGCCACACGCACCCAACCATGGTTGAACTTCAAAAATTACATCAGGATTGGCTGTAGTTAATACTTTGGAGTTGAGGGATCGACTCAGAAGTCAAAAATACTTTCTGGAAGAAAGCAATAGAAAAATGCTTCCATACTATTGTTAATGGATATTTTCTTAAAATTGACAATTATGCTCAAGGACCTGATGTAATCTCCCTATCACAAGATAAGGAGGCCCTATGCACGGTCACTCACGCTCTTGTGACGTCTCGCCTGGATTACTGCAACGCTCTCTACATGGGGCTTCCCTTGAAGGGCATCCGGAGGCTGCAGTTAGTCCAGAATGCGGCTGCGCGGGTGATAGAGGGAGCCCCTCGTGGCTCCCGCATAACACCCATCCTGCGCAGGCTGCACTGGCTACCTGTGGCCTTCCGGGTGCGCTTCAAGGTTTTGGTGACCACCTTTAAAGCGCTCCATGGCATAGGGCCGGGTTATCTACGGGACCGCCTACTGCGACCAGATACCTCTCACCGACCCGTGCGCTCTCACAGAGAGGGACTCCTCAGGGTGCCGTCAGCTAGGCAGTGTCGTTTGGCGACGCCCAGGGGAAGGGCCTTCTCTGTGGGGGCTCCCACCCTCTGGAACGAACTCCCCCCAGGACTCCGTCAACTTCCTGACCTTCGAACCTTCCGTCGCGAGCTCAAGACACATTTATTCATCTGTGCAGGACTGGCTTAGATTTTAAATTTAGAGGGGTTTTAAATTGATTTTAATATTTATATTTTATATTTATATTTCTATTTTTAATAATTTGGGCGTTAGAATAAGTTTTTTAAGGATTATTTTAATTTGTATATTGATGTTTTATATGCCTGTGAACCGCCCTGAGTCCTTTGGGAGATAGGGCGGTATATAAATTCGAATAATAAATAAATAAATAAATAAATAAGCCACAAGGCTCTCACTCATGACTCACTCCTGACCTTACTGGAAAATACCCACACCGGAAGGCCTTATAAACAGAAAAACACTGAAACTCCCTAAACTCTGCTGAAGACGTTACCTAGCCTGGTTACAAAATGTTCGGAAACCAACCCACAAGCTCAGGGAATGAATCTTCACCCTCATCCATCCTACACCAGAGCTACAAATATTTGCCACTATTGCAAACTTGCATTTTTAAGGAGGATAGTAGCTGTCCTAATCTTAACCCTAGGATGTCTAGTTTAATGAAAAAAAGGACTAGGGGAGACATGATAGCAGTCTTCCAATATCTCAGGGGCTGCCACAAAGAAGAGGGAGTCAAGCTATTCTCCAAAGCACCTGAGGGTAGGACGAGAAGCAATGGGTGGAAACTAATTCTCTAGACTTTCTAGACTCTAGAAAGAGGGCAGAGAAGAGCAACAAAGAGGATTAAGGGACTGGAGGTTAAAGCATATGAAGAACAGTTGCAGGAACTGGGCATGTCTAGTTTAATGAAAAGAAGGACTAAGGGAGACATGATAGTAGGGTTGCCATAAAGAAGAGGTTGTCAAGCTATTCTTCAAAGAACCTGTAGGCAGGACAAGAAGCAATGGGTGGAAACTGATCAAGGAAAGAAGCAACTTAGAACTAAGGAGAAATTTCCTGACAGTGAGAACAATGAATCAGTGGAACAACTTGCCTCCAGAAGTTGTGAATGCTCCAACACTGGAAGTTTTTAAGAAGAGGTTGGCTATGTCTGAAGTGGTGTATGGTTTCCTGCCTAAGCAGGGGATTGGACTAGATAGATGACCTCCAAAATCCCTTCAAACTCTGTTATTATTCTATTCTATTCTAATCCGCAAAGTCCCAAACTCAATATTCAATTTGACCGGGGTGAACTCTAGGCCTGTCAGTGGTCTTCAATCACAGAGGTGACATAGACAGCCTGGTAGCTCCACCTCGAACTTCTCAAATAAAAAACAGCAAAGAAATGCAATTAAAAGAAGATAATATTTGTAGGTTGGGGTTGAACTGTGGAGTTTTTGGTGCTCTCTGAGCTTGGTTTTGTGGGTTTTTTATCCCCAGAAACTAACAAGTTCAGAGAGCGCCCAGGTCTCTGAAAAAATTCCTGTCCTTTGCTGTCCAGAATTATTTTCAAGTTGGGAGGGGGAGTAGAATGTCTTAACTAATTAGCATCAGACCGTGTTATAATCATATAGGAAATATTAATGCTCTAATGGTCATTTCGAAAAATCATAACATAATTAACATAATAACAGAGTTGGAAGGGACCTTGGAGGTCTTCTAGTCCAACCCCCTGCTGAGGCAGGAAACCCTACGCCATTTCAGACAAATGGCTATCCAAAATTTTCTTAAAAATTTCCAGTGTTGGAGCATTCACAACTTCTGCAGGCAAGTCGTTCCACTTATTGATTGCTCTAACTGTCAGGAAATTTCTCCTTAGTTCTAAGTTGCTTCTCTCCTTGATTAATTTCCACCTATTGCTTCTTGTTCTACCCTCAGGTGCTTTGGAGAATAGTTTGACTCCCTCTTCTTTGTGGCAACCCCTGAGATATTGGAACACTGCTATCATGTCTCCCCTAGTCCTTCTTTTCATTAAACTAAACCTACCCAATTCCTGCAACTGTTCTTCATATGTTTTAGCCTCCAGTTCCCTAATCATCTTTGTTACTCTTCTCTGCACTCTTTCTAGAGTCTCAACATCTTTTTTACATCGTGGCGACCAAATCCTTTCTTACTAAAATCCTTTCTTAGTGACACCTAGAAGCCAAGAGGAACATAGGTGGCAAATTTCAAGTTTGTAGGCTTTACGGTTCTGGAGATTTCGTGATTAATGCGTGAGTGTTTTTCGCTCTTATATATATAGATTTGTTATGTTTATGTAGTGTATATCAGAGGCGGTGACCCTTTGAGAGCTGTATGCAACGAAACCTCGTTATAACGTATGGCAATTAGTGTACATTCAAAGTGACAATAACGTTATTCTAAGTCTAATCTCCTTACCATATTTATGCTTGAGAAAGAGGGATGATCCACAACACTGGAGCTCCCCCTTGGCCATAATGGCGATGCGGTCGCCCAGCAGGTCTGCCTCATCCATGAAATGGGTGGTGAGCAAGATGGTGCGAGTTCTGCGCTGCTGCTGCAGGAGCTCCCACGTGGCCCGCCGTGAAACGGGGTCCATGCCTGAGGTAGGTTCATCCAACATCACCACCTGCAGAGAATACGGAAGTCGAGAGTTGGTTGCAACCCGGTAGGCCCAGTGTGACTGGAAACCAGTCTCTCTCGGGTCTCGAGCGGAGAACTGGGGTAGTGCAATGGAAAGAGGTGGTGGAGGTAATGGCACACTCAGAAGGACGAGGGAGGGGTGGACCACAGTCTTGAAGTAATTTGATCTAGCAATTAGTCCCCTTCTAGGGTAGAAAAGCCTCTCTTGCCATCTGTCTCTATCATCCCGGGATGCTTAAGGTCAGCTTATTGGAAGATGGCTATTCAACCACACACCCTATGCATTACGTGCAAGGGCCGTAATAGCTCAGGCTGTTAGAAGCCTGTTATTAGAACACAGCAGCCTGCAATTACTGCAGGTTCAAGCCCGGCCCAAGGTTGACTCAGCCTTCCATCCTTTATAAGGTAGGTAAAATGAGGACCCAGATTGTTGGGGGGGGGCAATAAGTTGACTTTGTAAATATACAAATAGAATGAGACTATTGCCTTACACACTGTAAGCCGCCCTGAGTCTTTGGAGAAGGGCGGGATATAAATGTAAATTTTAAAAAAAAATTATATCAAGGATGTGAATGATAACTAAAAAAAAAAAAGAACTAGAAAGATGCACTGTTCTCTCAACAGTGGTAAATATTATCAAGGCTGAAGATGAGAGGACAATCCTTTATTATAAAAGAAGAAAGAAGGGAGGAAGGAGGAAGGAAGGAAGGAAGGAAGGAAGGAAGGAAGGAAGGAAGGAAACAAAGAAGAAAAGAAGGAAGGGAAGAAGGAAAGAAGGGAGGAAAGAAGGGAGGGAGGAAGGAAGGAAGGAAGGAAAGAAAGAAAGGAAGGAAGGAAGGAAAGAAGGAAGGAAGGACTGAAGGAAGAAAGAAAAAGATAGATGTAGTAACAGAAAGATTTAGGTTCAAGTCTCTTGTTCAGTCACAGAGTTCAACTCTTAGTCCTGTCTGGTGCACAGGGCTGTTGTAATATGGGCAAACTGTGGGGAGACCCATACGCACACTCCTTTCCACTTTCCCAAATGGAGGATGTAAGTACCATAAAAACCAGCAACACGTAGGGTTTCCTGAACCTCCGTTCACATTTTAAACGAAGAAGGACTTCATGGATAAACAAGGGCTCCCACTCGAGATGGAGGGAACACTCAACCTCTCCACTCCATCTTCCACCATTGGGAAAGCAAACAAGGGGTCCCCATCTACCCTGCAAGGCACCAAGTCTACCAGACTCTCTCAGAACCACCTGCGCAGGTGAACAAGGATGAGGAGGAAGGGACTTGGCAGAGCCGCACCTTGGAGTCCCCAATGAGAGCGATGGCAATGGAGAGCTTGCGTTTCATTCCTCCGGAGAGGGCCTTCGACAAAGTCCCTTGTTTCTCTTGTAAGTTGAGGATGCGCAGGATATGGGCGATCTCCCCAGGGCATTTTTCAACAGGAAATCCTTTCAGCTGAGATGGAAGAGAAAGGGAAAAAAAGGAGTATGAGGTAGGGGTGAAATCCAGCAGGTTCTGACATGTGATCAAAATTCAGATGCTTGGCAACTGACTCATATTTATGACGGTGGTAGCGTCTTGGGGTCAGGTGATTCCCTTTTGCGACCTTTTGACAAGCAAAGTCAATGTGGAAGCCAGATTCAGTTAACAACCGGGGCTTCGTCAACTCCCTGACCTCTGGACCTTCCGCCGCGAGCTGAAGACGCTGTTGTTTCGACGTGCAGGACTAGCTTGAACATAGTTTTAATTTAGGGTTTTAATCAGGGTTTTAAACAGGGTTTTAAACTGTATTTAAAATTTTTAGGCCATTATTGAATCAGTTTTTTATATAGTTTTTAATTTGTATTGTGTGTATTGTGTTTTTTACTGGCTGTGAACCGCCCCGAGTCCTTCGGGAGAAGGGCGGTATACAAATATAATAAATAATAATAATAATAACAACCGTGTGGCTAAGATGACAGCTGCAGTGATTCACTTAACAGCAGGGTGGCAAGAAAAGTCGTACAATGGGGTGAAAGAAATGTTTCACTTAGCAACAGAAATCTGGGGCTCCAGGTAAGTTGAGGGCCACCTGTACTTGCCTCCCAGTACAATCATGACAGACCATGAGTAGCGGGCAACCATACAAACTCTGGACTTTGCAAGCCGGAAAATGAGTGGATCCCAGAAAGGCAGAGACTGCAGAAGTTCAAGTCAACATTGACCAAAGTTTACCCCAGAGTAGAAGTACAGATGCTCTTCTACCGTCATGTGGTCAAAGAGGACATCATGCTGAGGACAAAGACCCAGGCTCTTCCGGATGAGGACCATGTCCTGAGAGATTTCGTAGCCATTAATGTACGCCTGTCCGCTGGTTGGAGGATACAGTCCTAGGAAACAGCCAGGGAGAAAAAGGGAACATGGGTTAGGGCCAAATACAACTCCAGGCAATGAAAGAATAGGTGGTCATAAAACGTCTGGATTATTCGTAACATTATAATTATAATTTATTACAATTTATATAACATTATATGCAGTGGTGAAATGTAAAATTTGTTACTACCGGTTCTGTGGGTGTGACTTGGGGGGGGTATAATGTGACTGGGTGGGCGTGGCCAACTTTTTAAAAAAAAACTTTTAAAAGCATTTTTTCTACAACCACTTCGGCCAAAAAAGTTGTAGAAAAAATGCTTTTAAAAGGCTCTGACGTTCCCAGCTGAGCCACACGATCATCAGAGGCTTTTTTTTTTTACTTTTAAAAGCATTTTTTCTAGCACATATATGTGAGGCAGTGGTGGGTTTCAAATTTTTTTACTACCGGTTCTGTGGGTGCAGCTTGGTGGGTGTGGCAGAGGAATGGGAATTTTACTGCAAAATCCCCATTTCCTCCCAATCAGCTGGGACTCAGGAGGCAGAGAATAGATGTGGGTGGGGCCAGTCAGAATTTTTGCTACCGGTTCTGCAGAACTGCTGAAACCCACCTCTGGTGTGAAGGGAACCTTTACCTTTAACGTAACTAAGCCCCGTTTTTCCTCATCATCAATAAACATAACAATAACTCGTAAATTCTCCAAGATGTTGCTGTGTTTTCATGCTTGCTACCCAACGGTAGATCCAGCTCTGCTTCCAACCCTTCATTAAAGCAAAGGTTTTCGTAGAACTCTGTTTAAAAGACAGTGCTTTCTTTTCTTCATACGGGACCTCTAGATCGGATGAGGAGATGGTCTGAGTTTCAAGATCCAAGCTAGGCCCAAACCTTACCTGTCAGCATGGACAAAGTGGTGGTCTTCCCAGCCCCATTGTGTCCAAGGAGGATGGTGATTTGTCCTTCGTACATATTAAGAGTCAGGTCCTTCACGGCTTCTCTGGTTTTGTTGCCCACTTTGAACACCTGCAGACGAGCAAGGAAAATTATATTCTGTAAGCCCGCGTTGAGTCGCTATGGGCGAATTGATTGCTTATCTGTAGCCTATGACTATCCTTAAGTGTGGTAAGTGTTGTACCTTGATGAAGGTATCTTTTCTTTTGTGTACATTGAGAGCATATGCACCAAGACAAATTCCTTGTGTGTCCAATCACACTTGGCCAATAAAAACTTCTGTTCTATTCTATTCTATTCTATTTTATTCTATTCTATTCTACTCCCTATTCTATTCTATTCTATTCTATTCTATTCTATTCTATTCTATTCTATTCTACTCTACTCCTTATTCTATTCTATTCTATTCTATTCTATTCTATTCTATTCTATTCTATTCTATTCTAATCTAATCCTATTCTATTCTATTCTATCTCATTCTATTCTCTATTCTGTTCATTCTATTCTGTTCTATTCTATTCTGTTCTATTCTATTCTATTCTATTCTATTTTATTCTATTCTATTCTATTCTATTCTATTCTATTCTATTCTATTCTATTCTATTCTATTCTATTCTATTCTATTCTATTCTATTCTACTCTACTCCTTATTCTATTCTATTCTATTCTATTCTATTCTATTCTATTCTATTCTATTCTATTCTATTCTAATCTAATCCTATTCTATTCTATTCTATTCTATTCCCTATTCTATTTTACTCTACTCTACTCTACTCTACTCTACTCTACTCTACTCTATTCTCTATTCTCTATTCTATTCTATTTTACTCTACTCTATTCTATTCTATTCTATTCTATTCTATTCTATTCTATTCTATTCTATTCTATTCTATTCTATTCTATTTCTATTTGACTCAGGAAGCAAAGCACACGTGGACGTTGAATGACCCCTCCCCGGCTAGGGAATAAATAGAAGGAAAGGGGAGTGGTTGTCATAGGAGACAACAGTTCGTATTTCTGAAGATTTTGTTCCTTGTGTTTCGTGCCACAGAGACTGCTTGCCAGAACTTAATTTGCAGCCTTTCAGCTAGGAGCTCACAGGCCTTTTGCAAGGAACTGATAAGGTCTGTTACTGCAGTTAACTCTTTGAAGGATTATTTGCCTGGACTTTTCGGTGTGGGAACGCCATTACAAGAGGGAAATGAAGGGGGGTTTTTAGTGACAAGGAGTCTATATCTTGTTTCTGCTAAGGGCTGGTTCAGAACAGAAGGGAGCAACCAGCAGAAGAAGCTCACCTTGGAAAGATGTTTGATTTTGATGCCCGACACCAAATCCGAAGGCTCCTCCTCTATGAATTGACTTTTCAAAGCTTTCTCTGGATCTTCCTCCTCTTCCTTCTCTTTTCCCAGAAGGGTCTGGGGGCCCCCACACCAGTAAGAAGGCTAAAGAAATAAAGAGAATTCATCATTCCTTTCTGGGGAAAAAAAACCTGACCCATGGAAGAAAACCAGAAGGTCCTTTTGAAAGAATACACATTCTCTTCCTTTCTGGAGGAAATGCCCATTGTGAATGGCTTTTAAAAGACAGCGGACCATTTCTAAAGGAAATGCGAAATCCACTTTTCGAAGCAGAAAGCCAAAAAGATGCTTTTCAAACACGGATATGCACAAATCCCAAATACCGTACGTTATTGCAAAATGCATTTCCAGAATAGAATAGAAAAAGTAGAGTTGGAAGGGACCATGGAGGTCTTCTAGTCCAACCCCCTGCTTAGGCAGAAAACCCTACCCCACTTCAGACAAATGACCTCTTCTTAAAAACTTCCAGTGTTGGAGCATTCTTTGCTAAAAGAGTTAACCCAAACATATACTGTATGAGAAGGAAAAGAAACCATTTCTTTGAGATAGGTGGCTTTAAAAGTTAAATAGGTAGAAAGATGATGGATGGATGGATGGATAGTTTTTGTAGATAGATAGATAGATAGATAAATAGAAATAGATAGCTAGTTAGATGAGAGATAGATAGTTTTGTAGATAAAGATAGATAGATAGATAGATAGATAGATATTTGTAGATAGATGGAGATAGATGGATGATAGATAAATAAGTAGAGATAGATAGATAGATAGATAGATAGATAGATAGATATAGAGATACATAGAAATAGATAGCTAGTTAGATGATAGATAGATATAGAGATAGCTAGATAATTTTGTAGAGATAGACGATAGATAGATAGATAGATAGATAGATAGATAGATAGATAGATGATGAGAGAGAGAGAGAAATAGATAGATGATAGATAGATAGATAGATATTTGTAGATAGATGGAGATAGAGATAGAGATAGATAGTTGGATGATAGATAAATAAATAGAGAGAGAGAGAGAGAGAGATAAATAGAAATAGCTAGTTAGATTGATATAGAGATAGCTAGATAATTTTGTAGAGATAGATAGATAGATATTTATAGATAAATGGAGATGGAGATAGAGATAGATAGTTGGATGATAGATAGAGATAGTGAGACAGAGATAGATGGATGGATAGATGAAGAGGGAGGGAGGGAGGGAGGGAGGAAGAGAGAGAGAGAGAGAGAGAGAGAGAGAGAGAGAGAGAGATGGCCAATGCTTACCATGACAAAGAAGTACCAGGGTTGTGGGATGCCATATTCTCCAGGAAACACATTCTCCATGTACCAAGCAACCAAGCCATAGATCCCAGAATCCAGGAGAAGCATCCCCAGGACATGAGCCATTGTGAAGTTATCGTCGACGCTGACAGCTTTCATCAGGTTTCCCCACTGTATCCCCGTGCCTGGAAAATACAAGCTTTTATTTATTTCTTTATTTAATTCAATTTATATGCCACCCATCTCCGCCATAAGTTGACTCTCAGCAGTTTATAGATTATAAATGGTAGAAAAGCAGTTAAAAATTTAAAACTATGCACATTTTTTAAACTATGCAAATTTGGAAGTGCAAACTTTTAAAACTCCAAATAAATATATATCTCTCTCTCTGTCTTATCTTATCTCATATTGATACCTTATCTATCTATCTTTCTTTCTTTCTATCCATCTTTCTGTCTTTCTATCCATCCAATCCATCTATCTATCCATCTGTCCCTCTCTCTATCTCTCCATCCACCCACCCATCCACCCACCCACCCATCCATCCATCCATCCATCCATCCATCCATCTCTCTCTCCATCCATCCACCCACCCCCCCCCCCACCCATCTCTCCATCTATCTACCTATCTATCTATCTATCTATCTATCTATCTATCTATCTATCTATCTATCTATCTATCTATCTATCTATCTATCTATCTATCTATCTTTCTATCTATCTATCTATCTATCTATCTATCTATCTATCTATCTATCTATCTATCTATCTATCTATGCAACTAGGTGGCTCAGTGGCTAAGATGCTGAGCGTGTCGATCAGAAAAATCGGCAGATCAGCAGTTTGAATCCCCAGTATAGCTCTTCTGGGTGAGCAGGGGGTTGGACTAGATGACCTCCAAGGTCCCTTCCAATTCTGTTACTGTTATCTATCATCTATCCATTCATCCCTGGCTGGTTGGCTGGTTGGCTGGCTGGCTGGGGAATTCTGGGAGCTGAAGTCCACACAATTTAAAGTTGCCAAGGTTGAGAAACACTGATTTAGAGCAGGGGTCTCCAACCTTGGCAACTTTAAGACTTGTGGACTTCAACTCCCAGAGTTCCTCAGCCAGCATTGCTGGCTGAAGAACTTTGGAGTTGAAGTCCTCAAGTCTTAAAGTTGCCAAGGTTGGAGACCCCTGATTTAGAGCATGCTGGCTGGGGAATTCTGAGATTCGAAGTCCACCCCTCTTAAAGTTACCAAGCTGGACGACTTTGTATATAAATATATTCATATGTATAATAATATTCCTGGCAACGTAACCTCAGTCATTGGCACCCAACCAACAAGGGGTGGTGGGGGGAATATTGAAGGAAGCACTCTCGCTTCACACACATACTTCCATACTTCCACCTCTCACAATACTAGACAACACCGTATCAACAGTAGAAACCTTCAAATTTCTAGGTTCTATCATATCGCAAGATCTAAAAAGGACAGCTAACATCAAAAACATCATTAAAAAAGGACAACAAAGAAAGTTCTTTCTGCGCCAACTCAGTAAGCTCAAACTGCCCAAGGAGCTGCTGATTCAGTTCTACAGAGGAATTATTGAGTCTGTCATTTGCACCTCTATAACTGTCTGGTTTGGTTCTGCAACCCAACAAGAAAAACACAGACTTCAGAGGATAATTAGAACTGCAGAAAAAATAATTGCTACCAACTTGCCTTCCATTGAGGACCTGTATACTGCACGAATCAAGAAGAGGGCCGTGAAAATATTTGCAGATCCCTCGCATCCTGGACATAAACTGTTTCAACTCCTACCCTCAAAACGACGCTATAGAGCACTGCACAACAGAACAACTAGACACAAGAACAGTTTTTTCCCGAAGGCCATCACTCTGCTAAACAAATAATTCCCTCAACACTGTCAAACTATTCACTAAATCTGCACTACTATTAATCTTCTCATTGTTCCCATCACCAATCTCTTTCCACTTATGACTGTATGACTATAACTTGTTGCTGGCAATCCTTATGATTTAAATTGATATATTGATCATCAATTGTGTTGTAAATGTTGTACCTTGATGAACGTATCTTTTCTTTTATGTACACTGAGAGCATATGCACCAAGACAAATTCCTTGTGTGTCCAATCACACTTGGCCAATAAAATTCTATTCTATTCTATTCTATTCTATTCTATTCTATTCTATTCTATTCTATTCTATTCTATTCTATTCCTTTTTATTTGTTTCTTAGTAAGTTTTGATTGCTTATTTGTACCCTATGACTATCATTAAGTGTTGTATCTTATGATTCTTGATGAAGGTATCTTTTCTTTTATGTACACTGAGAGCCTATGCACCAAGACAAATTCCTTGTGTGTCCAATCACTCTTGGCCAATAAAAAAAAAATTCTAAAACTCTCACCTTTCCCTTCAAACATGCCGATCAGCTGTGCCCCCATAGCCATGGCGACGTTGGAGATGACGCAGGACGAGAGTTTCTGGCTGTGGGTCATGTGGTCGTAGCGGGGGGAGATAAAAAAGTACGGAATGTAGGAGAAAAAATAGAGGAAACCTCCCGCAGCTGCGGCTACATTGGCTGCAAACACAAAGTGGATATTGACTGTAAAAAGGGAGCAACGGGGCTTGGTGGCCTTTGGAGAGCCAATGCATTTGTGATAGACTGAGGGCAACCTCAGGATGGCCGGAGCAGAGGGAAGGAGGAGGAGGAGGAGGAGGAGGAGGAGGAGGAGGAGGAGGAGGGAGAAGGGATGGGGACAACTCTGAACGGAGATGGGGAATTTTGCATTGCACTGCTAGCTTCTTCTTCTTCTTCTTCTTTTAAATATAGTTTCAAAAGATGTTCATATAAAAAATGGTTGTATTATTATAAAAAGTATTTTTTTAAAAAAATAGGATAAAAGAAGAAGTAGAAAGGACAGTGCAGGTAGGGAAGGGAAGAAGGAAGGAGTAAAAGGAAAGAGAGATAAGGAGGGAGGGAGGAGGGAAGGAAGGAAGGAAAAAGGGAAAGAGGAAGAGAAGAGAAAGGGAGAGGAGGAGAGGAAAGGAGGAGAAGAGAGGGAAAGGAAAGGAAAGGAAAAGAGAGGAGAGGAGAGGAGAAAGGAAAGGAAAGGAAAGGAAAAGAGAGGGGAAAGGAAAGGAGAGGAAAGGAAAGGAAAGGAGAAGAGAGGAAATTAGAAGAGAGGAGAGGAGAGGAGAGGAGAGGAGAAAGGAAAGGAAAGGAAAGGAAAGGAAAGGAGGAAGGAAAGGGAAGGGAAGGGGAGGAGAGGAGAGGAGAGGAGCGGAGAAAGGAAATGAAAGAAAAGGAAAGGGAAGGAAAGGAAGGGAAAGGGAAAGGGAAAGGGAAGGAAAGGAAAGGTTTGCTTTACAACATTTACAAACAAATTCATTATCTCTCCTCCCTCTTGAAAGTTACAATACAATTCTCTACTGGCCTTTGGAAAGACAAGTAAAATTTGTCTAGACATACATATAAGGAGGGCAGGAAAGAATAGGGCTTCTTTCTATATGCCACATTTTCATTTTTTTAAAAGACCAATTGCACTCGGTAAAGCAATGTGGGTCAAACATGATTAATACTCAGATGGCAGCCTACCAGAGATTCCCAGGACGACCACAGAAAGAAAACAACAACAACAACAACAACAACAACGTAATACAACGGAGGGAGGGAAATCTCTTCCCTAACATCAAGAAAATATCTACGCGGTTATCGAGAGACGAAACTTTTATGTGGCGAGGAAAGATGGCAGCTTAGCCACAATGGTGTGACAATGGGGCGACCCTAACAGGAAGCCCATAGTAGAAACCCCCTTGCTCACCTCTTGAGAAGAAGGTGCTGACCATGAAGCTGAAGGAGATGGTTGAGATGCAAAACACCGCCAGGAAAGTGAAGACCAGAGTTGGGTCGCTATTGGGCAAAACTGCTCCCTGTTCACTCACCTGCAAATATGGAAGCCTGTTAATAAGTTCTACTCCAGGGCAGGGGTGGGCTTCAAAAAATGTTAGCAAGGGGATTCTCTGCCTGGTTGCTGGGTCGTTAAATGAAAACGTTGTGACTTTGTCACTAAACGGACTGTCGTAAGTCGAGGACTGCCTTGTATTTGTTCATATAACTTCTCCAAAGGGTCCGATTAAAAAAAGAAAAGAAAATGAGGATGCTCACCTTGACACAGAAGAGGATGGTCACAAAGAAGATGGACACTAAGAGGAAGAGGAAGAAGAGGAAGAACCATGCGCTCCAGTGTAGCCAGTTACTGAGTCCCATCATGCGCATGTACTCCTAGGGACACAAAATTCCACACGGAATGATATGTACCTGCTCAGCAACAGGGAGCAGCAAAAGTCTATCATTGTTGTGTCTCGCTCGCTCCCCCTGCCGCAGCCGGGCCCCTTGTATCTCCTGCCGGATGCTGATAGTTCGGAAGAATGTCCTGGCATGTCTCCAGCCCCCAGCCCTGGCACCATGCCCGGACAGGCCGAGCAAGACGAAGGGCGTGCCTTCAGCCCCCAGTCCTGGCACCATGCCCAGGCAAACGGAGCAACTAAACCCCTCCCCCATAGCATGTGAGCCTGACGAATGTGAGGCCAGTCATGAGCTAGGATTGCCAACAGCTGGAGGCTGGAGAGATCCTCGCTTCTGGAGAGTTGAGAGGCGATGTCAGCAAAAGGAAGGGAGGGGCAGGCCTGGATAAGTGCTGAGTCATGGAGCCACACCCCATGGCCTATATAAAGGATCTGCTTTCTGGCATTCTCTGAGTCAGGCAAAGTCTAACTTGGATTGCTGAAGTCACTTCCTGGTCTCCTGCCTGCCTTGAGAACTCTGATAGGACTTTGGCAGAGCTGCAGAGGCACACTTGATACGGACTTCCCCGACCCGGCCGTCAGCGGAGGAGTGGGACACGACAATCATTTATATTTCCACACACACACTTCACGGTCTGTTTCATTCGGTTGCTCCTCTCTGGGAGGAGGTTCCGAAGTATCTGTAGCAGGACTGCCAGACCCTGGAACAGCTTTGTGCCTTATGGCATCCATCTGGTAAACTCACAAGATTCTTTCTTTCCGCCAGGTATACATTCAAATTAGACTGTGATGTTTCTCTGTGTCATATATATATGTGTGTGTGTATACATAATGGTTATCTTTTGAGAGCTGAAGGCAATGAAATTTCATTTTAATGTATGCTGATTAGTGTACATTTAAGGTGACAATAAAGTTTTCCATTCCATTCCATTCCATTCCATTCCACTCCTCTATTTCTATTTCTATTATTTCTATTTCTATTTTGTATTCTCTACTCTACTCTACTCTACTCTACTCTACTCTACTCTATTCATTCCACTATTTCTATGTCTATGCCTATGCCTATGCCTATGCCTAATTCTAATTCTAATTCTATTTTTACTTCTACTTCTACTTCTATTTCTACTTCTACTTTTAATTCTTATTGTAGTCCATTCCATTCCATTAATTCTATTCTATTCTGTTCTATTCTAATTATCTGTTTAAGCGTTCCTCATTTTTATACAGGTATTTGCACAGTTGGTTTTCAAAGCTGTTTCCACACTTACCACACCACAAGCAACTGGCGTTTTGTGCATATTTTTGTCTGCCTTAAAATAAAGCCAAGTTTTCAAGACAAAGCACCCTCAGGGCCTGGTTTGTACCAAATTCTAAGGCACGATTTGTTAAACTGTGCTTATTTTGACATCAAACTTAGAAACCACGGATGAGTTTGCCCATCACACCAAGACAGAAGCAGACCAACCACAACTTAGCTTTAGCATTAGCTGTAAACCAGACCATGATTTCTCCTTATTCTCCCTCTCCTTCTCTCTGTTGTGGCCCATCAGCTGCCAGAAGAGTTGGCGGCAGACTTGGACGATGAGGAGATTGGGGAGGAACTTGGGCCAGTTCTGGAGTCTGGGGAAGGCTCTCATGGATGAGATAGAGCCAGGGATGTCCGACATTTCCCAGCCACCGGAGAGGCAGCTGCCTTCAGAGGCAGAGATAAGTGGGGAGGAAGAACAGCTGGGGCCTGCTCCAGATGCACGTATGGGCAGAGCTGTTAGGAGAGGAGAACAACTGAGGACAAGGAGTCGACTCGGGAAGCAAGGCACACGTGGAGGCTGAATGGTCCCTCCGTGGCTGGGGAATAAATAGAAGGAAAGGGGAGTGGTTGTCATAGAAGACAACAGTTCGTATTTCTGAAGATTTTGCTCATTGCGTTTTGTGCATCAAAGACTGCTTGCCAGAACTTAATTTCCAGCCCTTTGGCTGGGAACTCACGGCCTTGCAAGGAACTGATAAGGTCTGTTACTGCCGTTAACTCCTTGAAGGACTATTGCCGGGACTTTTCGGTGGGTGAATGCAATTAATTCACAAGAAGTAAATAAAGAGGGATTTTTCGTGACAAGGAGTCTGTTTCTTGTTTCTGCTTAAGGCTGAGTTCTTTCTTTTCTCATTTGTTCAAAAAATGTCACATTTCTCAGGATAAGCTCTGGAGTTCTAGATTCCAAATGGACTTGACTGCAACTAAAGTTAACAACACATCAGACGTCAAGGAGCCTCATTTCCTCCCATGGTTGGGCGAGCCAACTGGCTAGGCTTGTCCAACCAAACCCCAGAGCAGATCCTTCCGTTACCTTCAGCTTCTTCTCTTTCTCATGTACCACAGCGCGGACAATGTTGAGGGAGGTGTAGGTGAAGCTCAACATGAGTAGCAAGGGCAGCTGGTTCTGGATAGCAATGAGGAAGAGGTCATTGACATAAGGAGGATAAGGAAAGCGCCGAACAGTCACGTTCACACGATCCCACAGATGGGAAGTAGATGTGTTGGCATGGTGCTTTATGATGGCCATATCCACTGCATGTTGGACTGCAAGGAAACCTTCACGGAAGTACCCTAGCAAAGCAAGAAGGAGCAAGTCATGTAAAAAAAGAGGTCATATTCAATTCAGAACTTCAAGAGGTAGCACCATCTGATAAAGCTTCTCTAAAGGTAAAAGGTAAAGGTTCCCCTCGCACATATGTGCTGGTTGTGCTGGTTCCCGAATCTAGGGGGTTCCCGAATCTAGGGGGCAGTGCTCATCTCCATTTCAAAGCCGAAGAGCCAGCGCTGTCAGAAGACGTCTCCGTGGTCATGTGGCCAGCATGACTCAACGTCAAAGGCACACGGAACGCGATTCCCTTCCCAGCAAAGGTGGTTCCTCTTTTTCTACTTGCATTTTTTTAACCTGTTTTCAAACTGCTAGATTGGCAGAAGCTGGGACAAGTCACGGGAGCTCACCCCGTTATGCGGCACTAGGGATTCGAACCGCTGAACTGCCAACCTTTCGATCGACAAGCTCAGCATCTTAGCCACTGTGTCCCTTTTAAGTTACATTAAGGAAGGTTTTTAAAACTCTCAGATTAATCCATCATGTATTTTTGTTGGACCAAAGGTGCTTTTTTTCAAAAGACAACTGGACTTTCTTTGTTTTTTTCCTTGAAGATGTATGGATAAGCTAATTGTACTATTACTATGCAATTATTATTGATATGTACACTATGATTACCATTATGATTGTTGTATTCTTACTCAAAACTAATTGTACCCAGACAACACATTGCTCAGAGAGATATAGAGTTTTTTATGTATATTAAGAAAAATGTATTAATAAAGATATATATATATATATATATATATATATATATATATATATATATATATATATATATATATATATATATATAAATATAAAAAAAGTTTCTCTAATTTTGGAAGCTAAATGGGTTCAGGCATGGTTAATATTTTGAAAGGAAACCATCTGAAATATCAAAACTATAAGCTACAGTAATCAAGGTCACATCCCAGAAAAAAACATGATGCATTTTCATACTGCATCAAAAAAATGACATCATCCTGACTGTATACTGTGGTCATCAGAAGCCTAGCAAGATGTGAAAGATTCTTCTTTGTCTTCTTTTTTAAATTATTTTTATTGTACATTTTGCATCACAGTTTCAACTTTGCAACAGCGATATACTGGTTGTATCAGCAATTTTTTTTACAATACACATACTATTATACCTCCCAGTTGCAACCATTTAAGAGTTATTCACACAATATCATGTTTATATTAATTCTTTCCATATGTCTAACATAAATCTCTATATATTTATCATTCTAAGTATTTTACTTCACACTTTTGTACCATCTTGCCATAATATTGCTTACAGTAAATATTCTTCTATCTCTCATCATACTTGTACTTATTTCTGGTTCATTGATCGTCTTTCATCATTAATTTTCTAATCTTTGCATCTATTATCTAACCAATTGTACCATACATTCCAAATTAAATAATATTCTGTTTCTCCTTTGTCTTTCATTTCCATTGTCAACCTGTCCATCTCAGCACAATCTAATATTTTCTTTATTACCATTTCCTCTGTGGGTATATTTCCATTTTTCCAATTTTGTGCATACGTAATTCTGGCCACTGTTATTACATGTAGCATTAAATACTGAGTTCTTTTATTATATTTTCCTGTTAGTATGCCTAATAAAAATAGCTCTGGCTTTAAGTCTATTTGTTGTTTTACCATTTTCTCCAGCCACTTTTTTAATCTTCTTCATTGATTCAGTGTTTTGAAGAGTTTATTGGCTTATTTGGTCTCTGCATTAGATTTATATCCCATCTTGAGTTCAAGGTGGCTTCATTGTACATCTTCATTTTATCTCAAAACAGCAACACGGTGAAGGATATTGGGTTGAGAGGCCACTCAAAAGATATCCGCTCATTTTCTAAAACTATGGGTGTAATTCAACCTTGATTCCCATAATTCTAATTCAACAGTTGAGCCACATTATCGTATTTTGTGACTTTGCCTTTCACAAGAACGATCCTTGGGGTGGGGATGATAAGACAGCATAGATTCTAGAGACTTGTCATGAATTCTAGACACTTCAGTTAAAAAATATCTCATGTTGTACAGTACGTGAAAGACCTAAGACCAGTGGTAGGTTCTAACCGGTGTTACTACTGGTTCGCTTTGCGCTCAATCGGTGCGCATGTGCTCGCTTCAGTCACACGCACACCAAACTTGCATTTTGCACAAATGCAATGACTTGCTGAACATCTAAGGCACTGCAATCTGCTCTGCTGCGCCTTTCAGCTGGGCTGAAAATGAAGGAATAAAGGTAGGTATAACGCAGGGGCGGGTGGGAGGCCCCAGATGATGGTTGGAGCGAACCGGTTCGCTGTCACATCAACATCTCTGCTACCGGCTCTCCCGAACCGGGGAGAACCGGTAGCAACCCACCACTGCCTAAGACCAATCAGAAGTAGAAGACCTGTGTTTCCAGGTCCTCCTGAAGATCTGGTGATCTTTCAGCGGAAAATAACCATTGGGAAAAGATTACCTGGTGTGCCTCCATCGTCATTTTTTGCCTCTCTGGGTCCTGGCAACTGGAGCAATGGGAAGAGGTAATGGGTGTTCCACTCTCGATCCAAGTTGGGGTTCAATCCTGTCCTCTCACTCGGAGGAGCGTTTCTAGGGCTATATTTGAAACGTAGCCGGTAACTAATCTGGAGACAAATCACAACCAGACATCAATGACATAAGAAGAGTCCATGACCTTCTCCAAGGTGCATTCAAAGCTTCCGACCTCTTGCCTGGCCTGTCTTGAGTCACACATTGCCAAAAAGGCATTAAGAATTGTTAACCTAATTTTGTGAAGCTTCTTCTCCAGTAACATTGTATTGCTAACTAGGGCATACAAAACCTTTGCTAGACCAATTCTCGAATACAGCTCATCTGCCTGGAATCCACACTGTATGGGCTTCAAAAATTTTAGCAAGGGGTTCTCTGCCCGGTTGCTGGGTGGGCGTGGCCATGGTGGGCGTGGCCTAGTCAGCCTCCTGCACCATGGCGGGGGGAGGCATTTTTGTCCTCCCTGGGCTCTGGAGGCTTTCCTCAAGCTTCCGGGAGGGCGAAAACGGCCTCCCCAGGCTCTGGAGGCCCTCTGGAGACTGGAAACAGGCCTGAAATTCCACTAGGCCCATTTTTTGCCTTCTCCGAGCTTCCACGCGTGCCTGCACTTACCTGCATCCAAAACGGGCCGCGTGAGGACTCCTGGGAGAGGAGGGATGGGGCGGGGTGGGAAGGGCCAGCCAGGAGTGGGATTTGGGGGTTCTCTGAACTGCACAAAATCTTAGCTAGAGGTTCTCCCGAACCCCTGCAAACCCCCAGCAGCCCATCCCTGGGCGCATGGGGGGGTACCCCCCGTGCCTCATTTTGGCTGGCAAAGTGCTGCAGGAGGCGTCTATCCCATCTCCCCCTGCCCACTTGGCCCGCAGAGGAGAACTACAATGCTGATCTGGCCCTTGAAGAAATCCAGTTTGACACCCTGAACTAGACAGTGAGATGTATGGGAAATATATGGGATTTGGCACATGGCACATAAGCAGTGGTGGGATTCAGCCAGTTCGCACCACTTCGGGAGAACCGGTTGTTAACTTTCTGAGCAGTTTGGTGAACTGGCTGTTGGAAGAAATCATTAGGGCAGAGAACCGGTAGTTAAATTACTTGAATCCCACCACTGCACATAAGCATTCATTTTTGTAGCATTCTCCAGTCCAGGTACATGCTTACTAATATGCATGGATACGCGCACCAAAAAGAATATGCAAATGCCTACATTTTCCATTGGAATGCCCCCTAAGACATATTACCTCCACGCCAAGATCTAGTCTTCATAATTCCTGGATAAGAATCTATCATGCACCAATTTAAGAGTTGAGGAGGTGTACTTGAAGAGATCAAGCAAAAGAATATCTTACCTGGAGTGGTAAGGGATCCTGGCTGTTAGCCACACAGTTCTCAAAAACTACTCCTGCCAGTATGTTGCCTGAATGGTTATCAAAACGGATGTAGTGTTCAAACTCTCTTTCGGATGGAAACCATCGCACTACAGAGTAAAAACAGAAGCCACACAGTGAAAAAGGGGCCCTCCTTCCCCCAAGGGGAATATTATAATCAACCCAACCCAGCACAGATCTAGCTGGCAAGCAAACGACAGCACCTTCCTTCTTTTTAATTATGTTAATTGTAATATTTATACATATTTGTATAAATACTATACAAGTTCAAACCAGTGGTGAAATCCAAATTTTTTTTTTGCTACCGGTTCTGTGGGTGTGGCTTAATGGGCGTGGTGTGGCTTGGTGGGCGTGGCAAGGGGAGGATACTGCAAAATCTCCGTTCCCACCCCAATCTATGGATAGCCAGAGGTAGTATTTGCTGGTTTTCCAAACTACTCAAAATTTCCCCTACCAGTTCTCCAGAACCTGGATTTCACCACTGGTGCAAACATATTTGTACATAGCCCTGAATCACTCGGTAAAGGAGATGGGTGTTTTTTTAAAAATACCATATATCCGTGACGGCGAACCTATGGCATGCGTGCCCTAAATGGCACGCGGAGCCATGTCGCCTGGCACGCCCGGTGTCGCCCGTTCCTCTTCTGGGTTTCTGGCACGCATGCGCGCACGATGATCAGCTGGCCTTTTTTGTGTGCAGCAGTGCCGGAAACTGGAAGAGCTGGTCTTCCATTTTCCTGCGTGAGCATGCAGCCAGCTGATCATCCTATGCATATGTGTGCCAGAAAGCTGGAAAACTAGCCGGCCAGCGTCCATGCATGCAGTAGAAACCAGAAGTCCATTTTCAGGCGCACACAAGCACCCTGGGCAGCTCCTCTCCCGGGTTGCAGCCTAGACGAGCGCGCAAAGTGCCCAGACGAGCGCGAGCGCACTCCCTTTTCGGCACTCGGTGCTGAAAAGGTCGCCATCACTGCCATATCTCAATGAAAATAAATAAATAGACTCATGTCATTCAATACTTTGCCCTGGGAATGTAGCTAGTCCTTGGTGAAAATACGCAGGAAGTATTTGCTAGGTAAAAAGGGGCTGATACATTTTTTTCTGTTATGTCCAGAACAAGGAGGTGTTTGGAAGTGGCTCAATAGATGCCATCCTAATTCATTGGATTATCCAGGGAGTCCTCAATTTACAACTATAATAGAGCCCAACATTTCTGCTGCTGAGCGAGACAGTTGTTAAGTTGAAAAGTCACAAACTAGGTGTCGTGTCCCACTCCTCCGCTGACGGCCGGGTCAGGGAAATCCGAATCAGGCTTGCCTCTGCAGCTCTGCCCAAAGTCCTAGCAAAGTCCTCAGAGCAGGCAGGAGACCAGTAAGTGACTTCAGCAAGATAAGTTCGACTTTGCCTGACTCAGAGACTGCCAGAAAGCAGATCCTTTATATAGGCCATGGGGTGTGGCTCCATGACTCAGCACTCATTAAGGCCTGCCCCTCCCTTCCTTCTGTTGCCTCCGCCTATCCAGTCTTCTGATGCGAGGGTCACTCCAATCAGCAGCTGTTGGAAGTAAACTTTCCTCAGGCTCACATGCTGTGGAGGAGGGGGAGGGGTCTAGCTGCTCCGTTTGCCTGGGCATGGAGCCAGGGCTGGGGCCGGGGGATGCTCCCTCCTCTGCAGCCTGCTTGGGCATGGAGCCAGGGCTGGGACCGGGAGGTGCCCCCTCCTCTGCAGCTTGTCTGGGCATGGAGCCAGGACTGGGGCCGGGAGGCATACATTCCTCCGTGTTCGGGAGCAGATAAGCAGACCCCGGCTGCGGTGAGAGCGGACAAGACACAACACTAGGGCCGAGGCAGTGGGATCTGGTTTATGACTTTTCTTGCCACAGTCCTTAAGTGACATCACTGCAATCGTTAATTAACACGGTTGTTAAGTGAATCTGCCTTCCCGGTTTGACTTTGCTCGTCAGAAGGTCACAAAAGGGGATCACGTGACCCTGGGACGCTCCAGCCGTCATAAATATGAACCAATTCTTTGATTTAAATATTGACAATGGGATTTAAAATGAGAAAAAATGTTTGAAGGTCCTAATGGACTTTATTAATGATATTTTAGAGAAGATATTACGAAGAAAGACTGAGTGTTTTCTCGCTTTTTCTTTTCTTTCTTTTTTTTTTGGAGTATGGTTAATACTCAAGATATACGTGAAAGAGGGGGTTTAAAAATGCCTAATTTGAAATTAGAATTGACACAGTAGAATAGAATTTATTGGCCAAGTGTGATTGGACACACAAGGAATTTGTCTTGGTGCAGATGCTCTCAGTGTACATAAAAGAAAAGATACCTTCATCAAGGTACAACATTTACAACACAATTGATGGTCAGTTTATCAATATAAATCATAAGGATTGCCAGCAACAAGTTATAGTCATACAGTCATAAGTGGAAAGAGATTGGTGATGGGAACTATGAGAGGATTAATAGTAGTGCAGATTCAGTAAATAGTCTGACAGTGTTGAGGGAATTATTTGTTTAGCAGAGTGATGGCCTTCGGGAAAAAACTGTTCTTGTGTCTAGTTGTTCTGGTGTGCAGTGCTCTATAGCGTCGTTTTTATATAATTTATATAATTATATTATGAAGCAGTTGTTGTGTCACTAATTAGTGACTGGATTCATTTAACAGAGGAAAGAATATTGAATATAGAAGGTTATGATTTGCTATATGGATGGCATGCTTACTTATTATACGATAAGAAAGTGGATAAGACCTTTAAAAGTCATATACTTAGAAATGTTTTGTTAAGGGTTTGGAATTGTAAAGTTATGATTGATGTTGATGTTGGATAAGTAGAAGATATAAAAGAATATAAATATTAAATATAAGGGGTTAATATAAATGGGAGTAGAAAAAGGGGGGGAAGGAAGGAAAATCTGATAAAAGATTAAAATTTGGGGCGAAGGGTAAGATTAGATTTATAAAGAGAAATGAACTGAAGACACATCTTTTCACTCGCGCGGGGCTGGCTTAAGTTTTATCAATTGTAAATTTCTTATTACTAATTTTAAATGGGGTTTTAGTTTTTTATATATTTTAAAGTTTTTAGGCTAATTATAATAAGTTTTTTAACTTGCATTTTAAATTGTACATTGTATTGTCTGTTTTTTTTTTTTGTTTTTTTTTACTTTTGCCTGTACACCGCCCTGAGTATAAAAATCAAATAAATCAAATAAATAAAAATAAAGGAAGGAAAATAAAAATAAGAAAAAATGTACTGATGAAAGCATGGAGGATGTGTTGAAGGAGAACTAAATTTGATATGAACATGCAACCTGGCCAATATTCTATTCAACATACGGCATTGTATGTTGTTGTTTGTGTGTAAAAAAATAAAAAAAATACACTTTACAAAAATAAAAATAAAATATGAACCAATTCTGAAGTTTGATCACGTGACCATGGGGGATGCTACCAACGGTCGTAAGTAGGAGATAGGGTCCTTTTTCAGTGCCGTTGTTAACTTTGAACAGTCACTAAATGGACTGTTGTAAGTCAAGGACATCCTACATGTGAGGAAAACATCCCTCATGAGATTTTGCAAGACTTAAATCTCAATAAAGATAAATTTAGCCTTCCTGGAGGGTTGATTTCCTGGTTTTTCTACCTGGGGAAAGCTGACAGATTTCATCACTTCACAACCTGGGAGGTTTGTTACAACAGTGAGGTAAGACTCCTCTGTGTCACACTCTTCATGCTTTCAATAAAATAAATAAAATAAAGACACAATTGCTTCTTCCACTGTAACCGACTTGCTCGGGTATGTTCATTCTCCGATTAAATCAACCTTTCTTCGGGAAAGCAAGACGTTAAAAGTATATCTGAAAGAATAACCAAGCAAATCCAGAAAGTGAGGCGGTTAGCTAGACATTAGCTTGATGGTATAAACTGACGGGCTAAGTTAGCTTGACGGTTGGTCTCCAAGGCTTAAAACGATGGAAACGACAGCGAGATGATTTTGCGTATTTATCTTCAGAGTTTGTTTTTGAATATTTACTTTGCCTTGAGAGATAACAAGAACTCGGTTATATCTCAGCAACATGCTTGTGGAGACTTCCTTGAATAGAATAGAATAACAGAGTTGGAAAGGGGCCTTGGAGGTCTTCTAGTCCAACCCCACTTAGGCAGGAAACCCTACACCGCTTCAGACAAATGGTTATCCAACATCTTCCTAAAAATTTCCAGTGTTGGAGCATTCAAAACTTCTGAAGGCAAGTCATCCCACTGATTAATTGTTCTAACTGTCAGGAAATTTCTCCTCAGTTCTAAGTTGCTTCTCTCCTTGATAAGCTTCTACCCATTGCTTCTTGTCCTGCCCTCAGCTGTGCAGAATAGTTTGACTCCCTCTTCTTTATGGCAACCCCTGAGATACTGGAAGACTGCTATCCTGTCTCCCCTAGTTCTTCTTTTCATTAAACTAGACATACCCAGTTCCAGCAGTCGTGGTTTTTTTTCAAAGAGCCATTGTAAGTTTGAAAGATCACTCGACGAGGACTTCCTGTAATTCATAGATATGTGGAAAGGGCCTTGTATCTTTGCGTCCATAAGCTTTCTCCAAAACATTTCTCCGGAGTTGAGATCAAAAACAGATTTAATGCCGCACAAGGAGACACAAGGAGGGTTTGTAGGTATCTCCCAGGGGTGGGCTGCTGAGAATTTGCAGGAGTTCGGGAGAACCTCTAGCTAAGATTCTGTGCAGTTCAGAGAACCCCCAAATCTCATTCCTGGCTGCCCCTCCCAGGAGTCCCCATTTTGGAACCGTTTTGGATGCAGATAAATGCAGGGTGCGCTGGAGGCCCATTTCCAGCCTCTAGAGGGCCTCCAGAGCCTGGGAAGGGCAAAAACTTCCCCCCATGGTGCAGGAGGCTGACTAGGCCATGGCCATGCCCACCCAGCAACCGGGCAGAGAACCCCCTTGCTAAAATTTTTGAAGCCCACCCTTGGTATCTCTCATAGCATCTCAGGATCTTTGATAGAGGTCCTACTCAGAAGCCTGCTTGCTCCTCAACCAGAAACCATTCTTGCTCCATCCAACCCTGGCATTTTCAACCATTTCCTCACCAAGGGATGATTGATTTTCCTCATTAGCCTCACCCACTGCTAATTTGCAGAACCAGCCCTTAATTTGGGAGTGGTTTGATGAGAGATGTCCACATTAATAAAGGAAACAAGGAGGTTAAAATTGCAACTGACTTGTCACCCAGTCACTTCAGGCAGCTGAGCTGGAATAATGTGATCACCTGGAGAGGGTTTGCCAACGTCCAGCTCAGTTATCAGACGCTTTTGTGGCCCAAATAGCCGAGCACTTAGCTAAGAGGGCTTCAGAGAAGCTCCCTGAGTCTTGTGAATTCACCTGGAAATGCAGGTAACCCACAACTTACGAGCACAATTGAGCCCAAAACTTCTGTTGCTAAGTGAGTTTTGCCCTGTTTTGCGACTTTTCTTGCCACAGTTTTTCAAAGAATCATCCCAGGTGCTAAAAGACTGGACTGCCATCTGTCAGAAATGGTGTAGGGTCTCCTACTTGGGCGGGGGGAGGTAGGGTTGGACTAGATGACCTACAAGGTCCCTTCCAACTCTGTTAAATCTGTTTTTTAAAAAAAGTTAGTACTATAGTTGTGAACCGCATCGTGCTTCCCCGGTTGGCTTTGCTCGTTAGAAGTTTTGCAAAAGGTGGGTCACATGATCCAGGACACTGCGGCCGTCACAAATCTGAGTCATTGCCAAGGTTCTCAGTCTTGATCACGTGGGGATGCTGCAACGGTCATAAGTGTGAAAAACGGCCGTAAGTCACTTTTTTCAAACAGTTGTAACTTCAAACAGTCCCTCAATGAACTAAGTCGAAGACCACCTGAATCAGGGGTCTCCAACCTTGGCAACTTTAAGACTTGTGGACTTCAACTCCCAGAATTCCTCAGCCAGCTAAGACTTGTGGACTTCAACTCCCAGAATTCCTCAGCCAGCTAAGACTTGTGGACTTCAACTCCCAGAATTCCTCAGCCAGCTCTGCAAACAGCTAAGGAATTCTGGGAGTTGAAGTCCACAAGTCTTAAAGTTGCCAAGGTTGGAGACCCCTGACCTCAATGATAACATCATCAAAAATGAGGTGTCCACATTGAAGCAGGAATAAGTTGTTTTTTTTTAATTTGAATTTATATCCCGCCCTTCTCCGAAGACTCAGGGCGGCTTACACAGTGTTAAGCAATAGTCTTCATCCATTTGTATATTATATACAAAGTCAACTTTTATTGCCCCCAACAATCTGGGTCCTCATTTTACCTACCTTATAAAGGATGGAAGGCTGAGGCAACCTTGGGCCTGGTGGGACTTGAACTTGCAAGTAATTGCAAGCAGCTGTGTTAATAACAGACAGACTTAGTCTGCTGAGCCACCAGAGGCCCTTAAATTGGAGGTGGGAAAACTGACTTGGGTTGCCCTAAGTTAGTATGCTATAAAGTGTTGGCGAACCTATGGCATGCATGCCGGAAGTGGCACGCAAAACCGTCCCATACCAAATGTGCGGCCTCGCCGGCTCCTCATCGCATTCCTGCGCTCAAATGCGCGCTGGCCAGCTGGCCGTCGCACGCGCGGTGCTGGGGTAGAGTGTGCCACAGAATACCGATGTTCTGTCTCCTTCCCCACTTCGGATTAAAGAGCTGGCCTTCAGCCAGTGGATTCACAGCTCTTATCAGTCCTGGCAGAGAAATCACAGCTGCCTGCCAAAGTTCAAACAAATGACTCACGTAGCAAGACTTTCAGCTCTCTTTGAAACGGTTCAGCTAAACTTTTGCTTCCCGTGGAGTGCGAGCAGTCCCAAATCTCATTCCTGGCTGCCCCTCCCAGGAGTCCCCACATGAACCGTTTTGGATGCAGATAAATGCAGGGTGCGCTGGAGGCCCGTTTCCAGCCTCTAGAGGGCCTCCAGAGCCTGGGAAGGGCAAAAACTTCCCCCCATGGTGCAGGAGGCTGACTAGGCCATGGCCACGCCCACCCAGCAACCGGGCAGAGAACCCCCTTGCTAAAATTTTTGAAGCCCACCCTTGGTATCTCTCATAGCATCTCAGGATCTTTGATAGAGGTCCTACTCAGAAGCCTGCTTGCTCCTCAACCAGAAACCATTCTTGCTCCATCCAACCCTGGCATTTTCAACCATTTCCTCACCAAGGGATGATTGATTTTCCTCATTAGCCTCACCCACTGCTAATTTGCAGAACCAGCCCTTAATTTGGGAGTGGTTTGATGAGAGATGTCCACATTAATAAAGGAAACAAGGAGGTTAAAATTGCAACTGACTTGTCACCCAGTCGCTTCAGGCAGCTGAGCTGGAATAATGCGATCACTTGGAGAGGCTTTGCCAACGTCCAGCTCAGTTATCAGACGCTTTTGTGGCCCAAATGGCCGAGCACTTAGCTAAGAGGGCTTCAGAGAAGCTCCCTGAGTCTTGTGAATTCACCTGGAAATGCAGGTAACCCACAACTTACGAGCACAATTGAGCCCAAAACTTCTGTTGCTAAGTGAGTTTTGCCCTGTTTTGCGACTTTTCTTGCCACAGTTTTTCAAAGAATCATCCCAGGTGCTAAAAGACTGGACTGCCATCTGTCAGAAATGGTGTAGGGTCTCCTACTTGGGCGGGGGGAGGTAGGGTTGGACTAGATGACCTACAAGGTCCCTTCCAACTTTGTTAAATCTGTTTTAAAAAAAAGAAATTGTCAGAGCAAACCAAGATTAAGTCTCTTCCTTAGGACTGAGTGAAAAGTCTGGAGCTTAATGAGCAGGAGGCGTGGCTAAGCAGTTCAAATAAATATATTCACTCAGTCTCTGGCGATTGGATAGTAGATTAACCCATTAATGGATCATCCGGACAACATACTGGAAAAGTGCGGCAGTCCATCGCGCATGTGTGAGCCGGCACCTGGCCTTCTGGTTTGGTGTTGCGGGCATGCGCGATGGATCGCTGTACTTCTGGGGTCGCTGGCATCGTGCGTGCGACGGCCAGCTGGCCGCCGCACGTTTGAGTACGCGAACACGACAGGAGCCGACGAGGCCGCGCATTCGGCATGGGATAGTTTCGCGTGCCACTTCCGGCACACAAGAACACGAAAGGTTCGCTAACACTGCCCTAAGAAATCAAATGTTTCCCAGTGAGAGTTGGTTGCACAAGACCATGTGGGCTTAGCAAGATTTCGCTTGCTGAGCTACGCTATAATTGAAAGATTGGATTATACTACGGCAAGACCAGCTAACTTATTCGCTAATCCATATTTAAGCTAAAGTATTATAGCAATAAGAACGGCCAACCCTATTAGAGAAGGAAGAACGTAGACTTGGTTGAACCCAACCATGAGTCAACCGTGACCAACCTGTCTTCTGGAAGGCCAGAAAGCCAGGTAAGAAAAGCAACGGTATGCGTGTTTGCCGGTATACGCCTATAGGCTGCCTACAAAGGTGGAAGCTCACCAAGGCTAATTGAGCTGGTAAAGACATTATAATAACGGGCATTTTGGCTATCAACCTGTCTTGTAATGAATATTTCAGCTTTTCTCCAATTTCACTTGGTTTTCTTGGGAAGAAAAAAAATCAAGATGCAGGATTTGATCTGCAAAGCATAAGGCAGACTTCTCCTGTCTTAATGACTTCTATGACTTAGAATAGAATAAATTAGAATAGAATAGAATAGAATAGAATAGAATAGAATAGAATAGAATAGAATGGAATGGAATGGAATGGAATGGAATGGAATGGAATGGAATGGAAAGAATGAGAAAAGGAAAGGAAAGGAAAGGAAAGGAAAGGAAAGGAAAGGAAAGGAAAGGAAAGGAAAGGAAAGGAAAGGAAAGGAGAGTGGATAAAGGAAAGGAAAGGAAAGGAAAGGAAAGGAAAGGAAAGGAAAGGAAAGGAAAGGAAAGGAAAGGAAAGATCAAAATGGTTTTCCTGGCTAACCCCGAGTTCTAATATTCTGAGAAGCAGACAGTGTTTTCCCCTCCATTTTCTTCCCCTTGTTTTCAATTCTTTTGCATCTCCCAGTGTTGCCACACTCCTGCTGATTTCCTGCGGTATTTTTAGCCTTGCGAAACTCATTGTCAGCTCAAAAGCAAAGCCCTTCAGTTACAAGAGACTCCCTCCGCAGCCAGGAGGAAACCTATGAACCCAAACTACCCAGTCAGGGTGCAGACCTTTGATCTTCAAGTCCTTCTCCACCCTCTCGGCGACGTTTTGCACGGCCGTGTTGTTGGAGGGGACGAACGCCAGTTCCCAGGGGACGCCCGAATGCCAGCGATGGAAGAAACTGGGCAGCCTGTCCACCTGCTTGCTGTGGTATAAGGTGGCATTGGGGTGGTTGACCGAATGGACACGGTGGCGCAGGCCAATAAGGATGGCGGCAAACAACAAGGGGAGACACGTCTCGATCAGCGTGACCAGAATCTTCCGTTTCTGCAGAAGGAAGCAAGAGACGATGCAAGTTAGGCTCGGCGAAAGCAACTACCTTGTTTCCCCCCGAAAATAAGACCCAAACAGAAAATAAGTCCTAGCATGAATTTTCAGGATGCTCGTAATATAAGCCCTACCCCCAAAATAAGCCCCAGTTAAGATTGTCAGCCAAATGGGTGCATTTAGTACCGTATTTCCCCCAAAATAAGACCTAACCAGAAAATAAGCCCTTATGCGTCTTTTGGAGCAAAAATTAATATAAGACCCAGTCTTATTTTCGGGGAAACATGATAGGTGGAGTTACAACTGGGATTCAATAAGTTCAAAATGGCCATTAATTAGTTGGCCTTATAAAGTGGTATTAACACTTCACGTGATCTTGATTCTATCCCTCTGTTGATGCAGCCTAGAACTGTGTTGGCTTTTTTGGCAGCTACTGCAACACTGTTGGCTCATATCTCATAGCTCACAGGTGTTAAGTTAGTACCCCAGTTGTTAAGTGAACCCAGCTTCCCCATTGACTTTGCTTGTCAGAGGGTCTCCAAACTTGATCACATGACCCTGGGATGCTGCAACCGTCATAAATATGAACCACTTGCCAAGCATCTGAATTTTGATCACGTGACCGTAAGGCTGCTGCAGAGGTCGTAACTATGAAAAACTATCCACTTTTTACAATGTCGCTGTAACTTCAAACTGTTGTGAGTTTGAAATGTCAAGGTTTGCTGTTGTACAAACCGGTCCTTTTCAAGATAATGTCATTCTATAAAACCAAATTCTCCCCACTCAAACATGTTCCAGTAGGCTGACAGGCAACGATTGGGGCATAAAACGTTGAAATGGAGCTTTGCATGTGAGGGCCGAGACAGGTGACTGGCAGAGGTTGAACTATGGATTGTTGAAGGTTCAGTTTATTGCTGCTATAGTCTGTTAGAAGTCAAGTTAACGCCTCTTTCTCCACTCTTTGAGTGGCAATGAATATTGATTGACGGCACTAGCCTTTGCATCCTGCCTGGTTTAATTTTTAATATGCTTTTATTAGGCGTTTTAAGAACAACAACAAAAAAGGTTAAAAAAAGCAATATGAACACGCTGGAATTTACAAGTCTGAATTTTTTCAACATTTCATGATTTACGTGTTAAGAATTTGGCATAATTCACTTCCTTTCAAAAACTACAAATCACAGTCTAATAGAAATACCAGGAACAGCAGTAGCCGTAATACGAATGATAAGTAAGGTTATAAATTAACATCAATTCTGCCCATACTACTAGAATAGAATAGAATAGAATAGAATAGAATAGAATAGAATAGAATAGAATATATGGAATGGATAGGATAGAATAGAATAGAAAAGAAATAGAATATGAATTAGGAATTAGGAATTAGGAATAGAATAGAATAGAATAGAATAGAATAGAATAGAATAGAATAGAATAGAATTCTATTCTATTCTATTCTATTCTATTCTATTCTATTCTATTCTATTCTATTCTATTCTAGTCTAGTCTAGTCTAGTCTAGTCTAGTCTAGTCTAGTCTAGTCTAATCTAGTCTAGTCTAGTCTAGTCTAGCCCAGTCTGGTCTAATATGAATGATAAGTAAGGTTATAAATTGCAATAAATTTTGCCCATGCTACTAAAGGCCTGTTCTATTTAAGAGAGCCTGTAAAACTGAAATATATATTAGGACTTTGGGTAAAGTTACATTTGAATTTTGGATACCATAGGAGAAGAGCTCTGTAGGTCTATGATGACAGAAGAGAAATCAAGTGTCTGACATGCAAATTATCAATTTTATTAAGGTGCATCGGCTTTCCGGAGCCAGCATTTCCCATCATTTGATATGTAGAGATGCTTTAGATTAGAAGAGGGGTCTTCAAACTGGCAAAAATGAAGACTTGTGGACTTTAACTCCCAGGATTCCTCAGTCAGCCATGCTACTACCATGCTGGTTGGGGAATTCTGGGAGTTCAAGTCCACAAAGTCTTAACGTTGCCCAATTTAGAGACTGCTGCTTTGGAATTAAACTGGAATGAGATTGGGGAAAGGGTGGGAAAGATAGGCTGGTTACGCAAATGCAAACATAATTGGGTTTTAACATTTTACAATTGTTAATTTACAGAATACTTGTAAGATTTCTATCTTGAGTTAAGTAAGGGATTCAAGAAAGAGAAGCAGAAGCTAGCTTTCTCAAAGGTTCTGGTCAAGAAAAAAAACACATTTTCTTAACATCAGCATAATTAAGCTAACCATAATTTTCACCATCGGTCACATTAAACTTTGCAATATAATGATAGTCCTTGGAGGCTTCTGAGAGACAAACCAAGTTTCCTAGGGTCACAAGAGCCCTCAGATTGCTCTGCCATAATATGGGCTTGTTGGGTTTAGCAGGGTGAGCAAAACCAGCATTATGGCTTGGAACTATGGTTTACGGCTAGAACAATGGGCAAATCCAATCATTTATTCAACAATCCATAGTTAAAAACATCTCGTGTGCCATGAAAGCCAGGATCACAAATTGAAGGCACGTTTCAAGCAGACTTCTTGATGTTGAAGTCTTCTTCAGATACGTGGGACTTCCAACGCCCATAATCCTCAAGATGAGGACGAACAGAACTGAAATCCAGCCTATCTGGAGGAGATTCAAGAAGACTGGCTAACACACAACAAGCTTCAACATCCACCCTTTCATTTTTATCGATATCTTTTCTGCCATTTCTCCATGGCCCCTGATCAACTCACCTGCAAGATGTAATTCTTCCAGAGAAGAAGCCCAAACTGCCGTGACACAGCCATCTTCTCACTTGGAACGGGACGGGATGAGGACCAATGTTCTCAAATTCTGTAGAAAAGCAACATTGGAGCCGTAAGATAAAAATACAGAGCAAGTCCACCGTCAAAGAGCCGTTTAATGGAGGGATGATTTGGATTACAACCCTATTTATTAACAGCCATACTGTCGTCCTGGAGCAGAAAAATTCCTCTAAAATATAAACTAATGGTTCAAGAAGACAGAATATCTACATATTACACAAGCTGGTATGTGCATGTATGTTATATACCTGTTATTTACATCATGTAAGAATGAATCTATATCTATCCATCCATACATCCTGGATACTTCAAAATCTCCATTCCCACCCCATTCCAGGGGAATTATACTACAAAATCCCCATTCCCTCCCCACTCCTGGGGGAAGGATACCGCAAAATCTCCATTCCCTTCCCACTATGGGGCCAGCCAGAGGTGGTATTTTCCGGTTCTCCAAACTACTCAAAATTTCCACTACTGTTTCTCCAGCACCTGTCAGAACCTACTGGATTTCACCCCTGCTAGAAAACCTATTGTGGTTGAATTTATTACAACAATAACTTTGGAAAGTGGCCAAAATAGTCAAATCAAAACGTTTATTATGGTCAAAAGTCCAGTATAAAAAGAAAAAATAAATGAAATGCAGCTATTCATGGGGAGGGGACAAATGAAATGCAGCTACTCACAGGGAAAAAAATAGCCCAGTTTTGTGTGTGGTGCAAATCCAGCAACATTATTATTTCCTAATTTTCTATTTCTTTTAAAACATTTTAAATATTAAAGGTAAAGGTTCCCCTCGCACATACGTGCTAGTCGTTGCCAACTCTAGGGGGCGGTGCTCATCTCCATTTCAAAGCCGAAGAGCCAGCACAGTCCGAAGACGTCTCTGTGGTCATCTGGCCGGCATGACTCAACGCCAAAGGCACACAGAACGCTGTTACTTTCCCACCAAAGGTGGTCCCTATTTTTTCTACTTGCATTTTTAGGTGCTTTCGAAATTGCTAGGTTGGCAGAAGCTGGGACAAGTAACAGGAGCTCACTCTGTTACACAGCAGCACTAGGGATTCGAACCGCTGAACTGCCGACCTTTCGATCGACAAGCTCAACGTCCTAGCCCCTGAGCCACCGCGTCCCCTTTTAAATATTAGGAAATACCATTTTAAGTTGTGGATTTGACACACACCAAAAGAAGCTCTGGGTGCATCTTGCAGCAATCAAATTTCTCTTTCTATTCGGTTGTTTTGGGCAAAGCACATTTTCCCATAAGATACATTTGTTCTAGTAGAGAACATTGTATAGCACTTTCAGTGACATTATCCGTTCTTCCACTGTCTGGACACAGAGTCTTATTTTGACTCCACTACAATCAGAGATCTCTTTTGTTTCATATTTTTTTCCACTCCGAAGGCCAGTCACCCACAAATTATACAGCCAGCGTTCAAAAACTAATCATCTGAAGTATCTACGTTTTTAACTGTAGCCAACTCATGCCGAGTTCAGCTTTGTAGTTTTAACTAATCTTAATCTTACGTAGCTTCTTCTCCAGAAACACTACACTACTTACCAGAGCTTATAAAACATTTGCTAGACCAATTCTTGAATACAGCTCGCCTGTCTGGAACCCATACCACATTTCAGACGTCGATACAATTGAACGTGTCCAGAAATATTTTACAAGAAGAGTTCTCCACTCCTCTGAATACAACAAAATACCTTATGCCACCAGACTTGAAATCTTGGGTTTAGAAAACTTAGAACTCTGCCGTCTTCGACAGGACCTGTGTTTAACTCATAGAATCATCTATTGCAATGTCCTTCCTGTTAAAGGTTACTTCAGCTTCAATCACAATACAAGAGCAAACAATAGATTTAAACTTAATGTTAACCGCTTCAATCTTGATTGCAGAAAATATGACTTCTGTAACAGAGTTGTTAATGCTTGGAACACACTACCTGACTCTGTGGTCTCTTCTCAAAATCCCCAAAGCTTTAACCAAAGACTGTCTACTATTGACCTCACCCCATTCCTAAGAGGTCCCTAAGGGGCGTGCATAAGAGCACAAACGTGCCTACCATTCCTGTCCTATTGTTTTCTTTCATTATATCCAATTAATATAGTTATTGCATGCTTATGCTTATATATATATATGCTTATATATTATAGAGTTACTTTCATGCTTATGCTTATATATACTGTTGTGACAAAATAAATAAATAAATAAATAAATAAATAAATAAATAAATAAATAAATAAATAAATACTTCCAGATTTCTCGACCAACCATAAACTACACACAAGCCAGCCTCACTGCCATAAGCAACCAGCAAGCGACACCACACAATTTCGGTAGTAGTAGGAACCTGATGTTGCTAGTGTAAGGAACAACTGAGTATGTGCACATGAGAATGTTACATTCATTTTCTCTACCCAACAGTGATGATCTTGCAAACTTACAAGGCTGGACACTCTAGCGATAAATTATTATTTTTTTCTCTTCTTCTCGCTTTCTTTAATACCACTTTCGTTCCAAAATCCAGGTTTTGCCCCGGAAACCCATTGCTTTTTCTAAATTTTGATTTCTTTCAACCTGGCTGATTTCCTGCAATTCTGCTTCAGGCTAACATCCCAAACTTGTATTTCGATGACCTTCTAAGAACCAGGATGGAAAAATTTAGATGTGCTCAGCAGCCTAAAATTTATTGTGTAGCCAAAACGGCTTCAAATACCAAACTTTGAAGAACAAAGAAAGTTTAGCCATAAAGTGTTAGAAGAAAGGGGGGAAAGGCACATAAATGCTAAGAAGAAAGAGAGGAAAGATTAAGGAACGAAGCACTTCTGAGCGAGTACTTTTCCATCAACAGTACCGAGGTTAAATGTCCCCTGGACATCTAATCCTAAAAAGAATTCGATCTTCACAAGATTAAAACTGAAATTGTAAAGAAGGGACTTTTTAATCATCTATGGTGGACGTGTGATAAAGCAAAGAAATATTGGAGTAGGATTCATATTGTTTGTACAAAGTACATTTGAATGTGTACTTTGCAAAATCACATTTTACACCAACAGCTCAGCAGGATTACAAATAGTTCTGATACACTTTGAAATCTTAGTGTATGTTCTATACATAAATATATATGTATATACCAGGGGTGAAATGCTCTTGGTTCGGACTGGATGGCCGATCTGGTAGCGATGGCGGTGGGTTGTTCAGAGAACCGGTAGCAAAAATCTTGGGGCCCCCGGCCCCAGCTGAGCCACGTGATCATCAGAGGTTGTTTTTTTTTTACTTTTAAAAGCATTTTCTCTTCGGCCGAAAAAATGCTTTTAAAAATAACAAAAAAAGCCTCTGATGATCACGCAACTCTGCTGGGATTGTTAGAATCCTTTAAAAGCTTTTTTTCCTCTGGCGATCCCAGCTGAGTTGCCTGATCATCACAGGATTTTAAAAGCATTTTTTTTACAACCTCTTCAACTGAAGAGGTTGTAGAAAAAATGCTTTTAAAAGTAAAAAAAAAATGTTGGCCACGTCCACCCAGTCACATTCCACCCCCCCCACCAAGCCACGCCCACAGAACTGGTAGTAACAAATTTTACATATACATGTATATGTATATACATATACATACTGTTTTCTGAGGTTTTCGCGGGTGTTTGTATGTAGGTCTTTGGTTATTTGGGTTTTCTCCCGCGTAAAATTGGAAGTGTCTTGGCGACGTTTCGTCAAGCAATGTGCAATCACACATTGCTCCCAGAAGCACGAAGCTGAAGCCTGAAGATGACGAATGAGACTTCGTCGAAACGTCGCCAAGACACTTCCAATTTTACGTGGGAGAAAACCCGAATAACCAAAGACCTACATATACATACTGATATATACATGATACATACATATACATATATATGTCTACATATATAAAGTAAGGTTCTATATTTAGGCAATAAAAACAATATATATAAGTTTTGGTAAGGCCACACTTGGAATACTGCATCCAGTTTTGGTCACCACGATGTAAAAAAAGATGTGGAGACTCTAGAAAGAGTGCAGAGAACAGCAACAAAGATGATTAGGGGACTAGAGACTAATACATATATATGAAGACCAGTTGCAGGAACTGGGTATGTCTAGTTTAATGAAAAGAAGGACTAGGGGAGACATGATAGCAGTCTTCCAATATCTCAGGGGCTGCCACAAAGAAGAGGGAGTCAAACTATTCTCCGAAGCACCTGAGTGCAGAACAAGAAGCAACGGGTGGAAACTCATCAAGGAGAGAAGCAACTTAGAACTAAGGAGAAATTTCCTGACAGTTAGAACAATTAATCAGTCGAACAACTTGGCTCCAGAAGTTGCGAATGCTCCAACACTGGAAGTTTTTAAGAAGATGTTGGATAACCATTTGTCTGAAGTGGTGTAGGGTTTCCTGTCTAGGTAGGGGGTTGGACTAGAAGACCTCCAAGGTCCCTTCCAATTCTGTTATTCTATATTCTACATCTAGAACAATATTGTTCAAACTTAGCTGTTTTAAGAAATGTTGACTTCAACTCCCAGAATTCCCCAGCCAGCATCATAAATTTTGACGTTGTACTATATGCCCCATATGCAGGTTAAATCAATCTATACCTGGCTGCATTTTTCTCCATTACTCCCAATATTTGGACAAAAGCTTTCCAAAGTGTTTTTTTTAAAAAGCACAGTTTTCACAGCTTCCTCTACCCAACCTTGTCTAAGTACACAACCTATTTTCCCCCCCTCATGCATACCGCTCCTATAACTCAGTCCGTCTCTTCCTGATTCCCTTTCATGTTGAAGACTGATTAATTGGCACAGGAAGACAGACAAGCAGAGCCACCTTAAAATTGGAACAAAACAATGGTTTCCAGTGTTGTTTTAGCCCAGTTTTATTTCCATTTGTTTGTTAATCAAATTTAGGTGCCACCCATTTTACTCTCAACAAAAGTATGTACAGTCAAAGTTATGGTTTTCCCCATTGCAATGTATGGCTGTGAAAACGCCAAAGAATTGAGGCCTTTGAACTCTGGTGCTGGAGAAGACTCCTGCGAGTCCCTTGGACTGCAAGGCAATCCAACCAGTCAGTCCTAGAGGAGATCAACCCTGACTGCTCTTTAGAAGGCCAGATCCTGAAGAGGATAAGAAGAACATTACAGAAGGTGGAGGTGAAAAGAAAAACAACAATAAACTCAGGGGTTCTGACAGTTTCTGGAGAACCAGTAGTGGAAATTTTGAGTAGTTCGGAGAACCGGCAAATACCACCTCTGGCTGGTCCCAGAGTATGGTGGGAATGGGGATTTTGCAGTATCCTTCCCTTGCCACGCCCACCAACCCACGCCAACCAAGCAATACCACGCATACATAGAACCTGTAGTAAAATAATTTGAATTTCACCACTGAACAAACCTTACTGTGATGGACAACAATCTCTCTGTTAAAATACTGAAGTTTGCAGATGATACAACAGTGATTGGTCTCATTCAAGACAATGATGAATCTGGATACAGACGGGAGGTTGAACGACTGGTTGTGGTTGTGGTGGTTGTGGTGCAACCAGAACAAACTTGAACTAAATGCACTCAAAACCGTAGAAATGGTGGTGGATTTTAGAAGAAAACCTCCTATACTACCACGTCTTACAATGCTAGAGAACACAGTATCAACAGGAGAGTCCTTCAAGTTTTTAGGTTCTATCATATCACAAGACTTAAAATGAACACCCAACATCAAAAGCGTCATCAAAAAAGCACAACAAAGAATGTTCTTTCTGCACCAACTCAGAAAGCTTAAACTGCCCAAGGAGCTGCTGATCCAGTTCTATAGAGGAATTATTGAGCCTGTCATCTGCAACCCAACAAGACAGACACAGACTTCAGAGGATCATTAGAAGTGCAGAAAAACCAATGACTACCAACCTGTCTTCCATGGAGAACCTGTATGCTGCATGAGTCAGAAAGAGGGCTGGGAAAATATCTACAGATCCCTTGCATCCTGGACATAAATTGGTTCAACTCCTACCCTCAAAATGACACTATAGAAAACTGCACACCAGAACAACTAGACCCAAGAACAGTTTCTTCCCGAATGCCATCAATCTGCTGAACAAATAATTCCCTCAAACACTGTCAAACTAGTTACTAAGTCTGCATTACTATTACAATTACTCTTCTCTTCCTTACTAGTATCTACCTCTTCCCACTTATTATTATAACCAAGTTGCCTGTATGTTTCAATTATATTGTTTTTATTTGTTTCCTAGTACGATTTGATAGCTTATTAGTAACCTTGACTATCGCTAAGTGTTGTATCTTTTTATTCTTGAAGAATGTATTTTATTCTCCTTAGGTACACTGAGAGCTTATGCACCAAAGACAAATTCCTTGTGTGTCCAATCACACTTGGCCAATAAAAAAATTCTATTCTATTCTATTCTATTCTATTCTATATCTTCTCTTCTCTTCTCTTCTCTTCTCTTCTCTTCCATTCCATATTTTCTCTATTCTATTCTATTCTATTCTATTCTATTCTATTCTATTCTATTCTATTCTATTCTATTCATTAAGTGTTGTACCTTATGATTCTTGATGAACGTATCTTGTCTTTTAATGCTTATGCACCAAAAACAAATTCCTTGTGTGTCCAATCACACTTGGCCAATAAAGAATTATTCTATTCTATTCTATTCTATTCTATTCTATTCTATTCTATTCTATTCTATTCTATTCATTAAGTGTTGTACCTTATGATTATTGATGAACGTATCTTGTCTTTTATGTACACTGAGAGCTTATGCACCAAAAACAAATTCCTTGTGTGTCCAATCACACTTGGCCAATAAAGAATTTATTTATTTATTTGATTTCTATACCGCCCTTCTCCCGAAGGACTCAGGGCGGTGTACAGGCATTCTATGTTAACTGCAAGGGAGGAGAACACACCTGAATGAACCAAGTTGAGAAGAGTGAAAAGACACACCACGGAAATACAGGAGTGGGATAAGGATAAACTAAAATACAGCACTGTTAACGGATCAAGTGACTTCATGACAAGTGAGATCAGCACAGCCAAACCTGTAAACCCACACAGCCAGTGGTGGGATTCAGCCAGTTCGCACCACTTCGGGAGAACCGGTTGTTAACTTTTTGAGCAGTTTGGCAAACTGGTTGTTGGATGAAATCATTAGGGCAGAGAACTGGTTGTTAAATTACTTGAATCCCACCACTGCACACAGCCATCCAAACTGCAATGTAAAATGGTACTTCGGGAGAAGAAATGGCAAAATGAAGACAGCTTGAGCGGGGGGGGGGTTGGACTATAGAAGACCTCCAAGGTCCCTTCCAACTCTGTTATTCCGTTAAGCACGCCAAAGAATTGCCCAAAGCCCTTTCATTATATCATCACCCAGCAAGGCTCAACCAAGCTTGGGAATCAAAACACAATCTACAAAGTTACCCCTGCATGGCCCCATGGGACTCTGACCACCAATCAGAATACAAGATCAAGTTCAAAGCCAAAGAAATCTCTCTCTCTCACCATGTGGTCCACCATTAAAAACCATCTTTCCAATCAGCCACTATCTGCTTTTATCATCTATCTGTCTATCTATTTATCCATCTATCCATCCATCCATCCATCCATCCGTCCATCCATCCATCCATCCATCCATCCATCCATCCATCCATCCATCTATCTATCTATCTATCTATCTATCTATCTATCTATCTATCTATCTATCTATCTATCTAACTTCGATCTGCTTTTATCATCTATCTTATCTACCTACCTACCTACCTAGCTATCTGCTTTTATCCTCTCTCTCTCCCACTCACTCACCACGTGATCCTGTCCACCATTAAAAACCATCTTTCCGATCAGCCGCCATGTTTCCAGTGTCTTTCTCCCCACTTGGAACTGAACCCAGATGGACATTTCTTCTAACGCTAATCATTTTTTGGGAAATTGCTTGTTAACGGCTTTTCAGCTTATTAGAAACCTCTGGAACCGATGAGTTTTATTAATACCGGATGAGTCTCCTTCAATCCTTGGTGAAAGAAAAGTTTTTAAAAGCGCAACGTAAAACAGGGAAAATAGCTCAGCAGCAATTCTTTCTTTACATTATTATTATTTTATTATTATTATTTATTCAATTTTTATACCTCCCTTCTCCCGAAGGACTCAGGGCGGTGTACAGCCAAGGTAAAACAAACAATACAATATACAAATTAAAATACGAATTAAAAAACTTATTACACAATTGGCCTAAAGATTTTAAAACATATAAAACTAAAAACCCATTAAGAAATTAATAATAAAAAATTATAAAAATTTAAAAACCAATAAAAATTTAACATGGGAAAAGCGCCCCGATCAAGGTCTGTTTTACACAACCATTCTTAGAAATTAAAGTTGAGAAAGGGTTACGTCGCTCTCTTCTTCAAAGTTAACTGCATTATGTCACTCTGCCCCCAAGACAAAAACCATGCGGCTCAAATTCCAGAAGGAGCTGTTTTTCCAGAAAGAAGCTGCCCCCTTTGTCTAATGAAGAAATAAACTTGGCAGGAGAAAAAAAAATAAAGCTTTCTCCCTTTTGGGTGTTTGATTTCCCTATCTCGATGTCTGGGAATTTCGGCTTAAGCGTGCAAGATCAATTGTGTCCCCCCCCCATTCTGCATTCTCAGGTGAGAATAGTTCCTGCTTTGCTTTGCGAGCCTCACTGACATTTCTAGCTGCAGCAGCTGCAACAGCAGCAGCAACAACAACAGGCCAATTCTAAAGTGTCGTAGTATTATATTTCCTTAATCGTCTTCCTTCCACAGCTGTCTGGTGGAGCAGAGTATGGATTGGGAGGGTGGAGGGGAATAGATAAACAAGCAATGTGCATAGCATTGGCAATGTTTTTCTGCATTGTCTGGTTGCGAAGTCCTTTCTTTGAGAAAGTGCATTTTTTAATATGTAGGACACGTGCTTTACACACACATACACATCCTAAGAGGTTCTCAGTTATTCCTTTGTGTCAAGATCCCTGCTTGTGCAAAAGCTGGCTTGAAACTCAACATTAACATCGTGGACCTTTCGCCGCGAACTGAAGACACATCTTTTCACTCGCGCAGGGCTGGCTTAAGTTTTATCGATTTTAAATTTCTTATTACTAATTTTAAATGGGGTTTTAGTTTTTTATATATTTTAAAGTTTTTAAGCTAATTATAATAAGTTTTTTAACTTGCATTTTAAATTGTATATTGTATTGTCTGTTTTTTACTTTTGCCTGTACACCGCCCTGAGTCCTTCGGGAGAAGGGCGGTATAAAAATCAAATAAATAAATAAATAAATAAATAAATAAAATAAATTATTATACATTATACATTAATCAGAGTTTATACAACATTTGCTAGACCAATTCTTGAATACAGCTCGCCTGTCTGGAACCCATACCACATTTCAGACATCAGTACAATTGAACGTGTCCAGAAATATTTTACAAGAAGAGTTCTCCACTCCTCTGAATACAACAAAATACCTTATGCCACCAGACTCGAAATCCTGGGTTTAGAAAACTTAGGACTCCACTGCCTTTGACAGGACTGTGTTTAACTCATAGAATCATCTATTGCAATGTCCTTCCTGTTAAAGACTACTTCAGCTTCAATCAAAACAATACAAGAGCAAATAATAGATTTAAACTTAATATTAACCACTCCAATCTTGATTGCAGAAAATATGGCTTATGTAACAGAGTTATTCATACTTGGAAAACACTACCTGACTCTGTGATCTCTTCTCAAAATCCCCAAAGCTTTAACCAAAACTATCTACTATTGACCTCACCCCATTCCTAAGAGGTCCGTAAGGCATGCATAAGCGCACAAACGTGCCTACCGTTCCTGTCATATTGTTTTTTTTCTTTATATCCAAATAATATAGTTATTACATACTTATGCTTATATATATGCTTATATATTATATAGTTATTTTCATGCTTATGCTTATATATACTGTTGTGACAAAATAAATAAATAAATAAAATAAATTATTATACATTATACATTAATCAGAGCTTATACAACATTTGCTAGACCAATTCTTGAATACAGCTCGCCTGTCTGGAACCCATACCACATTTCAGACATCAGTACAATTGAACGTGTCCAGAAATATTTTACAAGAAGAGTTCTCCACTCCTCTGAATACAACAAAATACCTTATGCCACCAGACTCGAAATCCTGGGTTTAGAAAACTTAGGACTCCGCTGCCTTTGACAGGACTGTGTTTAACTCATAGAATCATCTATTGCAATGTCCTTCCTGTTAAAGACTACTTCAGCTTCAATCAAAACAATACAAGAGCAAATAATAGATTTAAACTTAATATTAACCACTCCAATCTTGATTGCAGAAAATATGACTTATGTAACAGAGTTATTCATACTTGGAAAACACTACCTGACTCTGTGATCTCTTCTCAAAATCCCCAAAGCTTTAACTAAAGACTATCTACTATTGACCTCACCCCATTCCTAAGAGGTCCGTAAGGGGCGTGCATAAGAGCACAAACGTGCTTACCGTTCCTGTCCTATTGTTTCTTTTCATTATATCCAATTAATATAGTTATTACATACTTATGCTTATATATATATGCTTATATATTATATGGTTATTTTCATGCTTATGCTTATATATACTGTTGTGACAAAATAAATAAATAAATAAATAAAATTTAAATAAATAAAATTCCTGGCAAAGGGGAAGAAATGGAGGTGGTGACAGATTTTATTTTCCTGGGCTCCAAGATCACCGCAGACGGGGACTGCAGCCAAGAAATTAAAAGACGCTTGCTCCTGGAGAGGAAAGCCATGGCAAATCTAGACAGCTTATTAAAAAGCAGAGACATCACCCTGCCAACAAAAGTGTGTATAGTCAAGGCTCCGGTTTTCCCAGTTGCAATGGATGGCTGTGAAAGTTGGACCATAAGGAAGGCTGAGCGTCAAAGAATTGAGGCCTATGAACTCTGGTGCTGGAGAAGACTCCTGCAAGTCCCTCGGACTGCAAGGCGATCCAGCCAGTCAGTCCTAGAGGAGATCAACCCTGACTGCTCTTTAGAAGGCCAGATCCTGAAGAGGAAACTCAAATCCTTTGGCCACCTAATGAGAAGGAAGGACTCCCTGGAGAAGAGCCTAATGCTGGGAACGACGGAGGACAAAAGAAGAAGGGGATGGCAGAGAACAAGGGGGCTGGATGGAGTCACTGAAGCAGTCGGCATGAGCTTAAATGGACTCCAGAGGATGGTAGAGGACAGGAAGGCCTGGAGGAACGTTGTCCATGGGGTCACGATGGGTCGGACACAACTTCGCAACTAACAACAACCCTGCTTGCTGGTGCTCCTGTTTTTCTTGCCATTTCAGGGGTGTCTGTTGGAGAAGAGATTTTAAAAATGCAAGAGGGCTGGCCACAGTATCACCTCTTTTTTATATAGACCACAACACACATGTGTATGTATGAACGGTGTTGTTTGCTCAGCAGAGCTCTTCTTTTACATCCGTGTTTTCCAATCTTGGCCACCCGAGGATGGCTTGGCTGGGGAATTCTGGCAGTTGGCCCACCCAACTTCAGAAGACCAAGGTTGAGAAACACTGCTTTAGGGGATTGCCCAGACAGAGGAGTTAAAAAAAAAAAAAGTCAAGATAGCAATGCTAACCATGCAATTGGAGATTGGAGCCCTTTCTTTCTTTCTTTCTTTCTCTTTCTTTCTTTCTTTCTTTCTTTCTTTCTTTCTTTCTTTCTTTCTTTTTCTTTCTTTCTTTTTCTTTCTTTCTTTCTTTCTTTCTTTCTTTCTTTCTCTCTCTCTCTCTTTCTTTCTCCTTCCTTCTTTCCTTCTGACTCACACTGAAACGCTAACCATGCAATTGTTAGAGACTGGAGCCTCTTTCTTTCTTTCTTCTTTCTTTCTTTCTTTCTTTTTCTTTCTTTCTCTCTCTCTCTCTCTTTCTTTCTTTTTCTTTCTTTCTCCTTCCTTGCTTCCTTCCTTCTTTCCTTCTGACTCACACTGAAACGCTAACCATGCAATTGTTAGAGACTGGAACTTCTTTCTTTCTTTCTTTCTTTCTTTCTTTCTTTCTTTCTTTCTTTCTTTCTTTCTTTCTTTCTTTCTTTCTTCCTTCCTTCCTTCCTTCCTTCCTTCCTTCTCTTTCTCTCTCTCCCTCTCTCTCTCAAACCTTGTCCACTTGAAAATGGGTGGACTTCAACTCCCAAAAGTCTCAAGCCCGCCAAGCCAGCTGCAGAATTCTGGGAGTTGAAGTCCACCCATCTTCAGGTGGCCAAGGCTGGAAAACATTGCTGTAAAGAAGAGCTCTGCTGAGTAAACAAGACCTATCTTCATCTCCCATATCTTCATTTCACAATCCCGTGTTCACATCCGAAGGGGACGTGAGGGGTTGGGTCTTTGGCCATCTTTGGTCTCTCTGTTCTGGTCGTTCTGGATGGCAGGAACACAACCTCCTCAAAGGAACATCTCTTATGCCAGGAGGAAAGTCGTACTACCTGTGAAACAAACAAGCCCCTGATCTGATTTCTCTTTTCCATGAGGGCCATGTTGAAAAGTACAGGACACCTGGAGTGAAGCTGAGGAAGGAGTCCGGCTGCCAGAAAAGGAGATTAAAAGGAGGACATTTGGCGTCTCGCCTCTCACGGAAAGAACATTAAGAGACTATCAGTTCTTCTTCAAAGAAATTCTTTTCTAATTACACTATAGGTTGGATTTCAGTTCTCAGAATCTCAGCACAGACCTAAGGAATTCTGAGAGCGAAGTCCTACCGATTTGGAAGATGAGAGTTTCTGGAAGCCTGTGTTCAAAGCCAGAGGCATAATTTCTGGGTGTTTATGGGCCACAAGAAGGAACAGGCTTGTACGTATTCATGAGAACATTCTCTGCTGAAGAAGACTCTGTTAATGCCTCTCTCCAATTCAGCATCTTGAGAAGAATTGCAATGTTGGCTAGGTGGATTAGACCAGCGGTCCCCAATTGGTGGTCTGTGGACCACTGGTGGCTCGCGAGAAAATGTTGGTGGTCTGCAGAAAAATTATTTGCATTTTTTATCTTGCACTAAATTGGGGGTCCTCAAACTACAGCCTCTGGGATGGATACATGCAATGAACTTTTGTGTTCCTGCAGAGAGTTTCCCCCTTTGGGGTCTTTTTGTGTGGGTCGGAGGGGGGCAGAAATTCCGACTTGGGATCTGCTTCAGCCTCCTGGTGCGGAGCTTTGGGTGAAGGCTGGAGGGAAGCGCCGCTGGTGGCAAAGAGCCGGAGAACCATATTCCAGTGGGACTGCATCATGGCCTGGAACTGGCTGATCCAGCTTTGCTGGCTGGGGAATTCTGGGAGTTGAATTCCGCCAGGCTTAAAGTTGCCAAGGTTGGAGACCCCTGATTTAATTGGAATTGCAGGGCCTCTGGTGGCTCAGACTGCTAAGACAGTCTGTTATTAACACAGCTGCTTGCAATTACTGCAGGTTCAAATCCCACCAGGCCCAAGGTTGACTCAGCCATCCATCCTTTATAAGGTAGGTAAAATGAGGACCCAGATTGTTGGGGGCAATAAGTTGACTTTGTATATAATATACAAATGGATGAAGACTATTGCTTGACACAGTGTAAGCCGCCCTGAGTCTTCGGAGAAGGGCGGGATATAAATGCAAAAAAACCAAAACACATTTGGACTGGAGGACAACTGGGGAAATTTGATTCATCTTTTCATTTTCAAGACCAGGTTCAAACCGCATAAAATATACATTATCTTATTTCTCTATTAAATATTAAAAGCATTTTGTTCTGTTTCTTTATATAGGTTCCACATCTTGCTGCTTTTACAAATCCCATCAACCAAAAAACATGTTGGCTAATTTTAACTGGAACTGGTGTCTCCCCAAAATTGCAAATTCTACCTGTTTCTTAGCTTTGTTTCCCCTCCTACTCTTTATGGATCCATTTGCATTTCAAACACTCTGAAACTGGAGAGGTAAACACAGAGAGAACTTCCTATTCTTTCTCATCCGAATTAAATTAGCTGTGAAATTCTTAACAATGCAGTGCAATTTTGTCTTTTAAGCTAAATTGCCTGGCTGTGGATAGGTTTACTATTAAACCAATTATACAGGTAGTAGGCAGAACAAAACACTAAATAACTGAATTACCACAGGATTACAGAAGTTGGCAACTTGTTGCCACCCTATCTAATTACCTGTCTGACTTCCCTACTCACTTTGCCTACCTGCCTATCCACCCAACTGGCTTACCGGCCTATCCCTCTACCTTTCAACCTACCTGCCTACCTATCTGCTAAGCCGGGTGTCGGCAACCCGCAACTCTGGCGCCGCATGCGGCTCTTTGGGCCCCTTGCTGTGGCTCCCTGCGGAACCGGATCCCACCACTGGCTGGCCCCGCGCCTCCCCCTCCCAGTCACTCCTCGTCTGAGAAGGCAAGGGCGATGGCGGCGGATGGAGACTTTGCTCCATATTCCAGAGCAGCCCTGTACTTACCTCTTCTTCCGGCCCTTGTTGATGCTGCACGCACGTTGGTCGCTCAGGGAGACACATGGCTTTCTCTCCGCCCCAAGACACTGGCCTGGCCCGTCTTTGGCTGATGCCGGTGCTCTTGCCCCTCCATGGACCACTGTGCCCTTGCGCAGCACACTTAAATTTAGCGCTCTTCACAATGGGGCAGACGGCATCCCCTGCTCCTCCGGGAGCCGATTACAATGTGGAGCATTGGCTGCAACCGGGCCAGGCCAGCGTCTGGGGCAGAGAGAAAGTCATGCATCTCCCCAAGCGACCAATGCTCCGCATTGTAATGGGCTCCAGGAGGAGCAGGGGACTCCGTCTCCCCCATTGTGAAGCACGCAAAATTTAAGTGGAGTGAGTAATAATAATAATAATAATAATTTAACTTCTATACCGCCCTTCTCCCGAAGGACTGAGGGCGGTTCACAGCCAGATAAAAAGCCAGCAATAAATAGATACAATACAAATAAAAACACTAATAAAAAAACTTATTAAATTTGGCCCCTAAATTAAAATACATTAAACCATAAAACGCCATTTAAAAGAAAAAATGACAACTCGAGTGACATCGAGTTGGCCTCGCCCGCCCAGGTTCTGTGGCTCCCTGTGTTTTCTTTTCTGTGGGAAATGGGTCCAAATGGCTCTTTTGAGTGTTTAAGGTTGCAGATCCCTGTGCTAAGCAACCTGCCTGCTATTCAACTTACCTGCCCACCAACCCACCTCTCCTATCCATTTACCATTCGACCTACCTGCTTACCTGCTTGCTATTCAACCTACCTGCCCACTAATCCATCTCTTCCCATTAACCTTCCTACCTATTTCTTGATCTTATGACTAAACCTCCCTCCCTCCCTTTCCAGCCTCCGCCTAACTTATTTCATTTATTAGCAGTCTCATCTCAAAGCAACTCAAACAAATATACGAACATTTGAAAATGCACCACTGAAGCAAGTAAAGGAAGAACATATTGTAAAGCAATAGATCACATAGAGGACATACCAACATAATTAAAACGCCCTCTATTTCATGCAGGGTCACAAATCACCTTCACTCAGATTGCCAAAACTTTCCTAAAAGAGAACAGAGTTGGGATCAGGTGACTTTCAGGGAGATGCATCTCCAGAGAGCAGGGATGGCCATCAAAAGGACAGATGTTCAAGATCCTATCAGATGGTCATTGTTGTGTTGACAAGAGCTGCAGCACACCAACCCTGCCAGATGTTAAGGGCGAAGCTCAGGGGTGAAATCCAGCAGGAACTGCTAGCGGAAATTTTGAGGAGTTCAGAGAACCGGTAGTGGAAATTTTGAGTAGTTTGGAGAACCGACAAATACCACCTCTAGCTGGCCCCAGAGTGAGGTAGGAATGGAGATTTTGCAATAGCCTTCCCCCAGGAGTGGGGGTGGGAATGGGGATTTTGCAGTATCTTCCCCTGGAGTGGGGAGAGAATGGGGATTTTGCAGTATCCTTCCCCTGCCACGCCCACCAAGACACGCCCACCAAGCCACACCACACCCACCAAGACACACCCACAGAATCGGTAGTGAAAAAAAATTGGATTTCACCGCTGGCGAAGCTGAAGATACAGCAAGAGGCACAAATTGTATACTTCTCCCTAAACTGTGGAGGGTTAGCATTACGGCAAAGAATTGGGCACTGGGACAATTCCATTGGCGTTCCTTGGAAGACTGGTCAAGGCAGAATTCTGATCCAGTTTCCATTTGCAAAAAAATGACTAGGAACAAAATCCTCCTAGGAAAGTATCTGATAAAAGTTTCAAATATTTGTAGTGCAGGGTTGAGCTGTGGGGTCCTTAGCGCCCTCTGAGCTTGGTGGTTTTCTGGCAGATGTTTCATTACCCAACTAGGTAACATCATCAGTGCTAGAAGGGAGCAGGGTTTGCTCTCAGTTTATATTGTATCAATCAATCAGAATAGAGTTGGAACGAACCTTGGAGGTCTTCTAATCCAACCCCCAGCTCAAGCAGAAGATCTTATACCAGTGGTAGGATTCAGTTTTTTTTACTAGCATGGCAGGGGACGGATACTGTAAAATCTCCATTCCCTCTCCACTCCAGGGGAAGGATTCTGTAAAATCTCCATTCCCTCTCCACTCCAGGGGAAGGATTCTGTAAAATCCCCATTCCCTCCCACTCAAGGGGAAGGATTCTATAAAATCTCCATTCCCTCCACACTCCAGGGGAAGGATTCTGTAAAATCCCCATTCCCTCCCACTCAAGGGGAAGGATTCTGTAAAATCCCCATTCCCTCCCCACTCAAGGGGAAGGATTCTGCAAAATCCCCATTCCCTCCCCACTCCAGGGGAAGGTTACTGCAAAATCCCCATTCCCTCCCCACTCCAGGGGAAGGTTACTGCAAAATCCCCATTCCCTCCCCACTCCAGGGGAAGGATTCTGCAAAATCCCCATTCCCTCCGCACTCCAGGGGAAGGATACTGTAAAATCCCCATTTCCTCCCACTCAAGGGGAAGGATTCTGTAAAATCCCCATTCCCTCCCACTCCAGGGGAAGGATTCTGCAAAATCCCCATTTCCTCCCAGTCAGCTGAGACTCGGGAGGCAGAGAATACATGGGGGTGGGGCCAGGCAGAATTTTTACTCCTGGTTCTCCGAACTACTCAAAATTTCCGCGACCGGTTCTCCAGAACTGGTCAGAACCTGTTGAAACCCACCTCTGCCCTCTACCACCATTTCAGAGAGGTGGCTGTCCGATCTTTTCTTAAAAACCTCCAGCAATGAAGCACTTACAACAGGGGTGTCCAAACTTGGTCCCTTTAAGACTTGTGGACTTCAACTCCCAGAGTCCCTCAGCCAGCAAAGCTGGCTGAGGAACTCTGAGACCAATGTTTCTAACATCTGAAGGCAAGCTGGCAGTTGTCTGTTTGGGTCTTGACTGCTGGTCTAATGTTGAGATCTCTTCCGACTCTGTTATTGTGTTGTTGACAAAAAAAATAAGAGGCTTTTGAGGTATGTGAATGCCATAATTTATGGCCAGCTTGGGCTATTAAAATCCTGCTTTTCTAGAAGAGTCACGTTCGGTGAACTCTCCCGGCAAGTTGAAATTCACAAATATTATTTGTTCTTTGCCAAAGGACAAAGTCCTGTTGAAGGAACCTTATCAGATCTATATAACTGCCTTTCTTTGGATGTGACTCAATTCGTTTAGGTTGTCCACAAAAGTCATGTGACATATTTTGATTGCCTGGTTACAGGTTGTTCGTGACTTACGACCATACATAAGTGAGCCCGGTATTATGGTCATAAGTCATGTCGGTGGTTAAACAGATAACTGTACCTGATTTTTTTTCTCGTGCAAGGAAGGACAGAGAAACAGGAAGGTAGAGAGGGGGAAAAATATAGGGAGGTGAAATCCCATTTGAACCCACTTGATGTGGTAGAATGGGGGTGGGGTGGGGGGTCTCAAAACTTGGCAATTTGTAAGACTTGTGGACTTCAACTCCCAGAATTCCTCAGGCAGCAGTGGAGGTCCACAAATCTCAAAATTGCCAAATTTGGAGATATCTGAGCTACAGCTTAGAGAAGGTTGGGTAATTATGCAAAACACCCCAGGCTACAAAAAGCACTTTTTTTTTTTTAAAGCTCAGGAGCCAGGCTGTTTTAACACAAAACAATTGTGATCCAGACCGCCCACTTAGAAAAAGAAGCAGAATTCCATTACCTTTATGAATTATGCAAATACCTCTGTTTAAACTGCTGCATTCGTCTCATTAATAACCAAAGATGAACAATGCAGATTAAACGCAGACTGTAATGCAGGGCGGGTGGAAGAAGAGGGTTTGCATAAATAGCAGCTCTGTAATTGTCAGATTCTGGGTGGAAGTGCTAGAACTCCAGCTCTAGGATTTCTTGCACCCAGAACAGGATGAGAGGAAGGGGAAGAAGCGAAAAAAAATGCCCCCCCCCTTCGCAGTTCAACGCTGTACCTTTGACCAGCATTAAGGATGCCCTCGTTTTAATATTTCTTTCTATATCTTTTCTTCTATGTACACTGAGAGCACATGCACCAAGACAAATTCCTTGTGTGTCCAATCACACTTGGCCAATAAAATTCTATTCTATTCTATTCTATTCTATTTATTCTCTTCTCTTCTCTTCTCTTCTCTTCTCTTCTCTTCTCTTCTCTTCTCTTCTCTTCTATTCTACTTTGATGAACATATCTTTTCTTTTATGTTCACTGAGAGCATATGCACCAAGACAAATTCCTTGTGTGTCCAATCACACTTGGCCAATAAAAATTCTATTCTATTCTATTCTATTCTATTCTATTCTATTCTATTCTATTCTATTCTATTCTATTCTATTCTATTCTACCTTGATGAACATATCTTTTCTTTTATGTACACTGAGAGCATATGCACCAAGACAAATTCCTTGTGTGTCCAATCACACTTGGCCAATAAAATTCTATTCTATTCTATTCTATTCTATTCTATTCTATTCTATTCTATTCTATTCTATTTATTCTCTTCTCTTCTCTTCTCTTCTCTTCTCTTCTCTTCTCTTCTCTTCTCTTCTCTTCTCTTCTCTTCTCTTCTCTTCTCTTCTCTTCTCTTCTCTTCTCTTCTCTTCTCTTCTCTTCTCTTCTATTCTATTCTATTCTATTCTGTTGCTTAGAAAATTAACAACCGGTTCTCCCGAATAGGTGCGAACTGGCTGAATCCCACCACTGCACTTGGCCAATGAAAAAATTCTATTCTATTCATTTTAATATTGCATTTTATATTGCATTTTATTAATTATTTCTGCTCCTTCCATTCTGTCTCTTCTCAAAAGACAAGTCCCTTGACTTGTGACCACAATTGAACCCCAACATTTCTGTGGCTAAATCAGACCGCCGGTAAGCGAATTTTGCCCCGTTTTATGACCTTTCTTGCCACCTTTAAAGCGCTCCATGGCATAGGGCCGGGTTATCTACGGGACCGCCTACTGCGACCAGATACCTCTCACCGACCCGTGCGCTCTCACAGGGAGGGACTCCTCAGGGTGCCGTCAGCTAGGCAGTGTCGTCTGGCGACGCCCAGGGGAAGGGCCTTCTCTGTGGGGGCTCCCGCCCTCTGGAACGAGCTCCCCCCAGGACTCCGTCAACTTCCGGACCTTCGTACCTTCCGTCGCGAGCTCAAGACACATTTATTCATCTGTGCAGGACTGGCTTAGATTTTAAATTCTATAGGGGTTTTAATTGATTTTAATATTTATATTTCTATTTTTAATGATAGGGCATTGGAATAAGTTTTTTAAAGATTATTTTAATTTTATGTATCGATGTTTTATATGCCTGTGAACCGCCCTGAGTCCTTTGGGAGATAGGGCGGTATATAAATTTAAATAATAAATAAAATAAATAAATAAATAAACCGTTGCCGTTGTTAAGTTAGTAACACGGCTGTTACGTGAATCCGGCTTTCCCCGCTGACTTTGCTTGATCAGAAGGTCGCGAAAGGGGATCACGTGACCCCAGGACACTGCAACCGTCATAAGTACATGCCAGTTGCCAAGCGTTTGAATTTTCACCATGTGACCATGCAGATGCTGCAACGGTAGTGTGAAAAACAATCCTATGTCACTTTTTTCAGTGTCGCCATGACTTTGAACGGTCACTAAACGAATGGTTATAAATTAAGGACTACCTGTAATCCCCAGACAGATTATGGAGCTCTTTCCTTCCTATTCGATTTGATTAACACAGCTTCCCCGTCAGGATAAAAAAAGGCACGATACAAATGTAATGTGTAAACTAGTGGTGAAATTCAAATTTTTTTTTTTACTATTGGTTCGGTGGGCGTGGCTTGGTGGGCGTGGCTTGGTGGGCGTGGCAGGGGAAGGATACTGCAAAATCTCCATTCCCACCCCACTCCTGGGGGAAGTATATTGTAAAATCCCCGTTCCCACCCCAACTCTGGGGCCAGCCAGAGGTGATATTTGCCGGTTCTCTGAACGACTTAAAACTTCTGCTACCGGTTCTCCAGCATCTGTCAGAATCTGATGGATTTCACCCCTGGTGTAAACTGGCCGTTGTGATTTATAAACCATGACTGAGGGTTTATACACATGGGTTATAGGATGCCAAAGAATATCATGGCCAGCCAAAAAAAACAAAAACCCAAACTGAGCAAAGCAAGTCAGAGTTCTCACTCAAGGCTCAAAATGACCAGACTCAAATGAGCCAACTTTGGACATATCATGCAGCACACAAGATCATGTTCTGTGAAGAAGGCTCTGAAGTTGGAAAAGATGGAAGGAAAAAGAAGAAAAAAGAAAGCCAGCGGCACGGGGGAATGGATTCAATTACGGTGATGGGTGGAGGCACCATTGGAAGATCAGAAGGACCAGGTTAGGGACAGGTCAGTGGTGGAATTCAAATCTTTTCACTACCAGTTCTGTGGGCATGGCGTGGCGTGGCTTGGTGGGCATGGCAGGAAAAGGATACTGCAGAATCCCCATTCCCTCCCCACTCCAGGAGGAAGGATATTGCAAAATCCCCATTCCCTCCCCTCTCCTGGAGGAAGGATATTGCAAAATCCCCATTCCCACCCCACTCCAGGAGCAGGGTACTGCAAAATCCCCATTCCCACCCCACTCCAGGAGCAGGGTACTGCAAAATCCCCATTCCCACCCCTCTCCTGGGGGAAGGATATTGCAAAATCTCCATTCCCCTCCCACTCTGGGGCCAGCCAGAGGTAGTATTTTCCGGTTCGCCGAACTACTCAAAATTTCCGCTACCGGTTCTCCAGAACCTGTCAGAACCTGCTGAATTTCACCCCCGGGACCGATCCTCCTGGAGAAAATTGATCTATGTGGACTCTAAGAATTCACACACCAACCTGATGGCAAATCATCCATCCATCAATCCATGCAAAGACAGAAGGATGCAATTCTGAGAAAGGTAGAAGGAAAGATTAGAAGAGGGGGACCAGCAACAAGGTGGAGAAACCCAGTTAGGGTGGTGATGGGGGCACCGTTGGAATAATTGAACAGCCAAAGTGGGGACAGATCCTCCTAGAGAAGTTCCAGTGATGAGCTTGTTAAGACCTGACTTGGGGGTACATTACATTTCTATGCAGGAAAGTCATATAACACCCAGAGAAGTTCTTGGGAAAAGTTGAAAGAAGAAGAAGGTGGAGAGACTCAGCTACAGTGATGACCGTTGGAAGACCTGAAGGATCAGGTTGGGGACAGATCGTCCCGGAGAAAATTTATCTATGTGTTCACTAGGAGTCGAGAACAATTTAATGGCACATAATCAATCAATCATGCTAGCTGAAAGGTTAAAGGTAAAGGTAAAGGTTCCCCTCGCACATACGTGCTAGTCGTTCCTGACTCTAGAGGGCGGTGCTCATCTCCATTTCAAAGCCGAAGAGCCAGCGCTGTCCGAAGACGTCTCCGTGGTCATGTGGCCAGCATGACTCAATGTCAAAGGTGCACAGAACGCTGTTCCCTTCCCACCAAAAGTGGTCCCTATTTTTCTACTTGCATTTTTTTTACGTGCTTTCGAACTGCTAGGTTGGCAGAAGCTGGGACAAGTCACGGGAGCTCACCCCGTCATGCGGCGCTAGGGATTCAAACCGCTGAACTGCTGACCTTTCGATCGACAAGCTCAGCGTCTTAGCCACTGAGCCACCACATTATATCCTGAGAACAACTTACTGACATGCAATCAATCAATCAATCATGGTAGCTCAAATGTTACATCTTTAATACTCACATTGCATATATCACCAACACCCCACATGGCACAAACACTGCCTTTTTTTCTTTACTTTCCCACGATTTTCTAAATTAAACTCACACGTCACACTAAATTGTAGTTTGCCCGATCCATGGCTTATTCAATAAACCATACTTCGTTGGGAGTCGCACGACAAAGTAAGCCACAAATCATTTGCATACGAAGTACAAAGCTAAAACTGAGCAAGCTACACCATTTCTGAATATAGTCGATGAAACCGAGATTGCTTTGACCACGTTAAGAGAAAATCAACCTGATTTAAACCACTGTTTTTTTCAAACTTGCCAGCTTTAAGAGGGGCGGGCTTTAATTCCCAGGATTCCACAGCCAGCAAGTTGTCAGGTTTGAAAAACCCTGGTTTAAATGGGATAAATTTAATTTTGCTCCTTCATTATACGGTGGACCAGATGCAGAATCCCCAGGAAAAAATTTTTTTGGAAGCATCAACTGTACTGTACCTGCACAGGTGGATTTTGGGTTGATCCTCTCGTCTACAGATAGCACGTGTAGCAAATATTTGCTCTTTATTCCTGGGGCAAAGACAAGGCAAGGACTACTAGCTCTTGCTGCATAGGAAAAAACCACCATCCAAACATTTAGGAACTCCCGACTGAAAGTACAGAAACCTGCGCTTCCGCTCTTCTCAACCCATAGATGGCTTACCTAAAATAATCTGAATTTCCGCTACTGAAAAGCCGAGGAAAATTATAGCGGTGCTGTGGCAAGCCCAAATGTGGGGACTGAGAGTCTGATTTTGCAATGAAGCTATCGGCTGAAAGAGAAGGGTGCTTGGGGATACTTGACATCTAAGAGCCCCTGAGAAGATGTGGGAGGGAGGGAGGGAAGATGGAGACTCGTTCACTCATCGGTGGAGCATCTCAAAACCCTCTTAAAGCTGCCTTTGGATTGAGCAACATTTTTCACGTCATACAAAAGCCTTTTCTGTTCTCCAGAAAGATCAGCTTTTTTCAAGCCCTCTTCTCTGCCTCTTAAAATGTTGATCGTTTCACCAGCCCCACTCTTCACAAAATTGGAGGTGTTTGCTTGGTTGCACAAGGCAAGGAACTTCAGTTGAAGTTCTCCTGAGATCTCCTGAAGGCCCCTGTTCCCACCTGGCATCTTGTCCTGAGTACCTCCAGGGACCCTCAGTGGAGCCAAACTCCACCCTGGCCGATACTGGCTCTGAATCTACAGCATTTGGAATACCCGGTCCAAACACACCAGCCTATTAAGTGTTATTTACACTAAGGTGTAAATAACAGAATAACAGAGTTGGAAGGTCCCTTGGAGGTCCTAGTCCAACCACCTGCTCAAGCCATTCCAGACAAGTGGCTGTCCAGTCTCTTCTTAAAAACCTCCAGTTATGGAGCACCCAACCAATCAGAATAGAGCTGAAAGGGACCTTGGAGGTCTTCTAGTCCAGTCCACTGCTCAAACAGGAGAAGCTATACCACTTCAGACAAGTGACTGGCCAGTCTCTTCTTAAAAACCTCCAGTGATGGACCACCCACAACATCTGGGGGCAAACTGTTCCACTGGTTATTTGTCCTCATTGTTAGGAAGTCTATCCTTAATTCTAGGTTGTTTTTCTCTTTGATTAGTTTCCACCCATTGTTTCTGCCCTCTGGTGCTTTAGAAAATAAATTGAGCCCCCTCTTCTTTGTGGCATTCTCACAAAGGAATAGAATAGAATAGAATAGAATAGAATAGAATAGAATAGAATAGAATAGAATAGAATAGAATAGAATAGAATAGAATTTTTTATTGGCCAAGTGTGATTGGACACACAAGGAATTTGTCTTGGTGCATATGCTCTCAGTGTACATAAAAGAAAAGATACGTTCATCAAGGTACAACATTTACAACACAATTGATGGTCAATATATCAATATAAAGGAAAGGAAAGGAAAGGAAAGGGAAGGAAGGAAGGAAGGAAGGAAGGAAGGAAGGAAGGAAGGAAGGAAGGAAGGAAGGAAAGAAGGAAAAAGAAAGAAAGAAAGAAAGAAAGATTAAGAAAGAAAGATCCTTTCTAAACAATGCACAATAAGAGCTTTTGGAAAGAACAGCAGATTGCCTTTCCTGTCAGGAGGCCAGGAAGGTCTATTTTCTATATATGTATTCCTGCAGATAGCAATTTTCGTTTCCTGTTCATGATTCAGCATAGTTTGTTGGTGAAAAGTGGCTTTCCAAGCCTCAGTCTTTGCAAAAAGCTGGATGTGAGCAGTTGATGGTTGAGGAAGTGGGGATGGACTTCCCCTTTCCTTTTGATATCCTTGGTTGCTGGAATTGGGTATGCCTAGTTTAATGAAAAGAAGGACTAGGGGAGACACAATAGCAGTCTTCCAATATCTCAGGGGCTGCCACAAAGAAGAAGGAGTCAAGCTATTCTCCAAAGCACCTGAGGGCAGGACAAGAGACAATGGGTGGAAACTAATCAAGGAGAGAAACAACCTGGAACTAAGGAGAAATTTCCTGACAGAACAATTAATCAGTGGAACAACTTGCCTGCGGAAGTTGTAAATGCTCCAGCACTGGAAGTTTTTAAGATGATGTTGGATAACCATTTGTCTGAAGTGGTACAGGGCAGGGATGTCCAAACTTGGTCCCTTGAAGAGTGATGGACTTCAGCTCCCAGAATTCCCCAGCCAGCAACTTGCTCATATTTATAGCTCATGCTGGCTGGGGAATTCTGGGAGTTGAAGTCCACCCCTCTTCAAGGGGCCAAGTTTGGACACCCCTGGTATAGGGCTTCCTGCCTGAACAGAGGGTTTAGACTAAAAGATCTCCAAGGTCCCTTCCAACTTTGTTATTCTGATGTCCAGAGCAGGGGTCTCCAACCTTGGTCCCTTTAAGACTTGTGGACTTCAACTCACAGAGTCCCTCAGCCAGGGACCGCACAAAAGAGATGATATCAGATATAAGAATGACATTCAGCATAGAATAGAAGATATTTTGGAACTAGTGTTAAGGACTGCTGAGTTTAAATCCATCCATCCATCCGTCCGTCTGTCTTTCTGTCTGTATCTATATACCTACCTACCTACCTATACCTATCACCTATCTCTGTCATCCATCCATCCATCTACCCATCCATCTACCCCCACCCCACCCCACCCCCATCCATCTATCTATACATCTATTATCTACCTACCATCTATCTCTGTCATCCATCCATCTACCCATCCACCCATCCACCCACCCATCCACCTACCTACCTACCTACCTACCTACCTACCTACCTACCTACCTACCTACCCATCCATCCATCCATCCATCCATCCATCCATCCATCCATCCATCCATCCATCCATCCATCCATCCATCCATCCATCCATCTATCTCTATCATCCATCCATCTACCCATCCAACCACCCATCCATCTACCTACCTACCTTTCATCTATTTTTATCTAGGAATCAGCCTAGAATCTCCCCATGGCCACAAACTAAGTCCAACCTCTCTTCAATTCTGTTGACCCTTATCTAACTCCAAGGAGGCATTAACCATTAGTTGAGTACATTCCTATGTGTAGGCATCATTAGCAATAAATCAATTTAATTGGACCTTCATGTGTGGGCCTGATCTTTCCCACCTTACATACTGTAGATAGATCAATCAAGATCCGGTTATGTTCCTTCCCCAGCCTGTTTCATCTAGTAGTGGTTAAGGCAGATAGAAAATGGGAGACCATGAGTTCAAGTCCTGCCTTAGCCATGAAAGCCAGCTGGGTGGGTCTGGGCCAGTCCCTCTCAGGGTTATTGTTGTTGTAGGGAAAATAGGAGGATGAAGTTATGTTGGATATATTCGCTGCCTTGAGGTTTTGTTTTGCTTTTTTGTAAAAACAATAGAGGCGGAATGCGAGTAATTAGCAAATGAATCAATATAATCTTGAAAGAATTGAGGGATGATGGCAGATTACTTCTGGAGTGGGAAGGGGAGGAAATAGCTCATCGAATCAAAGTCCAGCAGATATTTCAAAGGTGCAATTATGGAAACATGGGCTGTATATTTACAGTTCAAAATTTCAGCATAGAAAAACAGGACTTTCACCCGGGTCTTTGCCACTGAAACTGGTGTCAATAGCCCTGGGAGTCCTGCTAGGCCACCAACTCAAGACAATGAACAGATGTCAGTTCAATGGATGGCATAGAAGGACCAGCAGATTCCCCTTGGGATAAGCTGGAACCAAAGGACTTCCTAATGGACATTCCCACCCACTCTCTCTCCAACAGGGCTCATGGATAGAAGTGAGTTAAGACGGATCAGATGAAATCAGGGATTCATTCGTTCATTCATGAAATGGTATAGGTTCTCCTGCTTAAGCAGGGAGCTGGACTAGAAGACCTCCAAGGTCCCTTCCAGCTGGTTCTATTCTACTCTACTCTATATTCTACTCTATATTCTTATTCTATATTCTATATTCTATTCTATTCTAATTCCATAATCTATTCTTATTTCAAATTCTACTCTACTCTACTCTATATTTATTTATTTATTTATTTATTTATTTATTTATTTATTTATTTATTTATTTTGTCACAACAATCTATGTAACTATCATACAGAAAGGTTATATAGTATATAAAGGTATAAGCATATATATATAAGCATATATATAGGAAGAAGAAAAGAAAAACAATAGGACAGGAACGGTAGGCACGTTTGTGCGCTTATGCACGCCCCTTATGGTCCTCTTAGGAATGGGGTGAGGTCAATAGTAGAAAGTTTTTGGTTAAAGCTTTTAGGATTATGAGAAGAGACCACAGAGTCAGGTAAAGTATTCCAAGCACTGATGATTCTGTTACAGAAGTCATATTTTCTGCAATCTAGATTAAAGCGGTTGACATTAAGTTTAAATCTATTGGTTGCTCTTGTATTATTGCAATTAAAGCTGAAGTAGTCTTTGACAGGAAGGACATTACAATAGATGATTCTGTGAGTTAAACTTAGGTCTTGTTGAAGGCGACGGAGTTCCAAGTTTTCCAAGCCCAGGATTTCAAGTCTAGTGGGATAAGGTATTTTGTTGTTTACAGAGGAATGGAGAACTCTTCTTGTAAAATATTCTTATTCTATATTCTATATTCTATATTCCATATTCTATATTCCATATTCCATTCCATTCTATTCTATTAATTCCATATTCTATTCTATTCTATTCTATTCTATTCTATTCTATTCTATTCTATTCTATTCTATTCTACTTTACTATATTCTATATTCTATATTCCATTTTCTATCCTATCCTATCCTATCCTATCCTATCCTATCCTCTCAATTTTATGCCATCCCATTTTTGGAGACTCAAGTGACTCTATGAAAGTATTTATAGGTTGATTATGGAATAGGACACAATTACAGGCAGTCCTTGACTTGTGACCATTCATTTACTGACTGTTCACCTTTACAACGGTACTGAAAAAAGTGGCTTACGACTGGTTTTTCACACTCACAACCATTGCAGCATCCCCCTGGTCACATGAATAAAATTTGGACGCTTACCAGCTGACTCGTATTTATGACGGTTGCAGTGTCCCGGGGTCATGCGATCCCCCTTTGGCGACCTTCTGACCAGCAGAGCCCATGGGGAAGCTGGATCCATTTAAGAACCGTGTTACTAACATCACAACTGCAGGGATTCACTTAACAACGGGGGCAAGAAGGGTCATAACATGGAGCAAAATTCATCTAAGAAATGTCTCGCTTAGCCACATGAATGCTGGGCTCAACTGTGGTCGTATGCCGAGAACTACATTCAAAACAAAACAACCTTCCCCACCCTCCGACAGAAAAAAATAATAACATGTGAAGCAAAGATGGAGAGTGTTGGCCCAACCCTAAGCCAGGGGTTTCCAACCTTGGCAACTTTAAGACTTGTGGACTTCAACTCCCAGAGTTCATCAGCCAGCTCTGGGAGTTGAAGTCCACAAGTCTTAAAATAGCCAAGGTTGGAGACCCCTGCCCTAAGCTTTTTTTTTTCTTTTTAACTATGTGAGAGCTTCCAACACAGTTCTACGCTGCATCAACAGAGGGATAGAATCAAGATCCCATGCAGTGTTTATACCACTTTCTAAGGCCTTGTTAAGGCCACACTTGGAATCTTCCATCCAGTTTTGGTTGCCATGATGTAAAAAAAGATGTGGAGACTCTAGAAAGAGTGCAGAGAAGAGCAACCAAGACGATTAGGGGACTGGAGGATAAAACATATAAAGAACGGTTGCTGGAACTGGGTATGTCTAGCTTAATGAAAAGAAGGGGAGACATGATAGCAGTGTTCCAATATCTCAGGGGTTGCCACAAAGAAGAGGGAGTCAAGCTATTCTCCAAAGCACCTGAGGGCAGGACAAGAAGCAATGGGTGGAAACTCATCAAGGAGAGAAACAACTTAGAACTAAGGAGAAATTTCCTGACAGTTAGAACAAATAATAAGTGGAACGACTTGCCTCCAGAAGTTGTGAATGCTCCAAAACTGGAAGTTTTTAAGAAGATGTTGGATAACCATTTGTCTGAAGTGGTGTAGGGTTTCCTGCCTAGGCAGGGGGTTGGACTAGAAGACCTCCAAGGTCCCTTCCAACTCCTCTACTGCCAACAGAATAGAATATAACATTCTATTCTATTCTATTCTATTCTATTCTATTCTATTCTATTCTATTCTATTCTATTCTATTCTATTCTAAACCCAGCGGATTTGGTTCATGCAATCCATCAAATACACACTAGCCAAATCCCGTTCAGTGGAACATGTGGGAAGGCAGCTGAGTTCCTGCCATTCCACCAACGGTCCCCCCCACCCCCCTGGCAGCTGCCCTCATTTGACCTTAATTACAACGCCTCCCTGCCTAAGCCCAGGAGAGATCTGGCTCAAACTCTTAGCAACAGAGAAAGCTGCTTTCTAAAGCAGGTCAACACCAGCTGGATTCCCACCTTGTCTTTTCACAGCCGCTTGTCGTAGCCGTGGTCTGGGTGGAAACTATAGTAACTGGACCGTCGGCATAATGCCAAACCAAGAACCGTCCTTTGCAAAACCACACCGTCTGGGGGTCCCCCACCCCACCCAGCCGCTCTGCACAGCCCGAAGAAGAGTGGAAAGATGCGGTTTGCCTTGTGCGTTGTGACATTAAAAAACAAAACAAAAACACAAAAACCCGCAGCTAAAGCATGATGGATGGTGCCTACCGCTGCCTCTCACTGCAATTGTGCCAAGCCAGCTCATCTGCCTTCCCAAAAAATGATCCTGGTTTTCTCAAAACCGGAGCCGAGAAGGGCCTTAAGATCAAGGCTGCTACATAAAAACTTCTCCAGCCCCTTGCTTGCAGGCCAACAGCCGCCCCTTTAAGGACAAGACACCCCCATAATCCACCCCAAATAAAAAAAGAGGCCTGGTACAACATGGAAGGGGCTACGTCTCTTAAGGCCATCAACCTGCCAACCTTTCCGGGCTAGCGTATCTGCTGCGGAGGGCAGGGAAACATCAACACTGGGGCACAGGAACCGATGGAGGTCTTTAGGCTGGCCATAAATAGGGCCCTTCCACCACCGGCCTTTGTGTTATGAAACCCAGACAACCCGCCCTCCCCTTTCTTCACCCATCCCCAGTCTTGCTTTCCAGACAGGCCGAGGAACCAGACGCAGCCCCCTAACTCCCCCCCACCCCAAAGATGCCCAGGCAGACTGGTTGGCAAAGCAAAGGAGCTGCTTTCTCTATAGGGAAGGAAGGAGCGAGTGATGTCATTCTCCAGGGTGTGTGTGTGTGATTCATACCCTGTTCAAAACATTACAGGGCTCCAGCCAGCCAGAGGTAGTGGGGAAGGGGCTCCCGGGAGCCCCTGCAGAAGGGAGGGTCTGGCGAAGGAGGAAAAAAAAAAGAGGGGGGGGGAATAGGGCAGGCTGGTCCTAAGACAGACAGAGGGGAGGGGGTCGCCATGGCTAGGAGGAAGAGGAAGAAAGGGGAAGGTGCAACCTGGGGGGTTAGCAGAGACCACCCGGGTCTTTGAGGGGCAGGGAGGGGAGGGGGCTTTGCAAAGTGAGAGGTGTTTGTGTGTGGAGACTGCAAGGACCCGGGCTTTTTTTTTTGCACCCGCAAAGGGAGAACAAAATGCACACACTGGAGGAGGGGAAGGAAAGAGGGAGGGAAGGGCGGCTGGACAAAGCCAGCCAAGTCCGGATGCAGGAGCCAAGCGGGGGGTCCCGCCGCTTTGATGCTGGTGCTCCTTCTTCTTCTTCTTACCTCGCTCAGCCTAGCCGCGCTCCGGGCTTCTCCGCCGCGTCTCCTCCTCCTCCTCCGACGGTTCCTGCGGCTGCCGACTCCGTTGCCATCCCGGCTCTCCGGCACTAGGCGGGAGGAGGGGAAGGAAAGAGGGAGGGAAGGGCGGCTGGACAAAGCCAGCCAAGTCCGGATGCAGGAGCCAAGCGGGGGGTCCCGCCGCTTTGATGCTGGTGCTCCTTCTTCTTCTTCTTACCTCGCTCAGCCTAGCCGCGCTCCGGGCTTCTCCGCCGCGTCTCCTCCTCCTCCTCCGACGGTTCCTGCGGCTGCCGACTCCGTTGCCATCCCGGCTCTCCGGCACTAGGCGGGGAGGGAGGGAAGGAAGGAGGGAGAGAGAGGGAGGAGGAGGAGGAGGAGGAGGAGGGAGGCGGGCACGGAGCGCCAGCTGAGTCCCTCCCAGCTGACGCGCAGGGACCACGCGTGGGTGGGGGACACAAAACACGCCTTGTTTTGGAGCCAAATGGGGCGCTTTTCTCCCCTACCCCAAAGCGTCTCCTCCTCCTCTTCTTCTTCCTCCCCCTCCGCTTCTTCTTCCTCCTCCTCCTCTTCTTCCTCCATCTGGTCCTTCTCCTTCATCCCAGCTGATCCCTCCCGGTGCCTAATGCCACAACCAGCCTCTTTTGCGCTGCAGGTGTGACGCCGGATTAAAAGCACGTCTGGGGAGATGCCGTCTCCTTCCATCGGCGGAAAAACTGCCAGGCTCCGGGAGAAGAGCTCAGGACGCGCCCCTTGGGGGCTGAAGATGCGACCCACGCGGCATCTCTTAGCTACCTACCTACCATCCAGGACAGGTGATGGATGGATTCAGGTAGATGGTACCTAGCTTCTCAAGCCAACGACGGGGCCTTTCGTCCAGAAAGGTGAGCCTGACCTCCTCCTGGCCTGAAGCCTGATTCATTTCATCTTCTGGCTTAAGGCAAGTCTTTGGGGATATCTTTACACCCCCCTCCCCTCAAGAGGTGAGCCCCCCACTCTGTTGAGTTTCCAGTGTGAAGACCTGGCTTTGCCAATAAGCATGGTGTGTGTGTGTGTGTGTGTGAGATGCAGCCCTGGAAATGGATGGTGGCTTGTTAACCTTTTAACCTTCTGCATTTTAACAGGTTTTTCTTTTTGGTTGGAAGTTTTTGTTTGTTCTTTACTCTTTTGTTTTTAAAACCTGTTGTTTGGGGTTTGGGTTTATGAACGTTGCAAGCCACCCCGAGTCACTTAGGCGAGGATGTACGGCGGAGTATAAATCCAATAAATAAGTAAATTCATTCATGTGAAGGATGAGGGAAGATTTCTGATGCATTGAAGTGCATGACTAGGCGAGGTCTTGGTCCCAGCATCAGTGGGGCAGTGTTAGGCGCTAAAAACTAGACCCGTGATGGCAAACCTAGGGCACGCGTGCCAGAGGTCACCCGCTGCTTTTGTGGTTTCTGGTGCGCTGGTCTTTGTGGGTGCTGGAGTGCTGGAAAATGGCTGGAAAACAGCCCAAAATGTGGCCTGAAAATGGCCTGAAAAACAGCCAAAAAAAAGACATGCGTGTGCCGGCCAGCTGGTCTTTGGGTTTCCGGTGCTCCGGCGCACACCCATGCACGTGCGTTCCAGTTTGGGCACTGGGTGCTGAAAAGATTTGCCATCGCTGAACTAAGACCCATATGTTGAGTAGAGTTGAAACTAGCTACTTTATTGTTCTCTGCCTATAGTACAGGAATCTCGCTTTCGCCTGGGAAAAAGACCAGACAAGGCTTTTAAGGAATTCAGGGGTGGGGTCAGACCTAGCCCTCTTGTGTTTATGTAGAGAGTCTAGGCTGATTCCTCCTTTGAGTCCTCCTCCTCCTATCTGGGACGGCTGCTCTCCAAACAGATAACAAAGCTGCAAGATCGGTTCTGAGGAACACTTAACATCCAACTCTTCCTGCTTCCTTGGAGACATTAAGGTAACTGCTGGTCTGTCTGCAGATGGGCCTGGTCTTTGGGTCACCTGAACAGGTTTGTGTTCTGATGGGCGTCTCCCTATGGGCCACAATAAAAACAAACAACCCCCCCCCCCAAAATGCACCTCTTCTGCATCCTCCTGTTTATGGTTAACATTTCGGCTGACGAATTGGTTAATCTATGCATGCCAGGAAACCTTGTGTCTTTATTTTGAAAAAAAGTGTGATCTGTAACAGGGGTCACCAACCTTTCGGACCTCAGGGACCATTAAATTCATAATTTTAAATCCCATGGACCACTAATACAATCTGCCTAATGACCTGCTGGATGGGCGTGGCTAGGTGGTCATGTGACTGGGTGGGTGTCAACTTGATAACTCACATCGAGGGGCGCTGCACCAGTCTCTACTTTCCCCTCCCCTCCCAGCCAGTCCTCGCCTCCCCACCAGGCTCCTTAGGGCCCCAATAAGAAGCAGTTGCTGGAGCTAAGCAGCCACCATGAGAAAGAGTTGGCAAAACAGCTCAGTTCAAATTGGATCTGACCGAGAAGGAGGCTCAGCAGAAACATTTCACCGAGGACTAGGAACATAGGCTTTCCAAGCAGAGGGAAGACCTGCGGGAGTACAAGGCCAAGTACCGGTGCCTGGAGGCTCAGTGCGCTGAGATGGTCAGCCAGTTCCAGACCATGAGGCAGTCTCACTAGAACAAGGTCCTCTGGCTCTTCGCCACCAGCAGCACTTCCTTCCAGCCTTCACCCAAAGCCCTGCACCAGGAGGCCGAAGCAGACCCCGAGTCGGAATTTCTCCCCACCCTCCGACCCGCACAAAAAGACCCCGAAGGGGGAGACTCTCTGCAGCAACAGAAATGCTCATTGCACGTATCCGTCCCAGGGGCCGTAGTTTGAGGACCCCTGATTTAGTGCAATATAAAAAATGCAAATAATTTTTCTGTGGACCACCAAAATTTTCTCGCAGACCACCAGTGATCCACGGACCACCAGTTGGTGACCACTGATCGGTAAGAATGCGCGCTGCTTGGTCATAACATACACCGAAGCCAGTGGTGGGCTGCAATAGGTTTAACCAGCAGTTCTGTGAATGTGCCTAACGCGCCTATGCGCAACGTTCGAAATACAGCAATTTGAAGCTCAGCGGCTTACCTTCTAAGGCAGAAAGGCGAACAGCGGAGGCACGGAGATCAGCTGTGTCATGCGAATCAGCTGAGCCAGAAAGAAGGGAAGGTTTGGTACTCCAAAACTAATTTCTTCATTTTCCTCATCAACTGGGCCCAATTTCAATTCTAATTGAAAGTTGCTCCTACATTACAGATTAATACTTGGATTTTTTACCTGATCCAAAATGTGGGTTAATGTTAACAGCGTCTTATTTTTAACTTCATCGGATTCTCGGCACCAGTTCTGTTATAATAAATAGAACTGTTGGTGAGAATCTGTTCTAATATAAATTGATTTATAATAATTATGGACCAAAGCAGGGGAAAATGTAATGATCTCCCACAAAGACCAGGAGCTGATCTCAAATGTTCCCTACAAAAGGAGCTCAACATTGCTGGATTTTTCTGCCATTGCAAAGATCACACAAAACAAACTTGGACCTCACCGTACAACATTTTACTACAAAATCAACCAAGCACAGATTTAAAAGATTAAAAACTTTTTCTCAGTCCTTCTGCCTGACAAGCGAGGGATATAATAATAAAATATTTATGCGGTAGAATAAAACAAACTTTTAAGACACTAAAAGCAAGATTAAAAACAAAATTAAAATATTTACAATCCTTCTCCCCTCCCCTCCTTTTTTTTTAAAGGTTCAGGTTGAATATTTGGACACTTGATAAAGAAAGGTCCTTTATAATTTATGTGCAAGTAATCATTTATCAAAGAAAGATTTGCTAGAATGCATTAAATTAAATTATGCCCCTGGATAACTCTTTAGCTTGCAATAGGTCACAGCAAAATCCTAACAAACACTTCCAAGAAAACCACTTTCCCTCTCTATTAAAAATCGGAGATAAAAAGCAAACACACACACAATCAATGTTGCCAACAGTTCCAATGTGTAGATATTCCAGTGAGTTCGACTCTTGACTTCCTTCTTGTTCTTCATTTCTCTTCATATTCAGCTTTCTGAAAGCTTTAAAAAAAAAAAGAGGGGGGAGAGAGAAACACACACCCAAAAACAAGTTTGTCAGGGTGAAGGGAGAAGCTGCTAAATAATGACCCATTATGCTACTGAAAACAATATCTAATGAAAGGATAAGCCAGCACTACTGTAATCGCTAAATATGTCTACCCTGGGAGCCATTTTCATGCAGAAACACATCACAGCACAAGGCAAAACCTTGTTATCCAGACAGGTCAAGGTCTCAGGATAAGCTGCCTCTGATCTCAAAAAGCTGTGCTTGGTGAATTTTAACCGCTTTCAATATCACTGCTCACAACCCAAGGGCAAGGAGGCGTGTGTTCTTCTTGAATTGGTGCTCTTCTTTACCCTCACTAGGGGTCGAACTACATGTTACACTCCTCACATGTTAAGGGAATTGTGTATGAAAACTGGCTGCTTCCATTCTGCAAGCAAGCTGCTGGGTGAAGCTATATGACTTGACAGCCTGTCTGTCTCTCTTCTGTCCATTGTCCATCCATCCATCCATCTACCCACCCATCCATTATCCACCCACCCACCTACATCCACCTTCTATCTGTCTGTCTGTCTGTCTGTCTATATCATCTTATCCATCCAGCCAGCTATCATCCATTCCACCTACCTACCTACCTCCATCCATCCATCCATCCATCCATCCATCCATCCATCCATCCATCCATCTATCTATCTATCTACCTACCTACCTACCTACCTATCTACCTACCTTACTTCCCTGAAAATAAGACCCAAACAGAAAAAAAGTCCTAGCATGATTTTTCAGGATGCTCGTAATATAAGCCCCAGTTAAGATTGTCAGCCAGATGGATGCATTTAGTACTGTATTTCCCCCCAAAATAAGACCTAACCAAAAAATAAACGCTAATGCGTCTTTTGGAGCAAATTAATATAAGATCCAGTCTTATTTTCGGGGAAACACGGTACCTACCTACCTCCATCTTTTATCTTATCTATATGTCTGTCTATCCGTATCTATCATCTTATCCATCCATCCATCCATTCACCCACCCACCTACATCTCTCTCATCTTATCCATTCATCCATCCATCCACCTGCCCACACATCCATCTTCTACACCACCCCAAAATTTATCTACCTCTTCCAGATATCTCCAGCTATGCCAAGCTCCGACATGGCCAGATTAAGTAAGTGTCTTCATTTGGGTTTTTTTGTTTTTTCTTTTTTTAAGTAATACTCTCGACACAAAACAATCTTCCACCTAGCAGAGCCCGTGATGCTCCTTCGATGGGACTGGAAATGAAATCACAACTCACCTAGGGTGCTACTCTGAGGTCCACTGAGTCATAGGCTGATGCTCTCATCAGCTGAAGAGGGCTCGTAAATAACGTTCGCAGTTCTTCGTAGTTTGGTTTTTCTTCATATTCCAAAGTCATTACTTGTTGCAGGTATTTCTTTATGGATTCTTTAAAAATCAATCAATCAGTTAATCAAACCGATCTCCATGGGTGATAATGAAAAGAGCTGGTCTCTCTAAGTAACAATTGCAATATTTGTGTTGTCACTACCTATGGCTTAGATCAGGACTGAAATGCTCCTGGTTTGGACCGGATTGCCCGATCCGGTAGCGATGGCGGCAGGTGGTTGGAGAACCGTTAGCAAAAATCCCTGCCCCCCCCCCATGCCCAGCCGAGCTGCGCAATCATCAGAGGTTGTTTTTTTTTACTTTTAAAAGCATTTTTTTTCTTCAGCCGAAAAAATGCTTTTAAAAGTAAAAAAAAAAGCCTCTGATGATCACGCTGCTCAGCTGGGATCGTCAGAGCCTTTTAAAAGCATTTTTTCTACAACCTCTTCGACCGAAGAGGCTGTAAAAATGCTTTTAAAAGGCTTTGACGATCCCAGCTGAGTTGCCTGATCGTCAGAGCCTTTTAAAAGCATTTTTTACAACTTCTTCGGCCGAAGAGGCTGTAGAAAAAATGCTTTTAAAAGTATAAAAAAAAAGTTGGCCACGCCCACCCAGTCACATTACACACACACACACCTCAAGTCACGCCCACAGAACTGGTAGTAACAAATTTTACATTTCACCCCTGGCTTAAATCAATGATTTTTTTCAACTTGGCAACTTTCAGATGAGTGGATTTCAACTCCCAGAATTCCCCAGCCAGCAAGTTGCCAAATTGGGAAACACTAGATAAAAACTACTGATTTTTCTGACCCAGCTTGGCAATGGTCCTCCTGAAGTTCAAGCAACAGAGGTCTTGAGTTTGTAAGCAATCCCAAGACCAATCTCACAACATTTTCAACCTGCCTTTCTGCATAATATTCACTCAGAGCACTGGCAAAGCAAGGCAAAAAAATTAAAATTGCAAATTATAGTACAATTATTCTGCTTAGTTGATCAATCCAGAAGTTTGAGGTAGTTTACGTGGAAGTCTTTCTTGATTTTATCCAACAACAAAAAGGCTGGACTGAGATTGGATTGATTCAGTCTCCCAATAGGTTTCTCTAGCTGACAGTGGCCTTGAACCCACAACTATCCAGATTCACATCAAAAGGAAAAGAAATCAAAGGAAATTCACCAACTCTTGGTGAACAGGGCGTGGGCTCCATTAAAACAAAGTTTGTTTTTTAGGAAAACGCTGATGACAGGTATTAGAAGGAAAAAGAGACAGTATCACACTGAGTATTTATAGAACATTCGGGCCTTACTCTTCTAGACAATAGGAAACGAGAACGATTTATCAGGATGTCTCCCAAATATGTAAATAGCCAAAAAGAGCAAAGTGCCATTCACAGAAGATGCAGCACAAGGATAACAACCTGCCTGCTGCAACAGTGGGAATATGACAGAACTCCTAACTGCAAATTCTGCAGCTTTTTTTTGTTTTGTTTACATTTATATCCCGCCCTTCTCCGAAGACTCAGGGCTGACAGTGTGTAAGGCAATAGTCTCATTCTATTTGTATATTTTTACAAAGTCAACTTATTGCCCCCCCAACAATCTGGGTCCTCATTTTACCTACCTTATAAAGGATGGAAGGCTGAGTCAACCTTGGGCCGGGCTTGAACCTGCAGTAATTGCAGGCTACTGTGTTCTAATAACAGGCTGTAACAGCCTGAGCTATTCCGGCCCTTTTTTCAACTGGGTGTCAGCTTTGGAAGCCATACCTTGAATTCAAATCTTTATTGTCAGTACAATGAGATTGGTGGAGCTCCCTCAGTGCACACTTCCCCCCAACACAATACAACTCACAGTGAAGACAGAAAATCCCTAATCCAATAAATCCTATGAACAAAACACCCAGTCCTATTGCACCAGTGTGAACATGTTACATGTTGCGCTGGGTCCGGTGTGAACAATCTGGGTCCTCATTTTACCGACCTTGGAAGGATGGAAGGATGAGTCAACCTTGAGCTGGTCAGGATCGAACGGCTGGCAATGGGCAGAATTAGCCTGCAATACTGCATTCTAACCACTGTGCACCATGGATGGATGGATGGATGGAAGGAAGGAAGGAAGGAAGGAAAGAAGGAAGGAAGGGGAAAAGGAAGAGCAATAGCACTTATATACTGCTCCACAGTGCTTTTACTGCCCTCTCTAAGTGGTTTAGAGTCAGCCTCTTGCCCCCAACAATCTGGGTCCTCATTTTACCAACCTCAGAAGGATGGAAGGCTGAGTCAACCTTGAGCCTGGTGAGAATCGAACTGCCAAATTGCAGGCAGCCACAGTCAGCAGAAGTAGCCTGCAGTTCTCTAACCAGTGCGCCAAGTAACCCTCTTAAGAAGTAAAACCCTCAAGTAAAAATTAGAATATTAAGATGAGAACAAGTCAACCTGCCTTTACCTGGTAAGGTTCCCCAACCAGAGGACAGTCTTGAACTTTTGATAATATCCGCTTTGCACCTACAAGAAGCAATGACAATCAAAATGAATCTCTTAAACAGAAGAAGTACAGCTGAGTTGACAATTGTGCATTGACAATACCACATTCACTGTTTTTATTGCCCTTTGCAGCATCCTGGGTTCCTACGACTGTCCTCGGTAACGGTTCTGCCCAGGGGTGGGCTGCCCGGTTGCTGGGTGGGTGTGGCAATGGTGGGCGTGGCCTAATCGGCCACCTGCACCATAGCGGGGAGGGAGGCTTTTTGCCCTCCCCGGGCTCCAGAGGTTTTTCTCGGGCTTCCGGGAGGGTGAAAACAGCCTCCCCAGCCTCCGGAGGTTCGTTTAGTGACAGGTCAGAGATGCAACGGCACAGAAAAAAGTGACTTATGACCGTTTCTCACAGCGAAGGCCTTTGCAGCACCCCCATAATCAGGGGATCAAAATTCAGGTGCTTAGCAACTGGTTCCTATTTTTGACCGTTGCTGTGTCCCAAAGTCATGCGATCCACTTTTGTGACCTTCTGACGAGGAAAGTCAAGGAGGAAAGAAGATTCACTTAACAACTGAGTTACTAACTAATCCAGGGGTCTCCAACCTTGGCAACTTTAAGCCTGGAGGACTTCAACTCCCAGAATTCCCCAGGCTTAAAGTTGCCAAGGTTGGAGACCCCTGGACTAATCAACTGCAGTGATTCACTTAACAATTGGGGCGAGGAAAGTCGTAAAATTCGGCTTAACAAATGTCTTATTTAACAACAGAAATTTTGGGCTCCATTGTGGTCATAAGTGGAGGACTACCTGTTTACAATAGCCTGCCCAGTAGATGTTTGTGGGATTCTTGTTTTCTCTTTGGTTAGCCTGCTGCTTTCTGTTTAGTTGCTTTTGTGTATAAACAGACTTCTAGCATTTGTGTTGTTGGATAATAAAACATTTGCAAGCAAACAAACAAACTCCGGGAACATCAAGGATTTTACGGTTCAACCCTGAGCTACAGATCCTCTGTACTATTGGAACTCAAGCAGGAAACAACAGCCTAACCAAGAAGCGACCAAGGAGAAAACAACAGCTCCACTAACACCGACAGGGCAAATTACTATATGTAAACCAAGAGCAAATCCCATTCCTTCTAGCACTGATGACGTTACCTAGTTGGGTTAATGAAACATCTGTGAAGAAACAACCAAGCTCAGAGAGTACCAAGGACTCTACAATTTAATTCTTGATCTACAGCAGTGATAGTGAACCTTTTCGACAGCAAGTGCCGAAAAGGTAGCACAGAAACCTTGCGTGGATGCGTGGGCGCTCGTCAGAACTGCGCTCTGGAAAATTTCTGGGTTCTAGCACGCATGCGCACCTGATGATCAGCTGGCAGGCACGTATGCGCACACCGGTTTTCAGCACTGCCGCGCACACAAAGGGATCACGCTCTGGAAAAGCGGAACTTTTGGGTTCTGGCATACAAATGAGTGCGACGATCAGCTGGCCAGCGCACGTGCGCACACTGGTCTTCAGCACTTCCGCACGCACGAAGGACAGCTGATCATCACGCGCGCATGTTGAGCCAGAAACCCGGAAGATAAACCGGCAAGGCCGCGGGTGCCAGGCGACATGGCTTCGCGTGCCACTTCCGGCACACGTGCCGTAAGTTCGCCATCATGGATTTATAGACATTCTCGTCTACTATTGGGATTTTTTGCCTCTCTAGGGTGAAAGACAGGGAAGCGTGGGACCAGGATGAAGAAAAAACAGGCTCCCATTATCAACGCTCAGTAGCCACCGCAGCCTTGGCTGGTGGTAGCCAAAATATCCCTTTTCTTTCCCGCCCCCCCAACAGCAAGCATTTGCCCAAAGTTCCAAGTGCGCACGCACCTCTCTTTTTCCTCTGTCACATCGCAGGGATCTGTCAGCTCTGCAGACCAAGGCAGGGCACCGCAGAGCCATTTCACCAGGCAGTAACCCAAGGATTCAAGGTCACTTCGACGGGACGGAGCTGTTTAAGGAACAAAGGAGCAGATCTCCGTTAAGAAATCCCGGAAGCAGACTTCCATAGTTCCCACCCCATGCAAAGGAAGATGGGATGGAGCACTGTCGGTCACCAGCAAGCTTCCATTTTTAACAGTGGTGAAGGCACCAGGCTAGAAAGGGGGACGCAGTGAGTTCGAGTCCCGCCTTAGCCATGAAAGCCAGCTGGGTGCCTTTGGGCCAATGACAAGGAGACTGTGAGTTCTAGTCTTGCTTTAGGCATTAAAGCTGTCTGGGCGACTTTGGCCTAATCAGCAGGATCTTGGGAGTTCTAGTCCTGCCTTAGCCATGAAAGCCAGCTGAGTGGCCTTGGGCCAGGCACCCAGGGGAATGTGAGTTCAAGTCCCGCCTTAGCCATGAAAGCTGGCTGGGTGACTTTGAGACAGGCACTCTCTCTCATCCCAACTCAACTAACAAGGTTGTTGTGGGAAAATTAGGAGGAGGAAGGTATGCTGGATGTGTTTGCTGCCTTAAGTTGTGTTTGTTGCCTTAAGAGCCACCACCAAGAAGGCCCTTCTTCTTGGTCTTAATAGAGGGACCTCCTTAGGAGAAGGGGCACATAACAAACCTGCTTCCCCACTTTGGTGGGCCAGGTACCGTGTTTCCCCGAAAATAAGACCAGGTCTTATTTTCGGGGGGGGGGGTGTCTTCCACTGACTCCCCTAGCGGCGGTGGCACCCACAGCCCCACCCAGCAGGAGTCCGCTGCCGGCCCACTTCTTCTGCAGCCGCTTGTCACCGCCTGCACGAGTCACCCCCGTTTTGCTGTCAGGAACAGCCTCTGCAACCGAGAAATGGCCTCCGGATTGATGCGTGTGGTGCCCCCCAGCCTCATTTTCACCGTCAGAGGCCCTTCAGGAAAGGCCTCTGCAGGCAATAACAGAGCTTCAAGGCAGGTGTCGGGGTGTGCGAGGCAAAGGAATGTTGGAACTAATAAAGGGACTCATAATTATTCTCTGGCTGTGTTGCCTTTGCGCCACGCTCTGGGTCGTCACATCCCCCCAAGAGAGGTGACGTGGGCAAATCTAGGCCTGTGTTTGCAATTGGTTCTCACCAGCTCCCCTGTGGCTGTCCAGACTGATGAATTCCAAGGTGCCTTCGTGAGGGGTCCGACTGCAGTCCCGCTGAGGCACGTGTTTCCCCCCAGGGCTGTATCGAAAGGCGAAGCTGAAATCTGCTAAAGTAACCTGGAGGAGGAGCATGAAGAAGAGCAGAAGATCCTCAAAAATGCTACAGGTACGACTTACGACCACAACCGAGCCCCAAATTTCTGTTGCTGTGAGGCCGTTGTTAAGTGAGCAAGCAGACACCACAAACGAATGTTAACGCTCTACTGTTAAAATGGTAACAACGGAGTCTTAAAAAGCTCGACGGTCTTTCTCCATCCCTCGTGCCAAAAAGACTCAAGCTGGGCCAGTCTTGAGTTTCCTCCTCACCCTCTCCCGTCTTTTGAGCGAAGCTGCTTTTGAACGGTAGCTTTTCTTCAAAGTCCTCTACAGGTCAAGTTAGGACCACAACTGAGCCCCCGGACTGTGGTTTTTAAGTGAGGCGCCCGTGTGACCGCTTTTCTCAATAACCATAATCCAAGCTTTCCCCATTACAGTCGTTAAGTGTTTCTTTCCTCCGGAGAGGAAAATTCCTAGCATTTTTATTTATTTTTTGCAATTTTCACTTCCGAAGGCTGACTCTGCCAGCACTTTTTCTGGATTTGAGGCCTGTACAACCTGTTTAGAAGCCCTGTCTTGTTCTCCAGCCCTCTTGCTCCTTGGAATGGGCCAACTCGCCATAGCCAACTTGCCGCGGCTAACTCACCGCGGCCAAATGCGCCAGGGCCAGCTCACCAGGGGCAATTCTCTGCCGCCAATTCGCCACAGGAAAACTCGCTGCAGCCCAATTCAACCATTTCATTTAATTATTTAAAAATTACTTTGATCTTGTCGTTCACATTTCATGTTGTCCCTCCTTTTACATCTTTTCTTTAATTATTCCACTTCACCGTTTCTTCGATAATATGTAACTTCTGTCCCGCGACAAGCTGGCTGTGATGAGTTGTCCTAGAGACCCCCTGCTCCCTGCCTTACCACAGTAAGATCAGACGGATTCACATAGATGTTTTCAGCAGACAGATCCCCGTGAGTATATTCGTTTTCATGAAGGTACTCCAGGACATCAAGCTAGAGGCGAAGAGAAAGGCAGTCGGGAAGTGTCAGCAATGCAAATTCCTGTTTTCCAGGACTGCTGCTGGTGCGAACAGTCTTCTTCAGTGGAAAGTAATGGGGTGGCAGAAGGAGGTAGCTTTGCCTTGTTAATTAATTAAATTTGTTTGCCGCCGATCTCACTAGCCAAAGTGACTCTGGGTGGGTTAAAGTGCCATTAAAAACAGAAATATCGAAACAATCAACATTAAGAATTGAGTAAAGGCTAAAAGCCAAGAAGACAAAAGGCGTGGGGGTAGGCTTTTATCTTTCACACAACCAACCATCTCCAGCACCGTCAGCAGAGATTCTCCATCATCCAGGTTGTCCCAAAGGTGCTTTTTAAAGAGGCAACTGGACTTCCTTTATTTTTTTTCTTGAGGACATTACACTTCTCATCCAAGAAGCTTCTTGCTCAAGAAGAACTGAAGCAGCTTCTTGGAGGGGAAGCGAAATGTCTTCAAGGAAAAAACGAAAGAAGTCCAATTCATCTTCTTTCTTCTAACAACCCCATAATCCAGGGATGGGCTGCTGGGGGTTCGCAAGGGTTCGGGAGAACCTCTAGCTAAGATTCTGTGCAGTTCGGAGGAACCCCCAAATCCCACTCCTGGCTGGCCCTGCCCACCCTACCCCTCCCCTCCCCGGAGTCCCCACGCGGGCTCTTTTGGATGCAGGTAAGTACAGGGCATGCGTGGAGGCTTGGGGAGGGCGAAAAACAGGCCTACCGAAAGTTTGGGAAGGCTGGAAACGGGCCTGTTTCTAGCCTCCGGACGGTCTCCGGAGCCTGGGGAGGTTGTTTTTGCCTTCCTGGAGGCTCAAGTAAAGCCTCCAGAGCCTGGGGAGGGCAAAAATGCCCCCTCCCGCCGTGGTGCAGGAGGCCGGCTAGGCCACACCCACCATGGCCACGCCCACCCAGCAACCAGGCAGAGAACCCCTTGCTAAAATTTTTGAAGCCCACCCCTGCCATAATCCCTTGTCGGGTGGAGTCTGGGCAACTGAATGGAACTGAGTGTTTACTGGCCGGATGCCCTTCGCTAATGCAGAGTTTTGTTCAGCAGATATATTCTCATCGTGCTCAGAGAGAAAAATATCTGCCTCTATCTAGGATCGAACTCACAGCCTCCTGATTTTGAGGCGAGAGCTCCACCTCTAGGCCATCGCACCACTCAAAAGGAAGTCCAATTGCCTCTTGAAAAAACACCTTTGGGTCAGCAGAGTCCGTTTTTAACAGTATCTTGAAAATCTCAATTCGCCTCCCCATCGCTTTATACTTATTGGAACTAGGCAGGATCCTGTTTGAGATGCTTTCTCAGATTACCGTTCTGCCTTGGACTCGGGTTTCTTTTATCTGATCGTTGCCTTAGTAAAAGCCCTTCCTGTCCTTTAAGGCCATCCCTTCTGCCCGTCAGAAAAATTCCTTCCCCACCCTGTGCCTTTCTGGCATCCCATACCAGCCTGACTGCAAGCTGCATAACAGCTTTCTCCGTCATCTTGTTTTTGTTGTCGTCCAGGATTGACTGAAGAGATCGACCCAATTCGGGAAAGACCAGGAACCTGCCAATCAAAGGAGACGGCGTTGAATGTGTGAATTGGGCCACCCGTCACAGTGTGCATCTATTCTCGGCCAGCTGCTGGTTAAAAACCACCAGGAATTAGGGAGGCTAGTGTGGTGGAATGTAGCCTGGATTCCCAGGTGGGAGGGGCTGCCTTTCTGAGGTCAAAGAGCATGAAGCTAAAATAGTTTGGTGGGAGAAAGAGAGTTAAGAAGGCTCCTCCCTAGCGATTCTCAGAAAATGGTTTTTTTATTATTAAAGTTTTATTACATACATATTAAAACATTGGACAAGGTGTTTCCGTCCTGGCATTCTTTTTGCCATACATATTAAAATGAAAGATAAACATCATATATACCTTATTACTTAAATACAATTAGTCAGTATTTAAATATCTAAAGACATCCTTCTTCTATCTATATTACTTATACATTTGTTTTATCCATTATCATTCTATTACAGTTACATACATAAGTTTAATTCTCCATTTTATGAATTCTAGTCAGTTCTTGTTTTTCAACCCTCTTTTCTGTTCCAACTACTGATACAATTTGTTCCATATCTCGTTGTATTCTGACTCACCTTTATTTTTCAATTCCAAGGTTAATCTATCCATTTCTGCACATGTCAAAAAATTTTTTAATCACTTCATCTTCTAGAGGAGTTTCCTTATTTTTCCAATTTTGGGCAAAACTCATTCTTTCTGCTGTTATAATATGTATTATTAAGTAAGTTACCCCTTTACTGTATTTCCCACTTATTATTCCCAATAGGAACAGTTCTGCTTTATATTCTATTTCTTCTCCAATTATTTCCACCAACCATAAATAAATCTTCCGCAAGTACTCCTGTGTTTTTTTACATAACCACCACATATGATAGTATGTGCCTAATTCGTGGTTACATTTCCAACACTTTGGTGATAAATTTCTAAACATTTTTTGCCAATGTCGCTGGCGGAAGGTGCCAGCTGTAGAACATCTTATATAAATTTTCTTTGTACGGTATTGCCAATGTTGTTTTCCTGTTTTTTCCCCATTTTTTCCCCTAGCTGGTCATTTGTTTTCAAGACATCCTTTGAGACTTTGAAGAATCTCCTCTCACCTGGAGCTAATATGTACAAAATTCAGTCTTTGTTATAAGTGTGCAAATCAGACAGGTGTTGTAACAGGAACAAAAAGTAAGAGCTATGGTGGTTAGAATGCAGCACTGCAGGCTAGCTCTGCCAACTGCCAGCAGTTCGATCCTGACTGTCTGAAGGTTGAGTCAGCTTTCATCCTTCAGAGGTGAGTAAAATGAGGAACCAGATTGTTGGAGGCAAAAGGCTGACTCTGTAAACCGCTTAGAGAGGGATGTAAAAGCACTGTGAAACCCTATATAAGTGCTATTGCTATTGCTAAAAAGCAAAATAAAAGCTTTCGCTAAATACAAAATGAGAATGCTGAAGAACAACCTGGATCTATTCAAATCACAGGCTGTGCAATGGATGGCAACCAGAAGAATGGCTTCAGTCATGCGCCAAAAAGTGGAAGATGCACAGGATTGGTGTGAAACGGGAGAAGGATAGAGATCAAACTCTCTTATCGCTGGGACTCACCTGTAGCTATTCTCATGGACGCCAAAACCAACACATTCAGGTATCCCCAGGAACGGCATTAAATGTTGCTTCTTCCATTTCTCCACTGCAGGGAGAGATCAAATGGGGCAGTGCAACCAAAGTGAGAGGTAGCACAGCTTGTGCTAACAGACACCCCCCAAACTGCCTCGCTTTGGAAGCAGAACAAAAAGAGATTAGAGATTTCAGAGCGGGCCAGGAGAGATTTGAGGATGGTGTCCTGTGTTCACGTCCCCAAGGCCCACTTATAAAGGGGAGCAGGAGTCCTCCAACATTTGTTTTTACCTGTGACTTTCTTGGCAGCTCGTTGTAGAAAGTTCTGTTCGTTAAAAAGCTTTCCCTCTTTGGCATCCTGAGAAAAGAAAGAGCAGGTAGCACTGAAGTTCTTGGACAGAGAGACAGATAGAAGATAGATAATTAGAAAGAATAGTTTTAGAAAGAAGGGAATTATGATGTCATCTTAAGAGAGATTTGATTAGAATTGTATGTATTGTATAACTGCTGAATTCCCAGCCTAAATGGCCAATAAAATCCAATATACTGAAATAGCACAATTCCTTACAATTATTTGTACCTTTTTCCTGGCTAAGTCTGGCTAACTCTCTTGGGCTATATACAGTTCAACTCATCATTATCCGGAATTTAACAAATTAAATTACAAGACAATCTCTCCTGTTTTAATACATTTTGGGTGTCTCTGTCTTATCTTTTCCTGTGGTACTCAATTTTCTTCTCTCGTTTTAAATTTTAGATGTGTATAAAAGATTGGCCGATGACAGTAATAAGCACAAATGTGAGCAACCCTATCTTCTGCAAGCTGAAAATCCAGTTCTGGTACATGGAAAAAGTCTATGTTATATTTAACCCCAGAGATTTGAACTCACCAGTTTGAGGGTGTACTTGTGCTTTGGTGAGCGTTCAGATGTTAACCTTGCTGTGGAAAATAAAATCAAATGACAAATTGGTAGGGAATGCAAGAGAGGTACCAGGTTCTAACAGAACTTAACAGTTTCATGATTCTTCCTTTCCCGCGAGAAAAATGCAAATATTGACAATATTTCAGCCTACGCCTTCAATTTATTTTAAGGTTTTTCTTGATTTAATAAGACTCCAAACTCAGGGAGGGAAATCCTATCATTGCTGTGGTCCGTCAGCAGCCTGCGGAGCTGGCAACGGACTCGGACAGCGATGAGGCTGAGGTGAGGCCAGGGCCATCGGGAAGTGAGGCCAGTGAAGTGTGGACTCCAGAGCCTCCAGAGCCTGATAGTAGTGAGGCAGAGGAACAGGAGGAGCCTGTTCCTAAAGCACGCATGAGAAGAGCTGCCAGAAGACAAGAGCAGCTCAAGCAAAAAGGATGACCCGGGAGTAGGGCCAAGAGACGATTGGCCCCTCCCATAAGGCTTAAAAGACCAGCAACGGCGTTTGGGCTTTGCCGGAAAACAACGTTGTAGCTGCGTCCTCTGCTTCGTCTATGTCTTAGTTTTTGTGGCTTCTAGACATTTGCCAGGAAGGGCCTTTGGCAGTTTGCCTAATTGGACCAAGGTTTGCGAGATAACTGAGGAATTTGTGTTGGGAGACATTTGTTTTGAGTTGAACGATGCTGGGAATGAAGTAATTCCCAGCTGTTCGAATAAAGTTTGTTTTTCCACGGACTAAGTTTATTACTACCTACTTGGACCTGGGTCACAACAATCATTTTCACGAAAGGTTCACCTTCAGAAAAATATAGAGCACCAAGCTGCATGTTTTCTCCCCCGCCCCACAAACGGGTGCTCCCCCTGAATACCTTCATAGATCAGCCCACGATCCGACTGGCTCAGAAGCTTCCAAATCATCCACTCTTTATTGTTGAGGTCTGTCAAGATTTCACGCTCCGGGAGAGGTTTTACGCAAGGACATCTTTCCTTCCTGGGTGATCGGAAAGCCGTCTTTCCTTCATAAGGAGAGATGCTGATTTTGACTGGGCATCAAGAGCAGATGCGCTTCTATTCGCCAAAACCCAACCAAAAGGTCTTGAGGAGATCCAGGATTTCCTCACCCATCATGTTCTCCACCGGAAGGGTGGATAGAAGGGAGAAGGACAGGTAGCCCTTGAAGTTATGACCACAATTTTGTCTTTTAATGACCCTGTAATCCCTTACTGGGGTGGAGCCTGGGCAACTGAATGGAGCTGAGTATTTCCTGGCTGGATGCCCTTCCTGTTGCCAATGCAGAGTTCGCAGCAGATAATTACTCACTGTGCCCAGAGAGAGAAATATCTGCCGCTACCTAGGATCGAACTCACAGCCTCCTGATTGTGAGGCGAGAGCTCCAGCTCTAGGCCACTGCACCACTTGAGTTATGACCACAATGGAGCCCAACATTTATGTTGCTAAGTGAGACATTCCCCCCATTTTTATGACTTTTCTTGGCAGAAGGGTTACGTGAATCCCTGCAGTTGTTCAGTTAGTAACAAGATTGTTAAGTGAATCTGGTTTCCCCATTTAACTTTGCTTGCCAGAAGGTCGCAAAAGGGGATCACGTGACGCCAGGACACTGCAACCGTCATAAATGTGAATCAGTTGTCAAGCTTATCCGAATATAAATCACGTGACCATGGGGAATGCTACAATGGTCGTTAAGTGTGAAAAGTGGTCGTAAGTCCCCTTTTAAAGTGCCGTTGTATGGTCACTAAACAAACTGTTGTAAATCGAGGACAACCAGTATCCAATTGGCAGAATGCCACGTGGCAACTAACACAATAGTTGGGACGGAAATGGCCTTGAAAAAGGGGATCGTGTGACCCCCACAAGACTGCAGCCATCATTAAATATGAACCAGGTTGCCAAGCATCAGAATTTTGTTCATGTGACCAATTGCAACGGATGTGAGTGTGGAAAAAAAAAGGGTCGCAACTTTCTTCAGTGCTGTTAAAACTTCGAACAGTCACAAAATGAACTGTTGTTATAAATCGAGGACTATCTGTATTAAAAACAGAGCATAGTTTGAACTGAGATAGGGATGAGATACTATTAAGTTAGGGGCTCCCAACCTTTTCTATACCCCGTACCCCTAGAGCACTTCCGATATATTCTCTTACCCCTTAAAAAATAAATTATGTGCATATGATTATACATATACACTATCATTTTAAAATTTCTAAACCCCAGTTTTCGCACCTCCTGGAATATCGTCTCGCACCCCCATGGTTGGGAACCCCTGTAATAAGTGCAGGCTATGAAAGTCATTAGTGTGCCTCCATTTTGGCAACTTGAAGATGTGTAGATTTCAAATCCCAGAATTCCCCATGTTGGCTGGGGAATTCTGGGAGTTGAAGTCTACGCCTCTTCAAGTTGCCGAGTTTGAGAAGCTCTGCATAACCTAAATAAATAAGCTTTTAACCTTAGCGTTTGCAATCCAGCCATCGCTATTAGCTTGGACAGATCACGTGCATCTAATTAGCATCGCTAACCCTGACCACCTCCATAAATCCTTACCTTTTGCCTTTGGAGAAATGGATGTCGTTGAGCTCTGGGGAGAAACTTTAAAAGAGGTCGAAGACATTTCCTTTTTCGGAAAAACGATCTGCACCTTTTTCTTGTCAGGCAGTGGCGGCAGCTCAACCTGGATGCCCTGGTTTAATTCTGAGCGAGAATAGGAGAAGATGCTGTTGGAGCAGCCAAAATGTTCTTAGCCCCGCTAAGTTCACCCAAACCAGAGAAATGCAGCCTGCTTGAGCAGCTATGGGTACAGAATGGGACAGATTAACAGAGTTGGAAGGGACCTTGTAGGTCATCTAGTCCAACCCCCCGCCCAAGCAAGAGACCCTACACCAGTTCTGACAGATGGCAGCCCAGTCTCTTCTTGAAAGCTTCCAGGGATGAAACTCCCACAACTTCCGAAGGCAACTTCTGTTCCATGGGTTGATTGCTCTCACTGTTAGAAAATTTCTCCTTATTTCTAGGTTGAATCTCTCCTTGTTCAGTTTCCATCCATTATTCCTTCTCTGGCTTTCGGGTGCTTTGAAAAATAGATCCACCCCCTTCCTCTCTGTGGCAGCCTTTCAAATATTGTAACATTGCTATCATGTCTCTCTTGGTCCACCTCTTTATTAGACTAGCCAGGCCCAGTTCCTGTAACTGTTCTTCATATGTTTTAGCCTCCAGTCCCCTCATCATCTTTGTTGATTAGGGTAGTAAATTCTGGAAAGAGTGCAGAAAAGAGCAATAAAGATGATTAGAGGGCTGGAGGCTAAAATACATGAAGAACGGTTGCAGGAATTAGGTAAGTCTAGTTTAATGAAGAGAAGGATTAGGGGTGACACAATAGGAGTTTTCTAATATTTGAGGGGCTGCTGCAAAGAAGAGGGGGGGGGGTCAACCTATTCTCCAAAGCACCTAAGGGCAGGACCGAAAACAATGGATGGAAACTAATCAAGGAGAGAAGCAAGCTGGGAGTAAGGCCCTGACAGTGAGAGCAATTAATCAGTGGAGCCGCTTGCATTCAGAAGTTGTGGGTGCTCCAATACTGGAGGTTTTTAAGAAGAGACTGGACAACCATTTATCAGAAATGGTATAGGTAGGGTTTCCTGCTTGAACAAGGAGTTGTACTAGAAGGGTCCCTTCCAACTCTGTTATTCTGATAAGAAAAGCAGACCCTACAGAGAAACTATAATTAGATGCACAGCGGTTAAAACAGTACCTAGAAGCTTGTTGCAGCTTGGATTGAGGCAAGCAGGGGCCTAGGTGCTGTAGATCAGGGGTCTCCAACCTTGGCAACTTTAAGACTTGTGGACTTCAACTCCCAGAATTCCTCAGCCAGCAAAGCTGAAGTTGAAGTCCACAAGTCTTAAAGTTGCCAAGGTTGGAGACCTCTGCTATAGATCATGCTAAGAACACTTGAACAGCACAACTTGTACACGTTCTATTTTAATGATAAGAAGTTTGTAACCAATCGTTGTACTGCTGGTTTGAATTTCCTGTACTCCGGGGTGTGAAAATAGTATGCCAATCCTGCTCAGTGCTCTTCCCGGCTCCTTTGTTTGCTAATGGAGAGACCCTTTGCTTCTGACCAGAAATAAAGGGGCAAATGTCCAGCCAAGGTGGCACAGTAGTTAGAGTGCAGTACTGCAGGCTACTTCAGCTGCAGTTCGAATCTCACCAGGCTCAAGCTTGACTTAGCCTTCCATCCTTCCAAGGTCGGTAAAATGAGGACCCAGATTGTTGCAGGCAAGAGGCTGACTCTGTAAACTGCTTAAAGAGGGTTGCAAAGCACTGTGAAGTGGCATATAAGTCTAAGTGCTATTGCTATTGCTTTGCTCAACCCTGCGTTATTGATTGGCCCTTCGCCGAGTAAATGAACCAGAAATGGGCTCTTTGGCCATCAACTGAACCAGCATCCCTTACAAGCCGTGGTAGCTCAGGCTGTAGAAGCCTGTTATTAAAACACAGCAGCCTGCAATTACTGCAGGTTCAAGCCCGGCCCAAGGTTGACTCAGCCTTCCATCCTTTATAAGGTAGGTAAAATGAGGACCCAGATTGTTGGGGGGGCAATAAGTTGACTTTGTAAAAATATACAAATAGGATGAAGACTATTGCCTTATACACTGTAAGCCGCCCTGAGTCTTCGGAGAAGGGCGGGATATAAATGTAAATAAATAAATAAATAAAAAGCCACAAGGACACCGCATATATCGTGATTTTATCCCGCAAAGAAGGGTACAGGTAGTCCTCAGCTTACAAGCATTCATTTAGTGACCGTACAAAGTTACAATTCGACATTCATTGATTGACCATTACTAGTCACAATTACAAGAAAATAGTGACTTACGATCGGTTTTCACACAATGACAGCGGTATCTCCATGGCCTCCAAATTTGGAGGCGTGGCAACTGGCGTCATGTGATCACCATCTGTGACTTTTCCAGCTGGATTCCGACAAGTAAAGTCAATGGGGGTAGCCAGATTTGTTTAACAACCGCAGGATTCACTTAGCTGCAACGATTCGCTTAACAACCGTGACAAAAAAGGTCGTAAAATGGGACACGACTCAGTTAACAACTATTTTGTTTAGCAACGGAAATTCTGGGCTCAATTGTGGTTGTAAGTTGAGGACTAATTTGTATTAAGTGATTTGTGCCATGATGTCACGATAAGCATCTCCAGAGGAGGGGAAATGACCTCCTCTTAGCTGATTTCCAGGCCAGCGAGATTTCTCAGCCTTCAGCAAACCATGTGTTCATGAGTTTCACACACCTTTCAGAGAAGGAGAGGGAGTGATCTGCATTGGCTCGTCTTCTTGAACCGGAAGCCGCCCTCCGCAAGCCGGACAGAAGTGAAACATTTCCTCGACTTTCTGTCCACATTGTGGACAAAAATTGACCATCCTGAAAAAAGTCACCGGGAAAGAAAAAGGAAGGTCAAATCCATAAGTAACTAATGCGTACCAAAAAGCTGTACGTGCCCAGAAAGAAAGTCGATTTTAATATATATATAAGTTGAGTGCTGCACTGAACTCCCTAGTAGTCTTTAGATACCAAACTTTTATTTTATTAGGGTGGAGAAAAGAGAAGTCCATAGGACAGAAATAAAGGGGGAAGGGTATATAATGACACCCACTTTTTTAAAAAATGTCCCAAGTTTCTTTACAAATTTGAAATAACCACAAATTACATCTGTTTGGTTCTTGGTGTTCTCTAGGTCTACTTCTCTTGGGGGATGAAAGTTCATTATCTGAGCTTGTGGGTTGGTTTCTGAACGTTTCATTACCAGACTAGGTAATATCTTCAGCGGAGTTTAGGGGATGTCGTTGTATATCCTTCTGTTTATAAACTCCCCTAAACTCCGCTGAAGATGTTACCTAGCCTGGTAACGAAATGTTTGGAAACCAACCCAGAATAATAATAATAATAATAATAATAATAATAATAATAATAATAATAATAATAATAATAATAATAATAATAATAATAATAATAATAATAATAATAATTTAATTTGTATACCGCCCTTCTCCCGAAGGACTCAGGGCGGTTCACAGCCAAATAAAATCAACAATAAATAGGTACAATACGAATAAAAACAGTAATATAAAACTTATTAAATTTGGCCCATAATTAAAATACATAAAATCATAAAATCCCATTTAAAATACAAATGATAAAACTAATTCTATGCCAGAAGCTCGGAGAACGAACCTTCACCCTCATCCTATACTGAAGCTACAAATATCACAACATCAATTGTGTTGTAAATGTTGTACCTTGATGAACGTATCTTTTCTTTTATGTACACTGAGAGCATCTGCACCAAGACAAATTCCTTGTGTGTCCAATCACACTTGGCCAATAAAAATTCTATTCTATTCTATTCTATTCTATTCTATATTCGCCACCATGGCCACTTCTCTTTCTCATGATCAGGCCTGAAAACCCCTGCAGAAGACAAGCAAAATTTGAAACACTGAGAAAACAACCCTACCTTGATCTACAAATATTTTACACCTTGGCAAATTAGATTTGCTACTTTATACACAATCCATAGCGGTTAAAAATATCCTTTCGAGAGAAACCTTCATGTTCATGAGGCAACTGAACTTTCTGGGTTTTTTTTTTGAAGCGCCTCATCCAAGAAGCTTCTTCAGCTGTGACTGGATGATGGAGAATGGAAGGATTTATACTCTTTGCAGAAAGCAGGTCATTTGCATCCTTTTAGCAAGTCATTATGGACAAAGAGCAGGTTTGGAAGAGAGGTCTAAGAGGCCATCTATGTCAAAATTGAACACCCCTCTCTCAACAGAGGGGAGGGGGAAATACAACACCATCTATCTCCAATCTACAACATTGTTCTTTCAACAGTTCCAAGAAGGCTCCAAACCCATCTGTACCACTCAGGTAACAGATAAACCTCCAGGTGACCCACTAAAAGAATGCAAATGACCAGCTGTCTGCAAGGAATACAAATCCTTCCATTCCCCACCATCCAGTCAGAGCTGAAGAAGCTTCTTGGATGAGAAGCGAAACATTTTCAGAGAAAAACCAGAAAGTCCAGTTGCCTCTTGAAAAAGCACTTTGGGGACAACCCATGACCTGGATGACGGAGAATCTCCATAGACCTTCATGTTCATGGGCTTTTTATGAAAACGTAAGACCAAATAAGGTTTTTGTAGGTCTTAACACCTAGAAAAGTATCTATTGTTTACAAAATAACGTTCGAGCTTGCTTAATTTTTCCTTAATATCTTTTGCACAGTCAAACAACTGCGCTTCCTTCAATAACAGAATAGAATAGAATTCTTTATTGGCCAAGTGTGATTGGACACACAAGGAATTTGTCTTGGGTGCATAAGCTCTCAGTGTACATAAAAGGAAAAAAATACATCAAGAATCATAAGATACAACACTTAGTGACGGTCATAGGTTACTAATCAATCGAATCGTACTAGGGAACAAACAGAACAATATAAATCAGGGGTCTCCAACCTTGGCAACTTTAAGACTTGTGGACTTCAAATCCCAGAGTTCCTCAGCCGAGTTTAAGTCCACAAGTCTTAAAGTTGCCAAGGTTGGAGACCCCTGATATAAATCGTAAAAATACAAGCAACATGGTTATAGTTATAAGTGGGAGGAGATAGGTAATAGGAAGGATGAGAATAATAATAATTAGTAATACAGTTCTTAGTAAATAGTTTGACAGTGTTGTGGGAATTAATTATAATCTATGATTATATTACAATCTATTAATCGTAATCTATGATTATTAAGGGGTTGATTAGATTTGGAGATCTGCAGGTTGTCATTGTCCAGATACTCTGACGTTTCTTTCTTCTACTAGAACTATGTTTCCATCCCTGGTAACGTGAAAATGTGTGGACTTCAACTCCCAGAATTCCCCACTCAGCTCCCCGTATCCCCTGGCAACGCCGAGGCCCGTGGGCAGGCGTACTGGGTCGAAGGCTCCGGCCAATTCAGAGGCCTAAGGACTGGGCGAAGGGGCTACCCACCCGGCGCCGGGCCCGCAGACCTTCTTGGCGGCCGCGTCGCCCTCTTCGGCCCGCGGCCGCCGCTTCCGAGCCGCCCAGCCGGATTTCATAGCGGCGTCGGGGGACTAAGGACGCTTTCACTTTCGTTTTCGTAGCGTCAGCGCTTCCCGTGCGAGGCCACGCCCTCTTCCTTTCCTGGCCACGCCCCGGCAGTTTGGAAAAACCTACTTAGAACTCGGGGAGGAAGTCGTGGATCATAGAGAGCAGCTGGTCCTCCAAGATAGATGGGCGTTTTCCCAACGGACCAATGATGCTTTATGGATGCCATACTTCTGCCCTGTTGGCGTCGTTGGGCCTCTGCAGTACCTCCCTCAGCCACCAGGGGCAGAACGTACCAAGCGCTCGATGCCTTTTTTCCCTATTTTCCTCATTAAAAAACCCAAACACTGAGGCGGCCAATCACTTCGATTTTTATCTCAATTTTATTACTATTTTTTTCCCAATAAATAACTCAAGTCGATGAACGTACATAACATTCTTTCATCCTGTTTTGCCCACAAACATTAATAAATAATAAATAGGCGTTTGCCTCAGATTCCCCATTGAACCTGCAGTTACACCCATGAGCCACCAGGGGCGGATGTGTCATAAACACAACCTCCCCTTTCTTAAGATAAATAGGATATATTGGCATTTTCTTCTTCTTTGGACCCTGTAATGTGTGAACGGAACCATGGGGGGGGGGTTTCAGTATATTCTGAAATAATATAATTTGCAATACATTGAAATAATAATTTCAATGTATTGCCCTATTTTCCCCATCCAATGGGCCAACGGGGCAGTACAACATGGGTATTGTATTGCAGGCTCCACAGCTCAAAAGTAATGGATTTTTTGGTAGTGTCGTGGAGCAGGGGGGTCTCCAACCTTGGTCCCTTTAAGACTTGTGGACTTCAACTCCCAGAGTTCCTCAGCCAGCTTTGCTGGCTGAGGGACTCTGGGAGTTGAAGTCCACAAGTCTTAAAGGGAACAAAGTTGGAGACCCCACAACACACCCTGGTGGCTCTCTGAGGTACTGAAAGCTCAGCTGTGGAAAATAAAGCAATGCAGGAATAGGAAGTTAGCACCCACCCTTCTCCTAGGTGAATGAAAAATATTAAAATATTTCCCCTAAAAGGGAGGCAGAAACTCAGCCCACCCACCCACTTCTGTCAAAAGGGCCATTAAGGCCTGAGCCAGTCCATTCTACATAACAAAGATCTACCTCCTTCAGGCAGAGCCATAGTAGGAATTGCCCAAAACCCTTTCATTACATCATCACCCAGCAAGAGTCAACCAAGCCCGGGACTTAAAAAGACAACCTAAAGTTACCCATGCATGGCCCAATGGGAGTCTGACGACCATTCAGAATGCAAGCTCAAATTCAAAGCCCAACAGAGGATATAAATCGGTCTCTCACACACCCGTGTGCCATTTTGCCCAGGATCTCAAACCATATGGTCCTGCCCACCATTAAAAACCATTTTTCCAAACAGCCATGTTTCCAGTGTCTCTCTCCCCACTTGGAACTGAACCCAGATGGACATTTGTTCCAACAATTGCATTATTACTTATGTTACCCTTCTTGCTTAGAAAGGACATAATATGCAGGGGTGAAATCCAATTTTTTCCCCCTACCAGTTCTGTGGGTGTGGCAAGGGGAAGAATATTGCAAAATCTCCATTCCCTCCCCTCCTGGAGGAAGGATATTGCAAAATCCCTATTCCCACCCCACTCTGGGGCCAACCAGAAGTGGTATTTGCCGGTTCTCTGAACTACTCAAAATTTCCGCTACCGGTTCTCCAGAACCTGTTAGAACCTGCTGGATTTCACCCGATACAATGCCTTGGTTTCTCAGTTGGTTATTACAAATACTTCAGGAAACCTCCAGGGGGCTGTATGTCCATCTTAGTCCATTATAATACAGGATATTCCCCACTAAGCTTGAAAAGTCATATATAGGGTCATATATCCTAAATACATTGCTTTATGTCTCATTGAGCCTTCACTACTCATCATCCACTCGTATTACACTCAGTTGCAACCAAGCCATTACAGAATTGCTTAGCTGTGATTTAATCTTGCACGGACCAAGCCATGGTGGTTTATAGAACAGAACAGAACATAATTCTTTATTGGCCAAGTCTGATTGGACACACAAAGCATTTGTCTTCGGTGCACAAGCTTTCAGTGTACATAAAAGATACGTGATAAATCATTATACATTATATAGGTAGCCCTCAATTTATGATCACAATTACAAGCCCAAAAACAAGTCCTCAGTTGTTTGCGTTGAGGCACTTGTGGAACTGAAAACGATTTTAGGTCTGTCAGGGCAGTCATTAAGAGAACACTGTGGTCGTAAGTGCAAATCCATTCATTTCAATGGGGTGATTTGCTGGAAACTGGCAAAATCAGTCATGTGATTGTAGAATGCTGCAGTCTTAAAGATGACCAGGTACCAAGCACCCAACATGCAGTCATGCAATCATGGGGATGTGTTTTGTGTGTGACTATTTTACAATGGCTGAAGGTTGTGTGTGCTTTATAGGGAGGTAAAGCACCCATTCTGTGGCCGTCATAAATGCAGGTGGCTATTAAGTGAAGCACTGTACAAAGCAAACCCATTGAACCATGGTTAAGCACGCCAGTTTAGCCTGATCTTTCTGGCTCAAGTTGTGTCAAGGCTAAAGCAACTTTTATGATACTGGTAATTCACCCACCCTGTTAAGATACTGAAACCCTTCAAAGTGATGCATCATAAAGACTCAGGAGTTTGTATACAAAGTTCATTTTTATATAAAAAAAATCACTAGCCAACATGAACTTTCATTAACATTAATCTCTTTTAAAAAAAAACAAAAAACCTCATTGATCAGGTCCAATATTCCTCAAATTCACACAGTCTTCAAACACAAGCCTTTTTAAAAATCTTGGTAGACAGTTTATGGAGGCACAATTCATTGAAAAAAATACTTTTTTTTCCCCTCCAGGCCCCAATTGGACAATACAACAAATAACAAAAACAAAACAAAACATTATTTCAAGGTCTCCTGGTCACGTAAAGATGGAAAGGTGGTTTTTTTCCCCCCAGTGATCATTCAACTCGAAAAGAAAGTGGTTAGTTTCTTCAAGTCCATTCAAGCCCATTTAAAATGCCGTATTACGGTACCTATTCGACAACTTGTGGGCTCTGCCATAGAATGGTCTCCAACCTATTGCTATTTTAGGGTTTTTCAAAATTTCTACCCTATTAAATTGATCAACGCGGGCATCATTTCCATCAACGGGCTCACAATCCCAAAGATTGTGCTCTTTGTGATTGTGGTGACAAGCAGACAATACCTTATATGTATCACCTGTCCTTTGTACCCCAAACAGTGTATACTTTAAGACCTCATGGCAACATGACAGAACACAATTAATGTTGCTAATTCCAAGACAAGATCTGTGTTAAATTGTACATGTTTTAATCTTGCTTTTTTTTTTAATATTTTAAATTTCATGTCATACGGTATGCCTTGTTTTAATTGTGAGGTGTCCAACACAAATAAACAAAGATCAGAAAGCCTGGGTCCCCCTTGCTCGACATAACACTGTTGTTCGTCACAGTTGTGTAGCCATGGGCTTGCGTTTTTAGGAGGAAAGGAACAAATAAAATCAGAGAAAGCAAAGGAGCAAGCTAAGAAGGAAAATAACACATTTGGGAAAGAAGGAACATTTGGGAAAGAACGTTGAGAAACAGTACAGGATAGGATGCATTTGCTAAATAACTTCATGACACTCGTCCACAAGTCGCGTCGATCATTTTGAACAGAAAGGCAGGAAACACCATCAAATACAGGGGGGAAAATTGGTAAACAGTGACAGCATATTCTTCAATGAATGGCAGAATCCGGTTACAGGGCAGTGTTTCTCAACCTCAGCCATTTTAAAACGCACAGAGTTCAACTCCCAGAATTCTGGGAGTTGAAGTCCGCGGGTTTTAAAATGGCTTGAGGTTGAGAAATGTTGCTCCAGACCATCCTTCCCTAACCTGGCGTCCTCAAGAGAGTAGCTCACCGACTTGGAAAAAAAGGGGTCACATTAGAAAAAGCAATTTGAAATAACCAAAGTTTAAAACGAGGTAGTAATCCCCCTCTTCCTCAAAATAAGACCAGACAGTTCCAAGCTGCCAAGAAAACAGTGCTTCACACCCTCTCAAGATGAGGTCCAGACTACAATATCCAGCCCACTTTGATCAACATCTGCAGAGAAGATCCATCAATGAAATACTTATATTTCAGAAGATGGCCATTTGTGCATGTGTGTGTTTGTGTATATGTGTGTGTGTACCTAATCTGGCCTTCTTCATTTCATGGAGAAGTTGCTCTAATAGCAAGGGGAAAGAGAGGTAAATTCACGGAGGATTTCTTCTGGATTTCTAAAAAGATCGGGGTGAAGCATTGAGCTGTACGACGTGGAACGTGTACCAAGATTGACTTGGTTAACCTTGTCTGGCACACAAGCAACCCACAACATCTCCCGGGAAAGACTATGAGTTGGTCTTGGGAGGAGAGGTAGGTCTTCCATGTCTTGTGTTGCATGTCTTAGCACCTTCACCTTTGATTTGGCTACCAGGGTTGGATGTAGTGAGGGCAAGGGACCTCAAGAAAAGCCGACCGTTGTGTTAGGGGAGTCAGGAACTACCATGGGAAGCGTAGAGAGCGATGACCCACAATACCCAAGATACTTGGTACGACAACCTCTCTTGCTTTGAAGGATTCTGACGTTCTGAGGAACAGCCTCTAAGGTTCAAGCTCCAACAAACCTTAAGCCTTCAAAGGCTTAAGAAACCTAAGTGGTTCTTCTCTTCTTCACTGTATGGCGTCACATTCTTCCTCTTGGCTTGTCTCCTGCTCGGCCGGCCGTTGGCAGAATGTAAACACGATTCTGAGCGGGAAGGCAGCTGTAGGATTTTATCCTTCGCCAGCCTCAGTGGTTGCCCTAAACCACTGGCTTTGAGAAATGTGCTGAATTTGCCGTTGGTAGTAGAAGGAGGGCTGGTACTGTTGACTGAGGCATAGCCCGAACTGGCTTCCCCGGGAGAGGCTTGGACGATGGCGAACTCGCTCTCCTCCTCGTTGGGACGACGGTCATAATCCTTGAAGACGTACTGACATCCTCCTTGGGGAAGGCTCTCGTCATCGCTGGATTCTTGGCAACAGCAAGGCTTCCCGAGGTCCTGAGGCGGTAGAGTTCCAGCCAGAATTCCAGCAGGGGCTGTAACTATACCGCAGGGGGAAACGGAAGAAGAAAAACTCTTAAAGTAAGATGGCCAGTGTCCTGACCCAGCCTTCACGAGCCCCACTCTGAGGAGAAACCCCTTCCATATTTAGAAAGGCACACACTGACAAAGCTCCAGGTTGCACATTTGCAAGCAGTAGCAGTCTCTGAGTTTCCCCACAGGGAGCCTCAGTTACCGTTGCTTCTTTTTTTAAAAACAACAACAACAATTTTTTATTTTTTCAAACACACAAACATAAAATACATATTTTCTGAACAGAGTATTGACCGAGTCAAAATTCATACAGCTTATTTTCTCCATATTTACTATATTTATATATATTCCAATTTCTGCCAATATTCTACTTTCCCCCGTTTATTATTTATTAATTTATTTATAGAATATTTATTTATTTATAGAATAAAATTTATTTATAGAATATATAATCAATATTACCATCTGCCCTCGCCTCCTTATCTTCACCTATTTCAGATTATTCTCTTTCATTCTCCCTTTATCATATATGTTTTCCAGAGTTTTTTTAATCTAGTGAAACCCTTAAACACAGTCATTTAATTTTTCACAATTGTTTCTTAGCATCAATTTTTTCCAAAGCGGGACCAAATTTTAGCGTATCTTACTACCTTATCTGTTATTTTAGCCTTATCAGCGTATCTTTCTTTATCTTTCTTTTACATTGCCTTGATCTAAAAATTAATCATTTTACCAGTTTACCAGAAACTATACAATTCTTCACATTTATTTTTATAACCTCTTTTTTGAGTAAACCTATTCAGTTAGCACTTCAATCCCAATCCCTTGGATAGTGGCAAGGAATCCGCCGCAGGGAACTCTTCGGGAGCATGAACGGTTGTGAGACAACCGTGCCTCCCACACTGCTCCTCCAGTGGTCAAATCCAAATATTTTTACTACTGTTTCTGTGGGCATGGCTTGGTGAGCATGGCGTGGCTTGGTGGGGGAAGGATATTGCAAAATCTCCATTCCCACCACACTCTAGGGCCAGCCAGAGGTGGCATTCGCTGGTTCTCCAAACTACTCAAAATTTCCACTACTGGTTCTCCAAACGGGGGATCCTTACCTTCTCCCTCCTTCTCGCCTTCGCTTTCTTGATCTCCTTCATACCCTGAACAAGCATCCAAGCTCCAATCCAGGAAATTATCCAGAAGGCTTTCTTCTTGAGTGGACAATTCCGCCGTGGGGGTGGTGACAAAGCTACCCCGGTCCTCCTGGATGCTGTCTTCCCTCCTCCTGTGAAGGGGACACCACCATGAATGACCCTCTTGGTCAGAAGACCTGAGCCAAGGATGAGAAGTCTACATCTCCAGAGTCCAAGGGCGGTCAAGGCCTGGTGCTTGTAGGCACACATGGGAAGAGTCAAGACGGCCACTGCCAACGGATCGTGCAAATGCATGTAAAAAAGGAGGTGGGGCTTGCAATCTGCAGATCCATTGTGGGTTTTTTATGTCCATCCCACCCCATGAACCTGGAATATAACCTGTTGTTTTTTTTTGTTTTTTTTACAATTTAGAGGCTGTAGCAATAGCTCTTAGACCAGTGATGGCTAACCTTTTTGTTGTTGCGTGCCAAAAGCGCGCGAACGCCCACACTCACCATGCAACGTTCGTGCGACACCCCCACCCACCCATGTGCATGCACCCTCCCCATGCCTCATGTTGGGCCTAGTAGGCCTCCCTGCATTTATAACCCATAATGCAATGCGTGAGCGACCCCTCCCCCCAAACCCATGCGTGGGCAACCCCCCGCACATGTCTCCCTCATGAGTTCTGCGCCCCCCCCCCCCCCGGTGCATGCACAGCAGAGACCCGAAAATCAGCCGTTGTCCTTTGCTCTTTTGGGTTCTGGCGCCGGCCGGCTAGTATTCATGTGAGCGGGAGCACCGGAAACCGGCCAGCTGGCCTTCACATGCGCATGTGCGCCAGAAACTGGAAGACCTGGTCACCGCATGCGCACGCTGGAAACCGGAAGCTCAGGAACTGCTCTTCCGGTTTCGGATGCTCCCCTCCCCCCATGTGCATGCTCCCATTTCGGCACTCGGTGCCGAAAAGCTGCGCCAACGCTGTCCTAGAACCACCAGCTTGGCCCAAAGCAGCTACTGTTCCTGTTTGGAGTTTGGAGATCATAATCTAGCTGTGTCCACCTCCTGCCCATTCAACCGGAACCCAAGTACCAAACTTGCCTTTTAGAACGTTTTCCAGATGGGGAAGTGAGGAAGGTCTCCACTGCGTTTACGTACGAAGATCCGGGCTCCGGGTCTTCCTGTTTCACCCCTAGCAGGGAGCACAGCTGGCTGTAGCTCATCACCTAGAGCAAGGATGTCAAACTCGATTTCACTGAGGGCTGGCCGCACCAGGGTTGTTTGTGTTGTGACCAAGGCCCAAGTAGTGATTACTAAACACAATTCAGTCCTCAACAAACTTATTTTATTAAAACAGCTGAGAATTAATTCATTCTCAGCTTCATCCAAAACAAAATTCTTAATAACCAGTCCATGGGCCTTATCACCAACCTTTAATGTCTTTGACAAACCTGCCAAAGGCTTTTCTTGGCAAAACCCCCACAAAGTTCAAGAGACGCTGACAAGCAGCATGGAAATCAACGTTGCTTTCCTACAAAGAACCCAATAGCTCGTTGCTGCTCTTTTAAGCCTTATGGGAGTGGCCAATCATCTCCTGGCCTTACTTCCGAGTTGTCCTTTTTTTCTTCAGCTGCTCTTGCCTTCTGGCAGCTCTTTGCATGTGTGCACTAGGAACAGGCTCCTCCTGTTCCTCTGCCTCTCTGCTGTTTGCCTCTGGAGGCTCCGGAGTCTGTGCATCGCTCCCATCTCTGCCTCCAATGCAAAGCTCTCGTCCGAGCCTTCCCCAGACTCCAGGACTGGCCCATTATCCTCCCCAGCTTCCTCACTGCCTGACTCTGCTGCCAGGTCCGCAGGCTGCTGGCAGACCACAGCAGTTTGACTTGGGGTGGTGGCGGCTAGGGTAGGCATGGTTAGGGTGGGTGTGGCTAGCTCAACATCACTCGTGTCGGGGTCACTTGTGGTGGCCAAGTGCTAAGGCAGGACTTCCCTCAGACGCCTCCCCCTCACTCTCATAATCTCCTTCCTTCCTTCCCTCTTCATTCTTTCTTCTTCTTTCCCCTTTTTCCTTATTTTTCCTTCCTTGCTCTCTTCCCATCTTCCCTTCTTTTTCTTTGTCTTTTGTCTTTCCCTTTCTCCTTTCCTGTCCCTTCTTGCATGCTCCAATGCAAAAGGGGAAACATTTCTCCCTTTTTTTTTTTGTTTTGAGTTTGTTTTGATAGCCTTCTGTCAACAAAAATGGAACCGGGGGTGGGGGACACATGTAACCCCCCCGAGCCCTGTTTTTGGCTGCTCCTGCAATCCCGGGATCCATTTTTGCTGGCAGAGGGCTGTCGCGGCCGAAAACGGAGCCTGGAAGCCTTGTTGACAAATATATAAATATACCATTAAGATGACAATCTTTAAAGAAATGTTTAAAAACAGTGGGAAAAAACGAATCCCCCCTCCCTCCGATTCTTTATTTAGCTTACCTCTTCTTTTCCAATTTCTTCGTAGCGCTTATCCTCAAATCGTTGCTTCACAGCAGTCAGGGATACCTGCCTGTAATCTTTGGGAGCATCTTCATGGAAGCTGGGAAGAGAAAAATAGGGAAACATGCCCTTGAATGTCCGAAACAGCCACGGGTATCAGAATATACCGTATTTTTCGAGTATAAGACGCACTGAAGTATAAGACGCACCTTAGTCTTTGGGGAGGAAAATAGGAAAAAAGCTGATGGACAGGTAGATTGGCCTCCCGGAATACCCCCAATCAGCTGTTCCCAGAGGTGAATTTTAGCAACAGGTTCCTTGGTTGTGAGCTCTGTGCCTTGCTTTTTTTTCCTGCCTCTGAAACTCTGTTTCAGAAAAAACTTTTTTCTGCCTCTGAAAGCCTCCAAAACAGAGCTTCAGAAAAAAAAGCCTCTGAAGGTCTGTTTGGGAGCTTCTTTTCTGAAGCTTTGTTTGGAGGCTTCTTTTCTGAATCTCTGTTTGGGGGCTTCTTTTCTGAATCTCTGTTTGGAGGCTTCTTTTCTGAATCTCTATTTGGAGGCTTCTTTTCTGAAGCTTCATTTCGGATGCTTTTTTTCAGCCTCTGAAACCTCCATTTGAGAAGCTGGACGGGGCTACATTCGCAGTATAAGACACATCCAGATTTTCACCCTCTTTTTTGGGGCGGGGGGGAGAAAGGTGCGTCTTATACTCCGAAAAATACAGTACCTTAACTGTTCCTGGCCTGGGATCTCCAGGTAAGTTTGGCTGCAGCCTCCCCTGTTCCCAGGTAACCTGGTTATCATTTCTGCCTGATACAGTCCCCCCAGCAGGAGGAACCCACATTGAGATCAGCTCGTGGGAGGGGCGGGTGGTCCTTGATGGTCTTCCCTTCTAGCACTGATGATGTTACCTAGTTTGGGTCATGAAACTCTCTGCGTGTCCCGTTTTCGTGAAAAACGGGGTGCGCAGCGTTTGGGAGGTCAGCAAAGTGCTCCTGGGGGCCAGGGAGAGCAAAAGTGTGACACATGGGGGGTTTGGGAGGCCCAAAACAGGGCGCACAGGGGGTTTGGGAGGCCTGCAGAAAGTTCCTGAGGGCAGGGGAGGGCAAAAATGGGCCCCTTTTTATGAAAAACGGGCCCGTTTTCGGCCACCCAATACCCCCCCAATGCATTTTGCCTCCCAGCCCCAGGACCACTCCATGAGCCTCCCAAACCCTCTGCATCCCATTTTGTGAAAAACAGGCCTATTTTTGGTAAAACGGATGTGCGGGCTGGGTTTGGGAGGCAAAAAATGGCTGCATTTGGTCTATAAGACGCACCAACATTTTCACCCTCTTTTGGGGAGAAAGGTGCGTCTTATACTCCGAAAAATACAGTACCTTAACTGTTCCTGGCCTGGGATCTCCAGGTAAGTTTGGCTGCAGCCTCCCCTGTTCCCAGGTAACCTGGTTATCATTTCTGCCTGATACAGTCCCCCCAGCAGGAGGAACCCACATTGAGATCAGCTCAAGGGAGGGGCGGGTGGTCCTTGATGGTCTTTCCTTCTAGCACTGATTATGTTACCTAGTTTGGGTCATGAAACTCTCTGCGCGTCCCGTTTTTGTGAAAAACGGGGTGCACAGAGTTTGGGAGGTCAGCAAAGTGCTCCTGGGGGCCAGGGAGAGCAAAAGTGTGATACATGGGGGGTTTGGGAGGCCCAAAACAGGGCGCACAGGGGGTTTGGGAGGCCTGCAGAAAGTTCCTGAGGGCTGGGGAGGGCAAAAATGGGCCCCTTTTTTATGAAAAACGGACCCGTTTTCGGCCTCCCAATACCCCCCCAATGCATTTTTGCCCTCCCCAGCCCCCAGGACCACTCCGCAGGCCTCCCAAACCCTCTGCGCATCCCATTTTTGTGAAAAACAGGCCTATTTTTGGTAAAAACGGGACGTGCGGGGCTGGGTTTGGGGAGGCAAAAAAATGGCTGCATTTGGTCTATAAGACGCACCAACATTTCCACCCTCTTTTGGGGATGGGGTGGGCGAAATGCGTCTTATACTCCGAAAAAGTATGGTATATATTAATGTGTAAAAGCAAAAAGTGGAGGTTGGAGTGTGTTTATCTTGCACTGTGCTAGGAGGTGTTTGAAGTCAGTGCTCCCTTTTATTTATTTCTTTTAATTCTCTTCCCCATAGTATTTCAAAGGTTTACCATTTCTTTCTTTTTTTTTTAATAAAGTTTTTATTTTTTTTTTACAACAACAACAAAAAAACCCGCATCAAACAATTACAATGTGCTGAAGGGGTGTTTACATATCTTCTCATGCAATCTCAAAATAAACATCTCTTTCATACATATATCTTATATTGTCTTTTCTAACATATCTTTCCTTCAAGCCACTAATAAAATAAATCCCATATAATATAAATGTTGGAAGTGTCATGAGATACCTGGATCATATTACCCATATTTATTTATTTATTTATTTATTTATTTATTTATTTATTTATTTATTTATTTATTTATTTATTTATTTAAATTTTTATACCGCCCTTCTCCCGAAGGACTCAGGGCGGTGTACAGCCAAAGTTAAAACAATTAAATATACAAAATTAAAATATCAATTAAAATACATATTCAATACTGGCCAAATTAAAACCGTCAATTGACCCAACCTAAAATATCCCATATAAAATTACTAAAAATTAAAAAATTTGAAAATTTAAAAATCAAGCCAGTCCCGCTTGGGTAAATAAATAAGTTTTTAATTCACGGCGAAAGGTCAGAAGGTCAGATATTAAATGCAAACCGGGGGGAAGTCCGTTCCAGAGGGTAGGTGTTCCAACAGAGAAGGCCCTTCCCCTGGGGGCCGCCAGCCGGCATTGCTTGGCGGACGGCACCCTGAGAAGACCCTCTCTGTGAGAGCGTATGGGTCGGTGGGAGGCATAAGGTAACAGCAGGCGGTCCCGTAAGTACCCGGGCCCTAAGCCATATGTGGTGGACATGCGTTGAAGCGAAAAGATATTGGACTAAAATACACACGTAGTTGGAGAAAACGATTAGAAAACACACAGATTTTAAGCCAGAAGTCTTTCTGTTGGGAATTATACCTGAGATATATACTAGAGATGTAAAATATCTGATTGTGAATATGGTTACAGCAGCCAGGATTGTGTTTGCTAAAAATTGGAAAAATGAGAAGTTAGCTTTGCAAGATGAAATAATTAGGAAGATGATGGAATGTGCAGAGATGAGTAAATTGACATTTGAAATTAGAGAACAAGAAAGATTTACCATTTCTTGTGGAGACTTAGCACACAGGGAATAAGCTCTTCGAGGGAAAACCCTGTATTTTCCGTTAACTGGCTGGTCCAAGGACAAGCTAGAGACAAGACAAATGACAAACAACAAAAACAATACATCAGTATTGCTATTTAATTTTTTTAATTCGACTCTGGAATATAAGCAGCCTCTTCAACCCGTGACCACAATTGAATGGTCCTGACATTTCTGCCGCTAAGCAAGATAGTCATAAAGTGAATCGTGCTCCATTTTACGACCTCTTGTCACGGTCTTTAAGCAAATCAACACAGTTAAGTGGCTCGTGGGGTCGTTAAACGAATCTGGCTCCCCCCCCATTGACTTTGCTTGTCAGGTTTCCAAAAGTGATCCTACAACCCCTGGACAATGCAACCGTCACAAATGTGAGTCTGTTGCCAAGCATCAAAAATAATATTTATTTTTTTTTGTTAAAAATTATTTAGATATTTTCAGGGATACAGTGGCTCAGTGGCTAAGACGCTGAGCTTGTCGATTGAAAGGTCGGCAGTTCAGCGGTTCGAATTCCGAGGGCCATGTATCGGGGTGAGCTCCCGTTGCTTGTCCCAGCTTCTGCCAACCTAGCAGTTCGAAAGCATGTAAAAAATGCGAGTAGTAAAATAGGGACCATCTTTGATGGGAAGGGAACAGCGTTCTGTGCGCCTTTGGCGTCGAGTCATGCCAGCCACATGACCATGGAGACGTCTTCAGACAGCGCTGGCTCTTCGGCTTTGAAACGGAGATGAGCACCCCCTAGAGGTTCCTAGAGTCAGGAACGACTAGCACATATGCGCGAGGGGAACCTTTACCTTTTATATATTTTCTCTTTGTATACAATAAGTGCTTCGTGAACAGCGTGCTGTCTGGGTCAGTTTGTTCACATAACAATATTAAACTCCTAATTTCTACCTCTATTATCCAACCATTGATAAAACAAGTCCCAAGTTTGAAAATATTCTGCGTCTTCTTTTTCTTTTATCTTCATTGTTAGCCTCTCCATTTCTGATATTTTTGATCACGTGACCGTGGGGATGATGCAACGGTCAGAAGTATGAAAAACAGTCGTAAGTCACTTTTTTTCAGCGCCGTTGTAACGACGAATGGTCACTCAATTAACTGTTGTAAGTCAAAGAACTACCATTTACCGAGGTCATTGTCCATATCAGAGGTGGGTTTCAACAGGTTCTGACCAGTTCTGGAGAACCGGTTAGCGGAAATTTTGAGTAGTTTGGAGAACCGGTAAATACCACCTCTGGCTAGCCTAGATGATCGGAAGGAAATGGGGATTTTGCAGTAACCTTCCCCTGGAGTGGGGTGGGAATGGAGAATCTGCAGTATCCTTCCCCTGGAGTGGGGTGGAAATGGAGATTTTACAGTATCCTTTTCCTGCCACACCCACCAAGCCATGCCACACCCACAGAACCAGTAGTAAAAAAATTTTTTTGAATCCCACCACTGGTCCATATCTATTCCATCAAGCCAAGCTTCCCAACTGCGATTCATTCGACAGATCGCGGCAATGTAACAAACAACCGCGTGGTTTTTGTTCGGATCACGACTCACCTTGTCTGTGCAACGCTTTTGCTAACAACAAGGCTGCTGCAGACAAACGGGCCGGGGAGTAGCTACAAAGGCCCGTGTTTAGGAGAGAAAGTTCACAGATGAAGCTGTAGAGAGAGGCTGTCCTCCTCTCCAGGGAGACCACGTTCAGTAGCACTTCCTTGTAGTCAACAATCGTAGGAATCTTTTTTTTTTTAACATAAAAAAAAAAAGGAAAACAGGACATATATATATATGTTTTCTGAGGTTTTCGCAGGTGTTTGTATGTAGGTCTTTGGTTATTCGGGTTTTCTCCCACGTAAAATTGGAAGTGTCCTGGCGACGTTCCGACGAAGTCTCATTTGTCATCTTCAGGCAGCTGTTTTCAGATTTCAGCAATTGCTCCTACAAGCACGAAGCTGAAAACACCAGCCTGAAGATGACGAATGAGACTTCGTTGAAACGTCGCCAAGACACTTTCAATTTTACGCAGGAGAAAAAGTCAAACACGTTCCTAACCTGGGCAAGAACAGTAAACCTCCAGATCAGAGGTCTTCAACCTTGGTAATTTTAAGACTTGTGGACTTCAACTCCCAGAATTCTGAGAGTTGAAGTCCACAAATCTTAAAATTGCCAAGGTTGGAGACCCCTGCTTTAGATGACATCTTCTGAGGCTTAGCTGTTATATTTATTTAAATGTTTATTTATTTTTTAATATAGATTTCATTAAATTTTAACAATTAAACAATTTTCCATTCAACTCTTGTGCATGGCTGAGACCCTTTACATATCATCCCATTTGTGTTCTCCTGCACTCTATATAATTTTACTAAATTATATTACTGATTCTAATTTGAATTTCTAATTCTTACTCATTTTTTTTGTAATATGGGAGAAATGGTATAATTGCGTCGAAAATAGGAAAAAAAGAGAAATAACAGATAGTAGAATTAGTAAGTATTTTAAACGTTTTAAATATAGTTGTTTTCTTAAGACTTCCAGTCAGTTCCAGCTTCTTAAATTTCTAAGTCCGTTGTTCTGCACTACATTTCAAAATCAAAAGATGTAACACCAGTTTGTGGTGTGCTTCTGAGTTATTCAAGACGCAACTGGACCTTCTGGTTTTTTTCTTTGAAAGGGTTTCACTTCTCCTCCGTCTTCAAAGAAAAAAACCAAGAAAGTCCAATTGCCGCTTGAAAAACGCTCCTTTGCGACAACTGTGACCTGGAGGACTGAGAATCTGCATAGATTTCTGGGTTACTTGGTTTGTTAAAATGAAACACAGGAAGGAAGGAAGGACATGATAGAAGGAAGGGGGAGGGAGGATGGGAGAAAGGGAAGGGAAGGAGGGAGGAAGGACATGATAGAGGGAAGAAGGAAGAGAGGGAGGAAGGAGGGAGAGAAGAAGGGAGGGAGGGGAAGAAAGCACATGATGGAAAAAAGGAGGAAGGGAGGGAGGGAAGAAGGAAGGGAGGGAGGGGAAGGACATGATAGAAGGAAGGGAGGGAGAGAAGAACAACATGATGGAAGGGAGGAGGGAGGAAGGAAGGAAGGGAGGGGTAGGAAGGACATGATAGAAGGAAGGGAGGGAGGAACGACATGATGGAAGGAAGGAAGGAGGGAGGGAGGGAGGAAGGGAAGGAGGGGAAGGAAGGAAGGACATGATGGAAGGAAGGGAGGGAGGAAGGAGGGGAAGGAAGGACATGATAGAAGGAAGGAGGGAGGGAAGAAGGAAGGGAGGGAGGGGAAGGAAGGAAGGACATGATGGAAGGAAGGGAGGGAGGAAGGGAGGGGAAGGAAGGACATGATGGAAGGAAGGGAGGGAGGAAGGGAGGGGAAGGAAGGACATGATAGAAGGAAGGAGGGACGGAAGAAGGAAGGGAGGGAGGGGAAGGAAGGACATGATAGAAGGAAGGAGGGAGGGACGAAGGACATGATAAAGGAAGGAAGGAAGGAAGGAAACATAAGGTTTAAATTTTGAATCTGAGGTGAAAAAGTCACAGCAGAATCAAACAGCATTGGGAAAATTCAAAGGAGTTGGGATTTCTTCAATATTTTTGCATGCGGTCACATATGACATTCATGTCCAAAATATCCCCCAAGCACATCACTTCTTCTAACATTGCTATTAGGAACGATTGAACAGGTTAAGTCCTCAACTTTGCATCGCAACGCTGAAGGCCAAGCCCATCCTCTCCGTACCAGTTTACCTTTATCCTGCCTTCCAGGGCCGAGATGATCTCCCCCATCATCCTCACCAGGTCTTCGTACTTGTACGTGTTGTCCGTTAACCAAACCGCTTCGCGAATGGTCAGAATCTCTTTGCTCACGAAGCTGCAATGCAAGAGCGGTTTGCGTGAAAGGCCAACATCGCAGGAGAAATAGTGATGGGGGGGGGGGCTGTTTCTTACTAACCTCCCCTATTCTATTCTATTCTATTCTATTCTATTCTATTCTATTCTATTCTATTCTATTCTATTCTATTCTATTCTATATCGTCCAGTTGCTTTTTGGGAAAAGCACCTTTGGGATAATCATGAGACCACTAGCTCTCCTCCCCATCTCTCCATCTGTATTACATGATGAATGTAAATCACATGATGAAATGTATTTATGATGACTATGATCATGATTCATCACTTATATCTTTTATGTACACTGAGAGCTGCTTATGCACTGAAGATGAATTCCTCGTGTGTCCAATCACAGATGGCCAATAAAGAATTGAATTGAATTAAATTCTATTCATTCTCTATTCTATTCTATTCTATTCTATTCTATTCTATTCTATTCTATTCTATTCTATTCTATTCTATTCTATTCTATTCCAGGGGTGTCAAATTCTATTTCATTGAGGGCCACATCAGGGTTGTGTTTGACCTTGGGGAGCCGGGGTGGGCATGGCCAGCTTGACGTCACTCGTGTCGGGGGCACCTGTGGTGCCCTGAACGCTCTGCCAGCGAAAACGGGCTCCCGAGCGCCATTTTCGGCTGCAAAGGCCTCCTGCAACTCTCTGCCAGTGATGGCGGAGCTCAGGAGGGCCACATGCGGCACTCCTCAGCTCCATTTTCACTGGCAGAGTCACCATGGGCCAGTCCTTCGCTGTTTCCAGGGCGGCCCTGCGGGACAGATCTAAGCGCCCTGCCAGATCTAAGCACCCTGAGGTCGGATCTGGCCCTCGGGCCTTGAGTCTGACACCCTTGCTCTACTCTACTCTATTCATTCTTTATTCTATTCCATTCATTCTCTATTCTATTCTATTCATTCTTTATTCTGTGCCATTCATTCCTTATTCTATTCCATTCATTCCTTATTCTATTCCATTCATTCCCTATTCTATTCCATTCATTCCCTATTCTATTCCATTCATTCTCTATTCTATTCCATTCATTCCTTATTCTATTCCATTCATTCTTTATTCTATTCCATTCATTCTCTATTCTAATCCATTCATTCCTTATTCTATTCCATTCATTCTTTATTCTATTCCATTCATTCTCTGTTCTATTCTATTCTGTTCTGTTCTGTTCTATTTTGTTCCCAAGTCCTTGTGTTTTCCACTAATGCAGCAAAATACAGGGGCTCTACTGCCGTACCATTCAGAATCCGTTGCAATCCCCCATTAAATAAGAATTGGTAAAACCAGACCAAGCCACCACCCCCCGCATCCCCAAGAGCTACAGGGCTTACCGGGTACAAATAACCATGCATGCAATTCCTAAAAGCTGCAGCCGAGCCCGGGGCACAGTTCTTAATTTCAAGTATCGATCCACACAGCCAATGGTCATGTGAAGACAGAGGCTGGAGAAATCCTTCATGGTGGCGACTTCTACCAGCCAATCAACCAAAATGTATCTAAAAGAACAAATAAAATAAAATAAAATAATATCCTGTTTCCCAAAACTAAAACACCCCCTGATAATAAGCCCAATTGGGCTTTTGAGCGCATGTGCTAAAATAAGCCTCCCGCCCCCCCTAAAATATTTAAAAGCAGAGCTGGAAATCAGGTAAGATGGCAAGAGGAACCCCATCTTGCTCCACACGCCCCCAAATAATAAGACCTCCCCGAAAATAAGGCCAAGCGCTTATTTTGGGGTTCAAAAAAAATATAAGACAGGGGCTTATTTTCAGGGACACACGTAAAATAAAATAAAGCAGTTAGAAATTCATCTTCGCTGTCGGATAGGAATCTATTATCCCACAGTTCTTCTTTCATCGGTCATTTCCCTTTTTTTAAAAAAATATTTTTTAAAGATTTCTTCATAAGTAAATAAACAGAATAAAAAAAATGAGAGGGATGACTGAAGAAACTAAAATTAGCAACTAGACAAAAGAAGTTTTTTCCCAAACGCCATCGCTCTGCTAAGCAAATAATTCCCTCAACACTGTCAAACTATTTATTAAGTCTGCATTACTATTACTATTAATCTTCTCATCGTTTCTATCACCCATCTCTTTCCACTTATGACTGTATGACTATAACTTGTTGCTTGTATCCTTACGATTTATATTGATTGTTTCCTAGTATGATTTGATTGCATATTTGTACCCTAGGACTATCGTTAAGTGTTGTACCTTATGATTCTTGATGAACGTATTTTATTTTTCTTTATGTACACTGAGAGCATCTGCACCAAAGACAAATCCCTTGTGTGTCCCATCACACTTGGCCAATAAAGATTTCTATTCTATTCTATTCTATTCTATTCTCACCTCATTTTCAACAGATGCTAAGAAATTCATGGCCAGTTGCTAAACAAATGGTTGTAGCTGAGGATTACCTAATTATTTTTTAAAATCTGCATTAACTTTATTGTGTCATAAAACTCTAAATCATTTCTCTTTAAAAAATCACATTTTAGCATATCCAGACTGATACTTGAAGTATTTTCCCCATTTAGCGATGGAGACCATTTCTTGCAAGTTTTTAGCACGAGTGGCCACGTGATGTTTGAGGATGCTGAGGAATCCGGTTTCAACCCCAATTAGAAACCCCCAAACCACATTCAGCCTAATGTGCTTTTAAAAAACTGGCAGAAACCGGGTGAGATTGCTAAATTTTGTGAGATCTCAACCTTTTAAAACCTACTTTGAGCTCCAGGCTGTTTCAGGAGCAACTTGTAACCTAGCAGCAATCAATAAATGCTTTCCTGCCCAACGAGAGATTAAAATTCCAAGTAAATTAAAAAAAAAACTCCCAACAGCTTAAGTTTTGTAATAGGGGTTTATAAAACCTGCTGGTCCAGCTAATTAAGCTGCCCAGTGTTCTGACCTAGGCTTCCCCAGCAGCACGAAGGCAAATCCTCGTCCTGATAAACCCCTTTTATTTAATTGACAGTGAATTTCTCTCCCATAGTCTTTCAAGACAGTTCAACCATTACCGACTTTATCAGGCTTGGAGAGTGGCCAGGCCGATATCTTTCAGACGCCGCAATACTTGGCAAGAAGGCAGGAATGAACAGATTGTCTCCTGCAAACTCCACTCCCCTTTCGCTCCTCTTTTATTCCCTCTGGGAGGGGCCCTTCATCATCCACCTGTGGCCTTACTCCCAAGTCGAACCTTGTTTTTTAGCTGTTCCCTTCGTCTGGCAACTCTGTGCATGCGCACACTGGGAACAGGCTCCAGCTGTTCGTCTGCCTCACTAATGTCTGACTCCGAAGGCAGCTGATAATTGACATCCGGCCCTGGCCCCCTCTCTGCCTCAGACACAGAGCCCTCATCATAGCTTTCCGCAGACTCCAGGACTGGCCCATGTTCCTCCCCAACCTCCTCACTGTCCGAATCTGCCGCCAGCTTTGCTGGCCGCTGGTGGGTCACAGCACCCAGGGTCACTGAGTGGTGAGATAGATGGCATATAAATTGAATGAATCAATGACAAAACCAGCAGGATGGATGTCTTTACCTCATCGTCTCATTCATGCCCTTCTGGACGGTGAAAATGCTTTGCTTGCTCAGCGGGATGGAGGCCTGGAAAAACTGAGAGATCATCTCAACGGACGTCTTGCTTTCTAGTCCCAGTTGGTTTCCGTTCCGGCAAGCTTTGGCGAGGGTGATCTGCGCGAGGCAGAAAAGCAACTCGAGTTAAGACTACGGAGCTTCCGCTTGAAGGAAATCAACCCTGAGGGACAGAGCCTGAAGCTCAAAGACTTTGGCCCCGTAATGAGAAGAGAGGACTTCTTGGCGAGAGACCCTGATGTTGGGAAAGGAGAAGGGGGCGGAAGGAGAAAGGAACCGCAGAGGATGAGATGGTTAGATGGTGTCCTTGACACCATGAACATTGGGCAAACTTTGGGAGACTGTGGGGCCTGCCTTGCTATGGTCCCCTCTATCCATTAGCTGACTGAAGGCTCCTGGCTCTGTTATCTGATTGTGTTGTGTTTCGCCCGCTTTCACCGCAGCCGGGGCCTTCTTATCTGCTTCCGAACGCTGAGGAATGTCCTAGTATGCCTCCCGGCCCCAGCCCTGACTCCATGCCCAGACAGGCTGAGGAGGAAGAAGTACCTCCAGCCCCCAGCTCTGGCTCCATGCCCAGGCAAACTGAGCAACTAGACCCCTCCTCCTCCCCCACAGTATGTGAGCCTGAGGAAGGTCAATTACCAACAGCTGCAGACTGGAGTGACCCTCGCTTCAGAAGAATTGATAGGCGGCGGCGACAGAAGGAAGGGAGGGGCAGGCCTGGATAAGTGCTGAGTCATTGAGCCACACCCCATGGCCTATATAAAGGATCTGCTTTCTGGCATTCTCTGAGTCAGGCAAAGTCTAACATATATTGCTGAAGTCACTTTCTGGTCTCCTGCCTGAGAACTTTGCTAGGACTTTGGCAGAGCTGCAGAGGCACGCCTGATTCGGATTTCCCTGACCCGGTTGTCAGCGGAGGAGTGGGACACGACAGATTGTTCCCTTAGGCCCGTGATGGTGAACCTATGGCACGCGTGCCCAAAGGGGCACACAATATGCCATGTCGTCCAGCACATGCAGCATTGGCTGTCTGTCTTCCGGGTTTTGGACGCGCATGCACGCGCGACGAATCAGCTGTCCTTTGCGCGCGCGGCAATGCTGAAAACTGGTGTGCGCATGCCTGGGCATGGAGCCAGAACCCGGAAATTCGGCTTTTCCGGAGCGCGATCCCTTTGCATGCACAGCAGTGCCGAAAACCAGCCTGTACATGCACGCCGGCCAGCTGATTGTCAGGCGCGCACGCGCGCTACAACACAGAAGCTTGGTTTTTCCGGAACGCAGTCCCGACGAGCACACGCATGCGACGTTTCCGCACGGCCAAGGTTCACCATCACTGCCTTAGGCAACATTTCTGTCAGTTTTGAAAGGCAATTTTCCTTTTGCTTCTTAACTGCCACATATTTTAGCTGGCGAAGTTGGGAGGGGGTTGTTGTTGGAGTGGTCGAAAGTTAGTCATAACAACATTCCGTATTTAAGAACATCCTGCATCTGATGTAGACTGCCTGAAGATTGTATCCAGTTGAGGGTGAAGAGTTGATTGGACAATGTGATGAACTTGTGGGTGTGGGGCAGGGCTATGAACTGTCAACTGGGTGTGGAAAACCTGGAAGCTTTCAGTTTCGGGTTTTCCCACCTGTGCCAACATGACATCTCTAATAAATTGGAACTTTGAGGAACCTCAAGCCTCAAGAGCTTTATTTCGTTGGGGGTGTTCCCTGGAACACTGACGATCTCTTTCCCTCAGCCCTCAAAGCCACCACTTTTAACCATTCGAGCAATTTAGGGCAGGTCCTTCCTAAATTTCTTCCTCTACCCTAAAGCCATTGGGGGGCGGGAAGGAGAGATCCTGCCTCTTTTCTTCGATTGCTTCATGGACAGCATCTCTTCTCTTCATCCATTGAAGTCATGCTCACATCTCTTTACAAAGTGAAAAAAAAAGATTTGATCCTGGAACCAAGGGCCATACCTGAGCTTCCCAAGAACCTTTGGCTGCGTAGTCCCTCAGTTGTCTGAGGCTCTGGAGGTATCGGCCAGGATCTGACATCTGTAAGAAAGGAAGGGGAGTCATCACACCTTCTCCCTTCTCCTCAATGGGGTCCAAGGAACTCTTCCTGGAAGCCCCTTCGCGTTGCAGCTTCTTACACCAAAAGTTTTGAACTCACAGCAGCTTTTTGGTTATTTTGCCACAAGAGGTAAGAGCTGTGCAAGCAGCCATGCTTTGAGGAGTCCTCGAACATCTCCAGGGCTTCTTTCCTCTTCCCTTCATCCTAATAAAAAAAAGGGGGGGATGGGGGGGCGGACATGAGGGAATATGGGTTTGTTCTGGGAATCACATCACTTTTAACAGTTCTGGAGGCAAGACTGTCAAGCAGTCCTGGATTTTATTTTGCTTTAGATTTCAAGGTATCCTTTTTTTTCGGAGTATATGAAGCACTTCTCCCCTCCCCCCCCAAAGAAAGTGGGTGAAAATTTCGGTGCGTCTTATAGACCGAATACAGGCCCGGTTTTTGGGCTCCCGAACCCTCCGCGCATCATGTTTTCACCCTCCCCAGCCCCCAGAAGCACTCTGCGGGCCAAAAAATGGGCATGTTTTTGGTGAAAACTGGACGCACGGAGGATTCGGGAGCAGGGGTGGATTTCAGCAGGTTCGGACCAGTTCTGGAGAACCGGTAGCGGGAATTTTGAGTAGTTCGGAGAACCGGCAAATACCATCTCTGGCTGGCCCCGCCCCCATCTATTCTCTGCCTCCCGAGTCCCAGCTGATAGGGAGGGAATGGGGATTTTGCAGTAATCTTCCCCTGGAGTGGGGTGGGAATGGAGATTTTACAGAATCATTCCCCTGCCACGCCCAGCAAGCCACAAAACCGGTAGTAAAAACTTTTGAATCCCACCACTGTTTGGGAGGCTAAAAATGGGACTGTTTTTGGCCTACAAAGTGCTTCTGAGGGCCGGGGAAGGCAAAAATGGGACACGCGGAGGCCAAAAACTTTTTTTTTTTCTTATTTTCTTCCTCTAAAGCTAGGTGCGTCTTATAGTCCAAAAAATACGGTACATATAGCTGCCAAGTTCACATATGTGACCATTAAACACAAAAAAATAAAAACACGCAGCAGCTTAGCATCATGAAACAGCCATAATCTGCCTGGTTGATCTGATCCTGGTTGGTTGACATACCCTGGGTCACACTTTGATTCAACAATGTCATCTATAGGGATCTTGGGAACAGGGATATAGTGATATGGGATATCATGAAGCTGAAAAATAACCTCATGATCAATGCTCAATTACGACTTCAGAGTGTCTGTCACCATGAGTTCACCATTACAGTCAATATGTATTGTCCCTGTGCCTGAGCTGTTGTTTTTCTCCCCCAGACCAGCCAGATGAGCGTAGAGTTTGGAGAGGAAGGGACTACAAGAGAGTAAGCAGGCATACAAAGGGAAATACAGTGGGGTGTTTTCCACAGTGTGTTTGCAGCTGCTGGTGCCAGCACATTCCTTTGGGTATATATTCCTCATTGTGTGCCTACTTACTTTTTTTTAATCCCTTCCTCTCCAATAAATGTAAATACAGTGATTAACTCTCTTGTTAATTATCCCGGTGCTGGAGTAAGCATTTGAAAGGGTCAGGGGAGTAAGGAAAACAAAAAACTGTCACATTCCCGCGATTTTTCTCTTAACAACTGCTTCACACAACAACCAAGTTGCTGTCCAATTATGGTTGCTGTTTTGTTAGTGTCATTCAGAGCATCAAAACTCAAAAGATACTTCCAACCCCTGATCGCAGAGTAGATAATAAAATGGTCCTTACCTCAAAGAGACTCAAAACTTTTGCCAAACAGTATAGAATCGATCCTCGTTGAGTCTACAGAAAGATCAAAGAGGGATAGGTGGGGGAAGGACACATTTAGTATAAAGAGAAACTAGTAAGCAACATTTTCAGAACCGTCTTATGATTTTTTTTCTTTTGAACTTGCTAAAATAGGTTCTTTTTCATTACTAATGCAAATTAATCTGAGAACAGACATGTAAATGAACCAGTCCATAATTTTTTTAAAAAATGTTGCCACTGTTCAGGGGCCTGAAAAATTTAAAAACCCTGATTGTTGCAGAAAAATTGGTTGAGTCAAGGGCAGGAGTCAAATGGGGACTTAGTCTGGAATCCCTATGTTGGAACAAAGGAGTGAAATCTGACTCCCCTTGAATGCTGCGGAACCTTATCTAGGTAAAGGTTCCCCTTGCACATATGTGCTAGTCATTCCTGACTCTAGGGGGCGGTGCTCATCTCCGTTTCAAAGCCGAAGAGCCAGCGCTGTCCGAAGACGTCTCCATGGTCATGTGGCTGGCATGACTCAATGCCAAAGGCGCATGGAACGCTGTTCCCTTCCCACCAAAGGTGGTCCCTATTTTTTGCATTTTTTACCTACTTTCGATCTTCTAGGTTGGCAGAAGCTGTGACAAGGAACGGGAGCTCACCTTCTGACGCGGCACAAGGGATTTGAACTGCTGAACTGCCGACCTTTCAATTGACAAGCTCAGCGCCTTAGCTACTGAGCCACCACGTCCCTATCTAGTCTTACTTAGGTGTAAACTATCAGTCGGAGAAGATTCCTGTTTATAGACTTGAGCAATAAAACAATTGAACTCTTCATGGTTGTTTGCGCCTGACAAACTGATTTAGTTTATGATTTTATCAGCTTTAGAATATATACTCGTAGCTCCTTTGGCATAGCAAAAACCTATCAATCTATCATCTGAAATAAATAAGGACTAGAAATTTAAAACACGGTCAAAGACTTTGCAGGATTTGCCCTGTGTGGCTGGAACACTCATACAGATGTTAATTTCCCTGGATGCAAATTACTGCGCCCATTCTGGGCAACCCTAATGAGTGGGGTGGCCTAGAGGTGGCGCTCTCGCCTCACGACCAGGAGGCTGTGAGTTCGATCCTAGGTAGAGGCAGATATCTCTCTCTCTGGGCACACTGAGAATATATCTGCTGAACGGAACTCCGCAATGGCGACAGGAAGGGCATCCGGCCAGGAAACGCTCAGCTCCATTCAGTGGCCCAGACTCCACTCTGGGCAACCGTAGGTTCTGCAAATCAAAGGCCTGAGAGACGCAGAACAAAGGCCCCGGCTTACTTTTTGCAGCTGACACTCCCTTCGGAGGCTCTCGTAGACCACGGCTTTGCAACAGCTCCCACCCAGGGACCACGGGGGACGTATGAACAGCCAGACAAAAGGCACCGCGGAGACGTTCAAGCACTCGGCCAGGCTGAAAAAGTGGGATGCCTTGAGCCCATTCACTTCCGCACGGCCTTCATCGGAAACCGATGCTAAAAAAAAAAAAAAGGCAAACAAAAGAGAGGAGGGAAGAGAGATGATCAATCTAGATGCAGGATGAAATTTCAACTACCAGCTTGAGGAAGACGGCTAAGTTCCATGTTCGTGGTTCTAGTGCGGTGTAAGGCGCAAGAGCCATGAAGCAGGGCCCATCTGTTCCCGGTGTTTTCTGACCACCCCAGGAGGTCTGGCAAGCTGGTGGGCATTCTCCAGGTTCTTGGTGAAACAGGGCCAGCTGCTGGGGCCTTGGAAGGATGCCTTCTGCCAGGTATTTGGACGGCCCCAACTTTGTTGGCCTTCAGGAAAGTGGGAAGGAAAGAGAAAGAAAGAAAGAAAGAAAGAAAGAAAGAAAGAAAGAAAGAAAGAAAGAAAGAAAGAAAGAAAGATTTGGTAAGAATCAGGAAGGGAAGGGAGGAAAGACGGAAGATTTGGTGAGAACCAGGAAGGAAGGACGGAAGGAAGGAAGGAAGGAAGGAAGGAAGGAAAGAAAGAAAGAAAGAAAGAAAGAAAGAAAGAAAGAAAGAAAGAAAGAAAGAAAGGAAGGAAGAAAGAAAGAAAGAAAGAAAGAAAGATTTGGTGAGAATCAGGAAGGGAAGGGAGGAAGGAAAAAAGAAATATTTGGTGAGAACTAGGAAGGAAGGAAGGAAGGAAGGAAGGAAGGAAGGAAGGAAGGAAGGAAGGAAGGAAGGAAGGAAAAAAGAAGTATTTGGTGAGAACCAGGAAGGAAGGAAGGAAGGAAGGAAGGAAGGAAGGAAGGAAGGAAGGAAAAAAGAAGTATTTGGTGAGAACCAGGAAGGAAGGAAGAAAAAAAAGAAAGAAAAAGAGAAAGATTGATTTGGTGAGAATCGGGAAGGGAAGGGAGGAAGGAAAGAAAAAGAGAAAGAAAGGAAACAAAAGGGAGGGAGGGAAGAAGGAAAGGAGGGAAGAGGAAGGAAAGGAGAAAAGGGAGGACAGGAAGGAGAAAGAAGCAGAAAGGAGGGAAAGCAAGAAAGAGGAAGGAAAGGAGAGGAGAGGGAGGGCTTCTCCTTCAGATTTTTACATCAAAGTCAGCTACCTGTCAACTTATTCGTCACAACCCAAAGTCCCTTTGGTGCCAAAGGAAGTTGGGCCTGGCTCAACCTGGCAGGCCAGGACAACTGTCTCCAAAGTGGGGTGCACATACTTACGGCCTTCATTGTAGAGGTAGGCGATTCCAAGTTTAACAGCAGCTTCAAAGTTACCCTTTTCTGCAGCCCTGAAGGGGGGAAAAAAGATCAAAAGCAGACTCGTTATTTGGAGGAATTCAGAGCTCAGCAAAACACAGGGAAGCTGTAGAACAAATCGGGGTTTCCTTCTCCCCTTAACTATCTCTTAAGTAACGTATCTGGTAGGTCAGCCAACATCCCCTCTCGAAGAGACCATCGTTACCCTGAGAGATGGTGAAATTTGGAAAGAGCAAAGACCTTTTGCGCTAAAACTGTCTACTGTGATAGCGTCAGGTATAAATTAAATATTTCCTGACGGTGAGAACAATTAATCAGTGGAAGAACTTGCCTCCAGAAGTTGAGAAGGCTCCAACACTGGAAGTTTTTAACTGGTTTGGATAACCATTTGTCTGAAGTGGTGTAGGGTTTCCTGCCTAAGCAGGGGGTTGGACTAGAAGACCTCCAAGGTCCCTTGCAACTCTGTTATTCTATTCTACTCTATTCTATTCTATTCATATTCTATTTCTTTTCTTTTCTATTCTATCCTATCCATTCCATATATTCTATTCTATTCTAAATTCATATTCTATTTCTTTTCTTTTCTATTTCATATATTCTATTCCATTCCTAATTCATATTCTATTTCTTTTCTATTTTTATTCTATCCATTCCATATATTCTATTCTATTCTATTCTAAATTCATATTCTATTTCTTTTCTTTTCTATCTATTTCATATATTCTATTCCATTCCTAATTCATATTCTATTTCTTTTCTATTCTATTCTATTCATTCCATCTATTCTATTCTATTCTATTCATTCCATCTATTCTATTCTATTCTATTCCATTCCTAATTCATATTCTATTTCTTTTCTATTCTATTCATTGCATCTATTCTATTCTATTCTATTCTATTCTATTCTATTCTATTCTATTCTATTCTATTCTATTCCATTCCATTCCTAATTCATATTCTATTTCTTTTCTATTCTATTCATTCCATCTATTCTATTCTATTCTATTCCTAATTCATATTCTATTTCTTTTCTATTCTATTCTATCCTATCCATTCCATATATTCTATTCTATTCTAAATTCATATTCTATTTCTTTTCTTTTCTATCTATTTCATATATTCTATTCCATTCCTAATTCATATTCTATTTCTTTTCTATTCTATTCATTCCATCTATTCTATTCCATTCCATTCCATTCCTAATTCCTAATTCATATTCTATTTCTTTTTTATTTCTATTGTATCCTATCCTATTCTATCCTATCCATCCCATCCCATCCATCCATCCATTCTATTCTATCCTAGTCAATTCTATTCTATTCTAAATACAACAGGTAAACTTCGCTTAACAATTGGTGACTTAGCAACTCTTCTTGCATAGTGCAAGATAGCCGACGATTTCCCAAGTTCTAAAAAGTTACCTTTCAAAGATTTGCAAGTTTTTTGGGGAAGGCCACTCTTCTTGAAAGCTTGCACAGGCCCAAATGCAGGTGTGGTTATCTATAAGATACTTAAGATGAGAATGCACCTGGAAGAGAGTGAAGTAGACCGTAATAGCCAAGGAATCATCAAATAAGGGCAATTAACATTCAGCCAGGTGGAATACCCTGGAAAACAATTGTGCAAGACTGGAAGGATAAGTTATTCTGTTTGAATCACAGTTTGGTTTTATTTTTAATGTTTTATTTGTTTTATTCATATAACATTCTTTTTTTAGAAAAGTTTTTATTTTTTATATTTAAACAAGCATTACATCATTAATCATTCAATGTGTCATCTGGATACATATTTTGTGCCCTCTTATCTCTCCTTCATCATTTTCTTACTATATTTCTATCTTACATTTATGTTGATTCATTTTATTCCTCCTTTATCATCATTTTCTTACTACATTTCTATCTTACTTCTTCATTTAATTCATTTCCCCAAGATCTTACATTTATATTAATTTTCATATATATCTCTTCTCTAACCATTGATAAAATTACCCCATATCCTAAAATACTCCGATTCTTCCTTTTCTTTAATTGCCAATGTTAATCTATTCATTTCTGCACATTCCAATATTTTCTTAATTACTTCTCCCTCCAAAGGGAATTTGTCTGCTTTCCAATTTTGTGCAAATACAATCCTCGCTGCAGTATATAACATTCAATTTTCATCAAACAGTATGTATTCTGGGTACAATTACGTTTAGATAGTCATATTCATACATCTTCATTATATTTAATCGTCAGCATATTAATAATGTAACATTATATTATAATGACCTTAATACTTAACATCTTCTTCTGTAACGACTCTCCTCTATACTATTTCCTCCCTTTATATCTCCTTTCTAACTTGTTTCTGTCATCGAACCATTGATAAAATGTGTCCCATATCAAAAAATATTCAGTTTCTTCTTTATCCTTAATTGCAAGTGTTGATCTATCCATTTCTGCACAATCTAATATTTTTTAAATTACATTCTCCTCGGACGGGATCTCATCACTTTTCCGTGATGAGTCTGGGCAACTGAATGGAGCTAGCAGAGTGTTTTAATGGCCGGATGCCCTTCCTGTTGCCAGTGTGGAGTTTTGTTCAGCAGATATATTCTCAGTGTGCCCAGAGAGGAGAATATCTCTCTGATATTACAATTCTAGTTGTAATACAATTACAATTCTATTGTAATACAATTCTAGTTGCCATTAATATATGCAGGATCAAATATGCAGTCTTTTTATCATTTTTTTTTCTGATAGAATGCCCCACAAAAAAATCTCTGATTTCAGGTCTATATATAGTTTTATCATCTTTTCCAGCCATGTTGTGCATTTTTGTCCAACAATCACGGATTGTTGGCGCAGGCAACAGTTTTCACCTCGGTTGTGGGTCCTGATGTAGGCCTACTCTGTTTCCCTGAAAATAAGACCTATCCTGAAAATAAGACCTAGCATGGTTTTTATGTAGGTGCCTAATTTAAGTCCTACCCCTAAAATAAGCCCTACTTAAGAGCCTGCACAGCCAGCCTCCTGCCCCACTGTGAGCAAGCAGAAGTGGGCCTCTTGTACATGGGGGGGAAAAAATAAGATACTCCCTGAAAATAAGCCCCAGGGCCTATTTTGGGACCCAAAAGAAAATAATAATAATAACAGAGTTGGAAGGGACCTTGGAGGCCTTCTAATCCAACCCCCTGCCCAGGCAGGAGACCCTGCACCATTTCAGACAAATGGTTATCCAACATTTTCTTAAAAATTTCCAGTGTTGGAGCATTCACAACTTCTGCAGACAAGTTGTTCCACTTATTGATGGTTCTAACTGTCAGGAAATTTCTCCTTAGTTCTAAGTTGCTTCTATCCTTGATTAGTTTCCACCCATTGCTTCTTGTTCTACCCTGAGGTGCTTTGGAGAATAGTTTGAGTCCCTCTTCTTTGTCTTATAAGACCCAGTCTTGTTGTCTTATAAGACCCAGTCTTATTTTCTTTCTCTTATAAGACCCAGTCTTATTATAATAAGACCCAGTCTTATTTTCGGGGAAACATGGTAGCTAATACAGCAAGAACACCTATGCGGAAAGTGCAAAATAAAAATTTGGACTTACAGCTCGGAGGGAAAGGATGTCTTCTATAGGAAGACCTTTGAGAACATGGAAGAGGATATCTTCAGGGAGGGACAGCAGGGTCAGGACACGGGGCCTCTTCTTCAGCCTCCTCTTGGAAGGGACCGAGAAACACCGGGAACATCGGCAGTGGGTGACTGCAACGAAACCAGTGCCAGAAAATGAGAGGAACGATCAAGCGCAAAGAGCCAGGGCCACCTACCAAGGTGCACTTCAGAAGATGTATTGCTCAAAGCCAAAAGCAAGAATCTAATCCGCTGAAGTTTAATTATTAAATTGGTGCCAGATGCGGGTCAACAGAATCCCGGAGTTGGACTTGGAACGTTTGCGGTTACATAACAGGGTGGATTTGATTTAAATCAACTCGATTTAAATCATAATTTTTAAAGAGCCACTGTCATCTCTATCCCGCAGCGGCTCCTCCTTTGACCGACTGTTGACCCACTGACCATCCCACTCACTTTAATGGGACGGTTGGTGATGCGGCAGTGACGCAACAAGGTGAGGGACGTGGCGGGCAGCAGGTGAGTGGATGCCCGCTAACAGGTGCTGCCATGATGGATCTGAAATGACAGGTGCTCTTTAAATGTAAGGACTCATCCTCGCTGGTAGTTAGAATCTTTAATATTGTTATTTGCAAACAAAATGACGGTTTCCTATTTAGCTTGCAGAGCTTGGATTCACTGAACTGAGTTATACTGCAGAATATACAGCCTCATGCTACGTAACTAAGCTCCATTTCATGCCGAATAAACTAAATTATTAATGTAGCTTAAATAGAAAATTATCTTTAGATAGACTTTTACTCCAAAAGCATTTTATTAAAATAAATTTGATAAAAATTTTAAAAATCCAATTTAATTTTTTTTAATTTGATTTTTTTAAATAAATCATTGATTTTTATCCACCCTGCTGCTACCTAACGACTCTTGGCTAATGACTTCCTTAACTCCGCCCACAGCTCTGCCTGTTCTTCTTGATAGGAACCGATGTGGAAGCACTAGAACTCCCAAGCCAGATGACATCGCCAGGCCTTGAGTTTCTCCTAGAAACTAGGTCAATTCCCACAATGGACCTACTATCATAAAAAACCCGTGCCTGTTTATTTCGGAGAAAGCTCTCCAAAATTCAGTATGACTTTTCTTTTGAAGTGAAGTTGCGAAGGTTTGAATGGGACGACGGAATCTTTGATCGACGGAAACAAAGCAGGAACCTGTGTCAGGATTTATAAACTGGGAATCTAACCTTTCGGATTCTTTATCTGCCCGTGTAGGTAATGGCTCCTTTATGCTAAAAGCTATCCAGCAAACCTGACCCACCCTTTGTAAAATTATCTGACCTGGAATTTTAGCAAGACTCCAGGAAGTTGCAGGAGACGTGACTCCTTAAACCATTGTTGAAAAGGTACCTTTTTTTTTTTTTGCTAATTATGGGATCGCCCCAGATTGCGCAATAGCAAACCACTGCTAAAGAAGATCGCCAAATTTCAGCAGATTTTCAAATGGGCAAAAATGGCAATTTTATTCATTTGTATTCCTGCCTTTACTATTTTTTTTTCTTTCCGAAATAACTCAAGTCAGCAAACATACATAATTTCCTTTCCGCTTTTCCCCAGAACAACCCTGTAATGTCAGTTGGGCTGAGAGAGACTGACTGGCCCATAGTCAGCCAGCCAGTTCTCATGCTTAAAGCAGGACTTGAACTCATGACCTCCCGCTTTCCAGCCTGGTGCCTTTTGGATGCATTTTTAATAAGAATTACATACAGGTAGTCCTTCACTTACAATAACAATAGTACTTAGACTTATATACCGCTTTACAGTGCTTTATAGCCCTCTCTGAGCAGTTTACAGTCAGCCTATTTGCCCCCAACAATCTGGGTCCTCATTTTATCCACCTCAGAAGGATGGAAGGCTGAGTCAAACCTTGAGCCTGGTGAGATTCGAACTGCTGACAGTTGGCAGAATTAGTGTGCAATACTGCCTTTTTAATACTGCATATGCACCAAGACAAATTTCTTGTGTCCAATCACACTTGGCCAGTAAAAAATTCTACTCTATTCTATTTTAACTACTGCACCACCACGGCTCAATATTATTATTATTATTATTATTATTATTATTTATTAAATTTTTATACCGCCCTTCTCCCGAAGGACTCAGGGCGGTGTACAGCCAAAGATAAAAAGTTGATATACATACAATTTAAAACCAAGATTTAAAACTAAGCAAATTACAAAAGGCCAATATTAAAATTTAAAAATTTAAAAAACCCTAAGACAATAAAAACCCAATTTAAAATTAATAACACTATTATGCCAGTCCCGCTTGAATAAATAGATGTGTTTTCAGCTCACGGCGAAAGGTCAGAAGATCAGGTACTTGGCGTAAGCCAGGGGGAAGTTCATTCCAGAGCGTCGGGGCTCCAACAGAGAAGGCCCTGCTCCTGGGGACCGCCAGCCGACATTGTTTGGCCATAGTTCATTTAGTGACCATTCAGAGTTAAAACAGCCCTGAAAAAAGTGAGTTATGACCACTGCAGCATCTCCAGTCATGTGATCAAAATTCAAACACTTAGCAGCTGACTCATATCTATGACAGCTGCAGTGTCCCGGGGTCATGTGATCCCCTTTTGCGACCTTCTGACAAGCAAAGCCAATGGGGAAGCCAGATCCACTTAACAACCGGGTTACTAACTGAACAACTGCGGTGATTCACTTAACAGCAGTGGTAAGAAAAGTCATAAAATGGGGCAAAATTCACGTAACTGTCTCACTTACCCAGCAGAAATTTTGGGCTCCATTGTGGTCATAAGTCAAGGACTACCCATATTTAGTAATTAGTATTACTAAATTAATATTTTAAAGCAAAGGATTTTTAATTAAGGTCTGTGCATTGTTTTTTTTCCACATGCCCATTTCCCACTTGAGTAAACTATACTGTAAACGTAATTTTTATACGCACAGGGAAACAAAAAATTCATGTGACACTATTGAGATATTCTCTCTCTCTTTTTTTTAAAATTTGTATTTATATCCCGCCCTTTTCCGAAGACTCAGGGCGGCTTACACTATGTTAGCAATAGTCTTCATCCATTTGTATATTATATACAAAGTCAACTTATTGCCCCCAACAATCTGGGTCCTCATTTTACCTACCTTATAAAGGATGGAAGGCTGAGTCAACCTTGGGCCTGGTGGGATTTGAACCTGCAGTAATTGCAAGCAGCTGCTGTTAATAACAGACTGCATTAGCAGACTGCAACAGACTGCATTAGCAGTCTGAGCCACAGAGGCCCCTTTATTGGGGTGGTCTGGAATTGAACCCACAATATCTCCAAGGTGTGCCTCTATCTATTCAGATAGCATTAGAGCAACTTGTCTTGAGGGAAGAAAAGATGCTTGCATTCAAACATCTTTAGGAAAGTCAAAACAAGAAAACTTTAATTTATTCTTTCCCCCAGAAATCCAGTTCTCTTTACAAAAGAGAGGAAAAACCAGCAAAATTCGGTCGAGTGAAACCTCATGGTACAGCTTTGAAGCCAGCAGCTTAAACTCTTTTAAAAGCTGGGAGCTGTTTTAAAATATACAAAATTGTATTTCTTTCTTCTGAAGCCACTAATCAAAGTGAGTTCTCGTTTTACCATGCATGAAAAAAAGACTAACTCTGCTTAAAAGGCAGATAATTTCTCCTTTCAAAGACTTTGAATCTTTTCTACTCATAGCAAACTTTGCTCTAAATCCATGAAAATCTGGATTTATGAGCTACCTGTCCTTTTGGTGAAGGATGGGGGAAGAAAAAAATATACCCCAATGGCAATTCCTATTGTAAAAAAGGAGAAAATTTGTATTATGGTCTTATAGAGAACCATGGAGAAATCTTAAGCCAATCCCCTCCGCAGACAAGCCAGCTCTGATCTTCTAATAGGCTCGGCTCACTTTTTAAATCGACCCGCCCAAAAACTAGGGACGTCCTCCCCGTTGAGGTTTTAAAAAATTAGAATTTTTTTTTGTAAAAAAAAAAAAGTCATCAATAAACCACTTCGACTCCAGCAAGGAGGCTAAACCATCCCTCCCAAAAAGAAAAAAAAAAGTGGATTTCAAAGAACAAACTAGGCAACTTGGAAAAGTTTCCTTTACAAGCCACGAACAGCTCAACTTTAAAACCAAGTTTTGCAAAGACATCCGGTGGTGTTTCTCTGCTTGGGACTGGGTGGGTTTGGCCAGCTGGGGAATCAATGGGGGTCTGCATCGAAATTGGGAAAACCCTTTTGGGGAAAAATCTAAGCTTTGGGCTCAGTTCACACCGCCCAGATGAGGCTTTCTGACAATTGCATGGGGAAGAAGGGGTGGGGGAGAGAGGGAAGACGGTGTACATCCCCCTCCCCAAGTCCTAAAGGATGGATTAAAGGTGTTGTGAGGGACCGTGGAGGTCATCTACTCCAACCCCCATGGCCTTGCATCCTGCGCACCCAGCCGGGTCTTTGCACTTATAATAAATAATAACACTAACAGAGTTGGGAAGGGACCTTGGAGGTCATCTAGTCCAACCCCCCTTGCCTTTCATCCTGCGCACCCAGCCGGGGCTTTGCACTTATAACAGCAACAGAGTTGGGAAGGGACCTTGGAGGTCATCTAGTCCAACCCCCCTTGCCTTGCATCCTGCGCACCCAGCCGGGGCTTTGCACTTATAATAATAACAGTAACAGGGTTGGGAAGGGACCTTGGAGGTCATCTAGTCCAACTTCCTTCCTTGCTTTGCATCCTGCGCACCCAGCCGGGGCTTTGCACTTATAATAACAACAGTAACAGGGATGGGAAGGGACCTTGGAGGTCATCTAGTCCAACCCCCTGCTCACGCAGGAGACCTGTGCTTAGGGATTCGAACCGCCGACCTTTCTGATCGACAAGCTCAGTGTCTTAGCCACCGAGTCAGGCTAAACTCGTGTCCAGCCAGCCCCCCTTTCGGACGTGGGGTTCCAGCTCTCCCGGGTCGCAAGCATCGCTTTAACCTGCAAAAGTTAAAACCTTGCAGAAGCCCCTTCACCCCACTCCCCAAAAAAGGCAGGGTGGAAAGGGGCTAAACCATTTGTCCCCGGGGATGAACGGTCGTGGGGATGAGTCACTCCCGTGTAGGACATTCCCAGCAAAGCTTGAAACATCCCCCCCTCTCCCGCCCCGCCTTTCACTGAAGACCCCCCCCTAAATAGAGGTTAAATATGGGGTACATCCCCCTCCCCAAGTCCTAAGAGCAACTCCCAGATTTTGCAAATAGGGACCCGCGGAGACCGCTCACCGCCCGCTTTCATCCTTGCCAGCCGGCCGGGAAGCGCTCGCAAAACTGCCGCCGCGGCGCCAAGCAGCTAGTTCGTAGTGAGCGCCGAGCCAGCCGGGGGGCGGAGCCCAGCGAAGGCTCCTCCCCTTTACTCCGGCTGCCTACCGCTCTACAACCCCTTAGCCCCGCCCTTTGGAGGAGAACGAACTAATAGCCAATCGCCTGGGCCGAGTTAGAGCCACGCCTCTTTCCAGGTTTTTTAAGAGCCGGCCACCTCGCGCTCTCTCTTTTTTAAACCTAGCAAGAGCCGGGATTGGTCGGAGGGCGGGGCGAAGGGCGGGGCGAGAGGGAAAAGAGGTTCCCTCGCTTGGGGAAGGAGTCAAAGCCGTCAAAGCCGCGAGGGAAGGATTCGAATTCCGCGCGCGGCGTTGGGGCGCAGACGCAGAAGCCGCCCGGGCGATGAGTGATGGTTCATGGGTCCCCTTTAAGGAAACGGGCGATGGGTTTCCCGATCCCGTGCAATGCCCCTAAGAATAGAGGGAGGGAGGAGAGTACTAGTTTGGATTCGCACCAGGTACTTTAACTAGGTTTCTAGGCATCATGTAAATTTAAAAGAAAAGAAAAGAAAGGAAAAGAAAATTTAAAAGAAAAGAAGAAAAGAAAATATAAAAGAAAAAATATAAAAGAAAATAATAAAATATAAAAGAAAATAAAGAAAATATAAAAGAAAAGAAAATAAACAATAAAGAAAATAAACAATAAAAAAATTAAAAAAATATTCCCCCCCCAAAAAAAAACAAGATTTCAGAAGTCAAATAAACAATGCAAAAGCAGAGAACGGCTCATAAACAATAGCAACAAAATCTAAACAGAAAGAGGGGAAGAAAAAAAAAACCCGAAAGGAAAGCAATGGCTAAATATCCAAATTGGATGTTTTGCAATCTTTGGCCACTTTAGGATGTCTGGATTTCAAATTCCCAGAATTCTCTAGCCTAGCCGGAAAGGGGTGGAGGGAATTCCCCTTCTGGCTGGGGGAATTCTGGGAGTCGAAGTCCACACATCCGAAAGCTGCCGGGGTTGAAAAGCAAATAAATTATGTAAATAAATTATGTACATTTGTTATGTAGATATATTGTGTACTGTATATTGGAGGCGGTGATCCTTTTAGAGCTGTAGGCAACGAAATTTCACTATGCTGATTAGTGTACATTCAAAGTGACAATAAATTGCTTTATGTAATTTCTTCAGCAGCAAATCACCAAACCCTTCACTGTCGTCAGGTGTCCACCAGGGGGCATCCCATCCAAACTGTCTTGTATACCTTTTTCCCTTCTTCCATAGTCTTAATGCAAACCAGCTAAAATAGGGGTCTCCAACCTTGGTCCCTTTAAGACTTGTGGACTTCAACTCCCAGAGTCCCTCAGCCAGCAAAGCTGGCTGAGGAGCTCTGGGAGTTGAAGTCCACAAGTCTTAAAGGGACCAAGGTTAGAGACCCCTGAGCAAAAAGACCCAAACTGTTTTAGTATCTCTTGACTGATGTTGGAGAAACCTGTCGTGTCCCACTCCTCCGCTGACGGCCGGGTCAGGGAAATCCGAATCAGGCGTGCCTCTGCAGCTCTGCCAAAGTCCTAGCAAAGTCCTCAGGGCAGGCAGGAGACCAGAAAGTGACTTCAGCAAGATATGTTTAGACTTTGCCTGACTCAGAGAATGCCAGAAAGCAGATCCTTTATATAGGCCATGGGGTGTGGCTCCATGACTCAGCACTTATCCAGGCCTGCCCCTCCCTTCCTTCTGTTGCCTCCGCCTATCAAGTCTTCTGACGCGAGGGTCACTCCAGTCTGCAGCTGTTGGCAATTGACCTCCTTCAGGCTCACATGCTGTGGAGGAGGGGGAGGGGTCTAGTTGTTCCATTTGCCTGGGCATGGAGCCAGAGCTGGGGGCTGGAGATACTTCCTCCTCTTCAGCCTGTCTGGGCATGGAGCCAGGGCTGGGGCCGGGAGGCATACTAGGACATTCCTCCGTGTTCGGAAGCAGATAAGAAGGCCCCGGCTGTGGTGAGATCGGACGAGACACAACAAAACCTCCCAAGAAGTAAAGAAAGCTTTCTGGAGTAAACTTACCACGTAAGTAAGCCTGATGACCCCAAGAAGGACCATCAAGTTTGAGCAGGATGGTGTGAGGTCTCTTGCCTTTAGCAGGGGGTTGGACTGGACGACCTCTGAGGTTCCCCAGCCCTATGATTCTATGTCCTGCGTTGCTGAGTGGTGCACAAAACGTACACGATGCCCCATGGTGATACTAACGTATCAACTGCAGTGATTCACTTAACAGCTGCGGTAAAATGGGGAAAACTTACTTAACAAATGTCTCACTTAACAACAGAAATTCTGGGCTCAGTGGCGGTCCTTAGTTCAAAACTACCTGTACTTCAGTTGTTCACATATAATGCTAAAATATGATCCAAACATAATGTAGGAAGTTAGCACCCATTCCTCTCCTAGAAGGATGAAATATTTTCCGCAATGAAATCCAATTTTTTTTTACTACCGGTTCTGTGGGCGTGGCTTGGTGGCCGTGGCGTGGCTTGGTGGGCGTGGCAGGAGAAGGATACTGCAAAATCCCCAATTCCCTCCCCACTCCTGGGGGAAGGATATTGCAGAATCTCCATTTCCACCCCACTCTGGGGCCAGCCAGAGGTGGTATTTGCCGGTTCTCCGAACTACTCAAAATTTCCGCTACCGGTTCTCCAGAACCTGTCAGAAGCTGTTGGATTTCACCCCTGAATATTTTAGGGGAAATATTTTATCCTGCCTTTTTAATATTTCCTAAAATATTTCATTCTTCTAAGAGAGGGGTGAGTGCTAACTTCCTACAATAATAATCCATTCTTTGGTTTTCCTCCGTTTGAGAGAAGTAACTTGCAAAGACACACACACACACACAAGTTCAATATATTCCCAGCTCTGAAATGGAAAATATACTCCCTGCAAGGAACAGAGTAACACAGTATATGAATCTCCCTATGCAACCATCATTTCTGTCCTCATAAATAGACTTCAGGCAACCCACCAAGCCCTCGTTTGCTTCTTTCCAGTTAATTGCCTAAAATCCCAGGTTTATGGCTAAACCTGCTTGTGAGAATCCACCCCTTGGGGTGTGCACTCAAGTGTTGCATAAGCAAGCGATAACGTATCACAGTGGGTGAATCATGGGGATGAGTTATAGACCTTCCCTGGACACCAGTTGATTGCTAGCAGAAGATCGTTCCCTTCTGTAAGATTCTGTCTTGATTTCCCTGGGCGTAATAAGCCATTGATTTAAAAACACACACACACACTCTTTGGTAATTTGGCAGAGGTTGTTTCTTTTCTAGAGTAATTTAGGAATTTGATGCTGGAAGAAAAATGCCATTTGAGTGACGAGGACGGGTAAACATTTCAATGTGCTTTCTTGCAGCGAGGTTTAATTTGAATGCCTGCTTTTAATAAGCCCAGAATAAGGAGATTTGAAAATGGCTTACGAATGACTAGGTAGCCCTCGGCCATAAGACCGTTCGGGAGCCCAGAATTTCTATCCTAAGGCACAACGGTTGTGTGTCAAAAACCAATTTTGCAACCTTTTTTTTTTTTTAACAACGTTTGATTAAACGAACGCAGTAGCGGTAAAGCAAATGCTGCAGTTTTAAGGGAGTCCATTCTGGATTTTTGCTGGGAAACTGCAAAAAAAGCATCGTAAATTGTGAGCCAATCATCAAGCACCCAAAATGCAGTCATGTGACTACAGTGTGTGTGTGCATCAGTAGTGGGTTTCAAATCCCGGCACTACCGGTTTGCTATCGGTACCGTGCAGCACTTCTGCACATGCGCAGAACGTTTTTGATCTGGGTGGGTGGGCGGAGCCTCCCGCCACCACCACTACTGGTTCACCCGAACCGGGGTGAACCGGGAACAACTCACCACTGGTGTGCAAGTATGTATATAACTGTATATTTATGGGTGTATAAATACATACAGGTAGTCCTTGAGTTACAACAGATTGTATAGTTGACCATTCGAAGTTTACAACGGCACTGAAAAAAGTTGACATACGACCATTTTTCACACTTATGACCGTTACAGCATTCCCTTGAATATTGATCACGTGACCATCACAGGTCACGTGATCAATATTCAAGCGCTTGGCAACCAGCTCATATTATGTCCCGGGGTCACATGATCCCCTTTGGCGACCTTGTGACAAGCAAAGTCAATGGGGAAACCAGATTCACCTCACAATTGTGTTATTAACGTCACAACTGCAGTGATTCACTTAGCAACTGGGGCAAGAAAGGGGGTAAAATGGGACCCTTAACTGTTTTGCCTAGCAACGGAAATTTGGAGCTCGGGTGTGGTCTCTTAAGCTGAGGACTATAGAGAGGAGGGGGTCAAGCTGTTTACCAAGGCACCCAAAGGCCGGACAAGGAATAATGGATGGAAACTGAACAAGGAGAGATTCAACCTAGAAATAAGGAGGAATTTTCTGACGGTGAGAACAATCAACCCATGGAACAGAAGTTGCCTTCAGAAGTTGTGGGAGCTTCATCACTGGAGGTTTTCAAGAGGAGACTGGACTGCCATCTGTCAGAAATGGTGTAGGGTCTCCTGCTTGGGCGGGGGGTTGGACTAGATGACCTACAAGGTCCCTTCCAACTCTGTTAATCTGTTAAGTACTTGGCATGGCTAGTCTAGTGAAGAGAAGGACCAGGGGAGACATGATAGCTGTCTTCCAATACTTGATGGGCTGCCACAGAGAGGAAGGGGTCAAGCTATTCTCCAAGGCACCCGAAGGCCGGACAAGGAATAACGGATGGAAACTGAACTGGGAAAGATTCAACCTGGAAATAAGGAGAAATTTTTTGACAGTGAGAACAATTTATTTATTTATTTATTTATTTATTTAATCACATTTTTATACCGCCCTATCTCCCAAGGGACTCAGGGCGGTTTACAGCCTATTAAAAACACCAATACATAACTATAAATACAGAAATAAAACACTAATTAAAAACTTATTAGATAAGGCCGAATTAAAATTTACAATTAAAATAATAAAACCCCATTAAAACTACATTTAATTAAAAACCTAGCCCAGTCCTGCGCAGATAAATAGAAGTGTCTTAAGCTCGCGGCGAAAGGTTCGAAGGTCGGGAAGTTTGCCTTATACACTGTAAGCCGCCCTGAGTCTTCGGAGAAGGGCGGGGTATAAATGTAAAAACAAAAAAAAAGTTGACGGAGTCCCAGGGGAAGTTCATTCCAGAGGGTGGGGGCCCCCACAGAGAAGGCCCTTCCCCTGGGTGTCGCCAGTCGGCACTGCCTAGCGGACGGCACCCGAAGGAGTCCCTCCCTGTGAGAGCGTACGGGTCGGTGGGAGGCAATCGGTGGCAGCAGACAGTCCCGTAAGTAGCCCGGCCCTAAGCCATGGAGCGCTTTGAAGATGGTTGCCCATGGAACAGAAGTTGCCTTCGGAAGTTGTGGGAGCTTCATCCCTGGAAGCTTTCAAGAAGAGACCGGACTGCCATTTGTCAGAAATGGTGTAGGGTCTCCTGCTTGGGCAGGGGGTTGGACTAGATGACCTACAAGGTCCCTTCCAATTCTATTATATCCTTCAACGGTGCTTGTATTTCAGCCATTTGCCTTGGATGCTCAAATTAAGACTAGGAGACGAACCTTTCCTTGGGGTCGGGAGAAGTTTAACTTAAAAATCAGCCCATTTTCCGGAAATAAAATACAAATCAACCTTGATTTGAGGCTACAATTGGGACTGGAAGTTTTGTTCCTAAGCAAGCGTGGTTAAAAATAATAAATAATAAAAATAATTGCTACCAGCCTGCCTTCCATTGAGGACCTGTATACTGCACGAATCAAGAAGAGGGCCGTGAAAATATTTACAGATCCCTCATATCCTGGACATAAACTGTTTCAACTCCTACCCTCAAAACGATGCTACAGAGCACTGCACACCAGAACAACTAGACACAAGAACAGTTTTTTCCCGAAGGCCATCACTCTGCTAAACAAATAATTCCCTCAACACTGTCAGACTATTTACTGAATCTGCACTACTATTAATCGTTTCATAGTTCTCATCACCACTCTCTTTCCACTTATGACTGTATGACTATAACTTGTTGCTGGCAATCCTTATGATTTATATTGATATATTGATCATCAATTGTGTTGTAAATGTTGTACCTTGATGAAGGTATCTTTTCTTTTATGTACATTGAGAGCATATGCACCAAGACAAATTCCTTGTGTGTCCAATCACACTTGGCCAATAAAATTCTATTCTGTTCTATTCTATTCTATTCTATTCTATTCTATTAAGTGAGTCACACCCAATATTAGCCCCTGGAAGACAATGCAAAATATATTTACCTCAGAAAGCTAAGTCTCTCTGGACACATTGGGTTTCTCAATTTTAGAATGGCTTATCGTTGAAAAATGGATCTTGGTCCAAGTTTGAAGGTGAATACAGTGGCACCTCTGTACTCAGCGTTAATTGGTTCTGGGAGGTGCGATGAATACCAAACAATTTTTTCTGTTAATTTAGTGAGTCACAAGGCAGCTGATGCCAACGAATTCTAGTGCATTGAGCACCCAAAAAACGATGAGTATCGGGGCAAAATTTCCATGTGTTTGAGAACCAAATTCAATAGGTTTCTGATTCTAGTTCCTCTTTAGACTTTAGACCAAAATTAAAAGATATTATTTTACCATAAGTCTGCTAGTTCCCCATTTCTTTTTTCGAAAAAGTCTTCCTGCGGGTAAACCTTGTTTCATATGTATTCCAAACCAGGGATGAAATTCAGCCGGTTCTATCCGGATCGCGCGATACGGTAGGGCCGACTGTGCAAAGCCCCGCCCACCTTCGCGGACGTCAGGACGTCTCTTTTTTTGTGACCATTTTCAGCCTCTGAGCATTTCCTTTAACCTTGTGATACTATAGGTAGCCGTGCCATCCAAATCTTAATTCATGACCTTCTAAGTAAAATAGCCTCTTATTCTGCAGGCTCACCCATTCTTTTAGCCAGACCAAACAACAAGCATCAAAATACAGTTTGAAATCTGGTAAACCCAAACCCCCTCTTTCCTTAGCATTTTGCAGTAATCTGTATTCTTGTTTTTTTTTCCCTTGCCATATAAACTTAGAAGTACCCATCTGCCATTGTTTAAATGGAATATCAGCTGCAAGTATTGGTAATGTCTAAAACAGAAAGAGCATCTTTGATAAGACATTCATCTTGATTGCAGAAATTCTACTCAGTAGTAATGGGATAAAATGCAATTTTGCCCATCTTAATAAAGCTTTTTTTTAATGTTATTCCAGAGAGGCACATCATTGTTTTTGAACATTTCTGTTCAAAATGTCAACAAACATTTCACCTTTTTCTCAACCCTAATGTTGTGGCCCGCCAGTGGCCAGTGGAGCTGGCAGTAGAGTCGGACAGTGAGGAGGTTGGGGAGGAAGATGGGCCAGTCCTGGGGGCTGGGGAAAGCTCAGACGAGGGCTCTGCGTCGGAGGCAGAGGGAGATAGACAGCAACGAGGCAGAGGAAGAGCTGGAGCCCATTCCCAGTGTGCGCATGCGCAGAGCTACCAGAAGACAAGAACGATTAAGAAAGCAGGGTCGACTCAGGAGTAAGGCCACACCTTGGAGATAATTGGCCCCTTCCATAGGACATAAAAGAGGAGTGAACGGGATGTGGGTTTTTGCAGGAAGCAATTAGTTCATTTGGTCGATTTAAGATTGGAAAGTTCTGTTCGTGTCTCTAATAGAATCTCTGCCAAGTTTGGCCTTGCCCTGCGTTTGGAAATTGGTTCTCTGGCAGTGTTCCAAGTGAGATATGGTGGGTGTTGATAAACATTCCTCTGAAAGACTGTTTGCCAAAGCCTTGTGGACTGTGAATGACAGTAATTCACAGTCGTTTAAATAAAAGAGGCTTGGCCGGAATTAAGACTTTGCTTCATGCTTTCCAAAGAAGCCTAGGTCGGAACACCTAACATCCAAATTCAATGAGTTTCAAAGCAGTTGAGTACCAAAGGTATGGATACGGCTGAGGTCTTAAATGCTCGACTGGACCTCCCTATACATCTGGACAAGGGGACGCGGTGGCTTAGTGGCTAAGATGCTGAGCTTGTTGATCGAAAGGTCAGCAGTTCAGCAGTTCGAATCCCTAGTGCCGCGTAATGGGGTGAGCTCCCGTGACTTGTCCCAGCTTCTGCCAACCTAGCAGTTCGAAAGCACTTAAAAAATGCAAGTAGAAAAATAGGGACCACCTTTGGTGGGAAGGTCACAGCGTTCCGTGCGCCTTTGGCGTTGAGTCATGGCGGCCATATGACCATGGAGACGTCTTCAGGCTTTGAAATGGAGATGAGCACCGCCCCCTAGAGTCGGGAACAACTAGCACATGTGTGCGAGGGGAACCTTTACCTATACATCTGGATGATTCGAAGGTCACGATTTTGAAGTTGAAAACGAGGTCACCTCATCCTCAGGTTGTTTATTCAATGTCCAGCCATCTCACAGCCAGCTGGGATTCACGCTAGATGTCCCTGTTCTTTGGGCAGAGAAGATGGTATATCATTGCCAACCCTCTCCTCAAAAACAAAGAGGATGGAGATGTTGGAGTGGCTTATTAGAAATGAAGCGATGGCTTTGATGCCATCGATGGTTTTGCCTGCTTGCTGAAGTGTCACAAAGCAGCCAAATTCTATTGTTGAATAATGACAGAAGACAATTTTGCCAGACAATTTTGGGTGAAAGTTGTGTTCTGGAGAACTTTCACGAAATGCTGAAGGGCCTCCCCAGCGTTTCTCCCTCAGTCCCTCACAAAGCATTTTAATCTGAGGCACAATGGCTTTCATTTCTGCAGTCCTTGAAATGCAGAGAACATGCAGGGAACATTGTGTGCTGACCGGTGCTCACCATCCAGCTAACCAACAACAGAGCACAAAGTACCTCACATAATTGGTGTCCTGAACCCTAAACTGGGCATTTTCAAACTGTGAAACCTCTTAGTTATAAAAAAAAACAACACAAAAAACCCAAAACCATTTCTAGGAAGAGAAAGATGACAGAAAATAGATTGCATTCAAATGAGCAATATATATACATACATACATACATATATATATGTATATATATAAAGGAGTCCTCTGGGAGATAGGGCGATATATAAATGTGATTAAATAAATAAATAAATATATATATATATATATATATATCCCTTCATTTCTTACAGCACCCCATCAAATTCTGGTAGATCCATAGAAGAGAGCTTGGCAAAAAAAAACCTCCTTAAAGGTAAATGTAAAGGTTCCCCTCGCACATACGTGCTAGTCGTTCCTGACTCTAGGGGGCGGTGCTCATCTCCATTTCAAAGCCGAAGAGTCAGCGCTGTCCAAAGACGTCTCCGTGGTCATGTGGCCGGCATGACTCAATGCCAAAGGCGCACAGAATGCTCTTCCC